>NW_027361918.1:7172500-7540000 GCF_039654945.1 Dendrobates tinctorius | reverse complement strand
TGCAGTCAGTATCACACAGGAGAGGATTAGATACACGGCTCAGCAGACAGTATCACACAGGAAAGGATTAGATACACGGCTCAGCAGTCAGTATCACACAGGATAGGATTAGATACACGGCTCAGCAGACAGTATCACACAGGAAAGGATTAGATACACGGCTCAGCATTCAGTGTCACGCAGAATAGGATTAGATACACGGCTCAGCAGTCAGTATCACACAGGATAGGATTAGATACACGGCTCAGCAGGCAGTATCACACAGGATAGGATTAGATACACGGCTCAGCATTCAGTATCACACAGGAGATGATTAGATACACGGCTCAGCAGTCAGTATCACACAGGATACGATTAGATACACGACTAAGCAGACAGTATCACACAGGGGAGGATTAGATACACGGCTCAGCAGTCAGTATCACACAGGAGAGGATTAGATACACGGCTCAGCATTCATTGTCACGCAGTATAGGATTAGATACACGGCTCAGCAGTCAGTATCACACAGGATAGGATTAGATACACGGCTCAGCAGTCAGTATCACACAGGATAGGAATAGATACACGGCTCAGCAGTCAGTATCACACAGGAGAGGATTAGATACACAGCTCAGCAGACAGTATTACACAGGATAGGATTAGATACACGGCTCAGCAGTCAGTATCACACAGGATAGGATTAGATACATGGCTCAGCAGTCAGTATCACACAGGATAGGATTAGATACACAGGGCTCAGCAGTCAGTATCACACAGGAGAGGATTAGATACACAGGGCTCAGCAGTCAGTATCACACAGGAGAGGATTAGATACACAGGGCTCAGCAGTCAGTATCACACAGGTTAGGATTAGATACACAGCTCAGCAGTCAGTATCACACAGGAGAGGATTAGATACACGGCTCAGCAATCTGTATCACACAGGAGAGGATTAGATACACGGCTCAGCAATCTGTATCACACAGGAGAGGATTAGATGCACGGTTTTTATGTGCAATATCATCATTATAATTTGTTATAACTAACCACAGTTGGTTACTATGCTCGGGCGACGCCGGGCTCTTCAGCTAGTTGTATATATATTGGTAAGTGATAATGTCTATGATAGACGCCTGCGATACTGCTACATAGAAATATGTATGATCGCTCATCTTTTATGGCATTTCCCCCTGTATGTGTTACCATTGTGTAGAAAGCTGTAACATATTGTTTTGTATTTCTGGATTATATTATTGTATAATGTAATGTGTCTGATGTGCATGTACAGTTAGGGTAAGTCAGTGCATCCTCTTGGGGACATTAGAGGAGGGCACTTCTAATATATAGTTACCTAAAATTGTCCGTCATCCACTTCTGTCTGGATGTCCTCGAATCCCATAATTCCCCGTGCCGACCAGAAGTACGCCGACCACCATATTGGAATACCCAAGTGATGGGTATTCCAATATGCCACCCGGTGGACACCCACGCCGGAACCCCCCCACCACTGCCACTGGACCTGCCACCAGAACCTGCAGCTGGACCCGCCGCCACGACCCGCCGCCATCTGACTACACGCACCGGATCCCGACGCTGCCTGCCCACCCACCTCCGTGCAGTCACAGCTGGCAGGAAAGACCACGGCTTGTGGCCTGTGCACTGGCCGCAAACCACCATCTTTCCTACCGGCTGTGACTGCACGGAGGTGGGTGGGCAGACAGCGGCGGGACACACACCCCATGTACACACACTTCCCTCCCGATGCGATAGCATCGGGCCCACCTCTAGTTAGTACATAGTTTACATAGCCATGGGTAAGTGTATTTCTGTTGTGGGCCACTAGATGGGGGCATACTATTGGGCTCTTTAGGTATAGCTGATAGGACGTTCATAGAGGGCTAAGAGTAGGAGGGGCTGCCGGCTAGTAAGTGGAGACCTTGTAGGAAGTTAGGTCAGATGGGGCCAGCATGCCCTAGTTTCCACATGGGCTATAGACCCGGACAACTTGGCAGCCATGCAGTGTTCAAGCACTGCAGCCCACGTTACCCACGGCCACTGTGTGTCAGAGCAGTGGGCCAGTACAGAAACGGAAGGATGTGGCGACTTGTCACCTGGGCCGATGCTTTTAGGGCAGGAGTCCGCTGGACAGCTGAAGTGAAGGGAGCTTCGATGAGTTCAGTACAGATAGGCCAGATGCTTTGCCAGAGGAAACCAAACCGGGTGGCTGATGATTTCGAGTCTGGGGCTAAACAGGCAAAAGGAATTGTCATCATGGCGAGGTTAGTCCAGGTAGGAACTGGGGAGCAGTCTAGGATGGCTCGGTCCGGGCGTGTACTGCACAGAAGCGACAGCCAGAAAGGGAAAGATGAGGAAACAAGCAAATGTCACAATGTACCAACTGAGGATGTAACGTGTGCAGTACTCAATAAAGAAATTGTTAAAGTTCATTTGGACTGTGTCTGTATTGCTGGGGGTCGCCTGGAAGAGGGACCGTTATCACCTGGGAAGTGCCCAAAGCTGATTCTGGAGATGCAGCTATGCAGAAGAGAAGAGTATATTTTCCTGTAGGGGAAGGACTGGACCTTGATATGGTAGGTATCCAGGTCACGACTACAGTCCTGTCCCTCCCTTACACCCCTACCAACCATTAAGAGTTCTGGCTCCTAAAGACCCATTAGACACTCCTAATCAACTCGTTACCTTCATTACAGACAGGTGCCTTACATAGTGTTATTGTCCCAGCTGGATGAGGCAAGCCTCCAGGAGTGGACCCTCTGGATCGTGGCACCAAGGGCCCCTGGGTGAGAAACCAGGTGAAGCTGACCCCTATACAGGGATCATTAGGAGCAGGTCCAGAGGTTCGGATACCACGATAGCCTGTAACAAGAGGGGTGGCTCAGAAAGGATTGGAGTAGCACTGAGGCTGATGACCACAGGACAACAGGGCGGAGCAAGACATGGAGAAAAGGACGGGAGAGAGACTACAGGCGAGGATCACGGAACAACTGGACAAAGAAGAATACGGGAGACAGGACGGGAGCAGGACTGCAGGGAGAGGAGCACGGGTTGGCTGGACGAAGCAGGGACACAGGAGGCAGGACCGGAGCAGGGACTGCTGAAGACAGGCACGGGTGGCTGGATGGAGTAGGGACACAGGAAGCAGGACCAGAGCAGGAACGGCTGGAGAGAAGCAAGGGATACAGAGGAGCGGGCCTACTGTATGTATGAAACTCAAAGATCAAATGCCTCCAATACAGGAGGGCGGCCTGATATACCCAGGGATAGTCTCTCATTGGTTCAGCGATGCTTCCGGTTCAGGGCACCACCGGAGCACAAGGGAGAGGTGGGAGATGCAGCCGCGGCCTACGACGCATGCGCATAGCATGCAGTGACGCCGTCGGCAGCGGACCAGTCAGAGGAGGATGCCATAGCTGCTGGCCAACGAGAGGCTGTGGTGGAGGGGGGAGGTGAGCGATGGGAGCCATGACACATAGTCACCTTTATAAAAGACTCCTGTCCATGTGGCGCCTCTGAGGGTTCAGTCGCCACAGAGGTACTGCACCTCCTCCTGAGGTGTGGTACCCCACCATTCAGGTAAGGTGGGGACACCTGACCACACTCCAACACCTGCATCCCACACAACACAGGAGTGTAGCAAAGCACCCTTTGGTGGCTCCCTGCTTCGAACACGAAGAGTGCTGGGAGGCGGGTAGAGTTTAGTTGGCACCAAAAGAGCAGGAAGAGTTTAGGATTTAGTCAGTCTGACAGAGTCAGAGGGAGAGTGAAGATTCCCTGTGTGGGATGGATGAAGGAAGTGCTGCAGCCGACCTCAGTGACCTGGGTCCGCTGGCACAGGAAACGAACATTGATAGAAAGCCTGACTCTCTCCATAAGAAAGAAGGATTAGTACGGAACGTAAGGAGAGGAGGACTAAGGATCAGGGTTAGAACAGAACCCTTCCCAAGTTCACAGCGCAAGGATGGGGTCCGGTCCCCGAGGTTGTATGGATACTAATGGTCCTGCGACAGACACAGGAGGAATAGAAGTTGTCACCACTTTATTCCCACACAAGACTTGGGGGCACAACAGCAATGAGAGTGAGCCGGGACTTAGTAGCAAGGAGTCCCCGAAGCAGGCTACAGCTGTCTGCCGTACAAGTAGAGTTGATAGGAACATCTGACAGGAGGAACTCCAGTGTAACTCAGTACTGTGAGTACTTCACTATAGGAGCAAAAGGGAGACGTTCAGAAAAATCACATATGTTGGCGGAGCGTTGGAACGGAGTACTTCATCTTGCCTGGAAGTTGGCTGAGCTCCTGACCCGGAGGACACGGCATGGATGCGGGCACCTGTATGCTCAACAGACTGTGAGTAAAGCTTTGGAACTACATGCCCTGGTGTCCTCCGCTTTTTCCTGCGCCAACACCCTCAGCACTACTACATCTCTGTGCTTAACACTGCACCATTACGCTCTCCTCACTAGCGCTTCATCTCCACTGCCCTGGGACTACAGCCCTACCTGTGGAGGGCCACAACATCATTGCTGCACCACACCATCTGTCCCAGAGGATCTGTCTGTAGCGTCGGCTTAACATTTTCATTGCCGAACACCACAGGTGGTGTCACGAATTATTCACTAATAAACTTTAATCATTATCATCCACACGCTCAACATTCCCCTTTTACAATGGACGCCCAGGGCCACGGACCGGGTCACAGCTACCGTGACATCTCCCATTGAAACCAACGGGCCCGGCTCCGAGTACCCCGCCGCCGTGGGTGCGAGGGCGATCCATCCACAGACTCAATCAGTCAGACTCTATCCTCTACAACATGGGCAAGACCAAAGAGCTTTCTAAGGATGTCAGGGACAAGATCAGAGACCAGCACAAAGCTGGAATAAGCTACAAAACCATAAGTAAGATGCTGGGTGAGAAGGAGACATCTGTCGTTGCAATAGTAAGAAAATGCAAGAAATACAAAATGACTGTCAGTCGACATCGATCTGGGGCACCATGCAAAATCACACCTCGTGGGGTATCCACCGGGGGAACTTATTAATGATCTCAAGGCAGCTGGGACCACAGTCACCAAGAAAACCATTGGTAACACATTACACCATAAAGTTTTACAATCCTGCAGTGCCCGTGTAAGGGGGATGACCAGACCGTGGGTACCTTTGTGCCGGGTCCGGAACTGATAAGGCTGCATCCACTGTTCTGTGGAAGAAGCAATAGAGTGCCGAACCAACCTCCTGACAGTGGGGGATGGGAAGATAAAAAGGAAAAGCACATGCAGCAGGACAGTTAGGCACGAACAGAAGCCAGCACACAGTCAGGTGAGCAGCGCGCCCCATCCTCCCCACACAGAGCACCGTCGCGGCGACAGGCCACACTGACAGGGTCCCCCAATGTCTGCAGAGGGACCGCTGTGCTGAGGAGAGCCGTCCGTCCAGCAGCAGTAGCCGGGCAGAGGAGTGCTTCATCCTGGGAGCATCAGTAGCGTGCAGGCCAGTGTTCGCCGTCCCCCACCGCCAACAGCAGGGAACAGAGAGGGAGAGGAACGTGCAATGTGTGCCTGGTACCTACAGAGAGAGGTGCAGTGTGTGCCCGGTGAATACCAGAGAGCAAGGCGCTGTACGCACCTTGCCCGTTAGCAGGGCCGTATTTAGCGTTTATGCTGCCCTAGGCACTTTTAGTGCTGCCTCCCCCATTTGTGAGTATGACTAATGCAGACACTTTGGCAAAAATCGCTGAAGTGAAAGTAGCCTTTCTCCCGAGTGCAGCCGTCTCCCCAGTGCAGCCGTCTACCTAGTGCACCCATCCTCCTAGTGCACCAATCTCCCTAGTGCACCCATTTTCCTAGTACACCCATTTCCCTAGTGCACCCATCTCCTTAGTGCATCCATCTCCTCAGTGCACCCATCTCCTCAGTGCAGCCATCTCCTCAGTGCAGCCATTTCCCTAGTGCAGCTGTCTACTCAGTGTAGCCATCTCCTCAGTGCACCCATCTCCCCAGTGCACCCATCTCCTTAGTGCACCCATCTCCCAAGGGCATTCATCTCCCCAGTGTACCCATCTCCCCAGTGCAGCCATCTCCCTAGTGCAGCCATCTCCTCAATGTAGCCATCTCCTCAGTGCAGCCATCTCCCAAGTGCAGCCATCTCCTCAGTGTAGCCATCTCCTCAGTGCACCCATCTCCTTAGTGCAGCCATGTCCCAAGTGCAGCCATCTTTCCAGTGCAGCCATCTCCCGAGTGCAGCCATCTCCCTAGTGCAGCCATCTCCCTAGTGCAACCGTCTCCCCAGTGCAGCCATCTTCTCAGTGCAGCCATCTCCCGATTGCAGCCATCTCCCCAGTGCAGCCATCTCCGCAGTGCAGCCATCTCCCCAGTGCAGCCATCTCCCCAGTGCAGCCATCTCCCAAGTGCACCCTTTTCCCCAGTGCACCCATCTCCCCAGTGCACCCATCTCACTAGTGCAGCCATCTCCCCAGTGCAGCCATCTCCTCAGTGCACCCATCTCCCTAGTGCACTCGTCTCCTCAGTGCACCCATCTCCCCAGTGCTGCCATCTCCCCAGTGCAGCCATCTCCCCAGTGCAGCCGTCTCCCCAGAGCAGCCGTCTCCCCAGAGCAGCCGTCTCCCCAGTGCAGCCATCTCCCCAGTGCAGCCGTCTCCCCAGTGCAGCCGTCTCCCCAGTGCAGCCGTCTCTCTAGTGCAGCCGTCTCTCTAGTGCACCCATCTCCTCAGTGCACCCATCTCCCCAGTGCAGCTATCTCCCAGTGTAGCCATCTCCTCAGTGCACCCATCTCCCCAGTGCACCCATCTCCCCAGTGCACCCAGCTACCAGCTCCTCAGTGCACCCATCTCCCCAGTGCAGCCATCTCCTCAGTGTACCCATCTCCCTAGTGCACTCGTCTCCTCAGTGCACCCATCTCCCCAGTGCTGCCGTCTCCCCAGTGCAGCCATCTCCCCAGTGCAGCCGTCTTTCTAGTGCAGCCGTCTCTCTAGTGCACCCATCTCCTCAGTGCACCCATCTCCCCAGTGCAGCTATCTCCCAGTGTAGCCATCTCCTCAGTGCACCCATCTCCCCAGTGCACCCATCTCCCCAGTGCACCCAGCTACCAGCTCCTCAGTGCACCCATCTCCCCAGTGCAGCCATCTCCTCAGTGTACCCATCTCCCTAGTGCACTCGTCTCCTCAGTGCACCCATCTCCCCAGTGCTGCCGTCTCCCCAGTGCAGCCATCTCCCCAGTGCAGCCGTCTCCCCAGAGCAGCCGTCTCCCCAGTGCAGCCGTCTCCCCAGTGCAGCCGTCTCCCCAGTGCAGCCGTCTCTCCAGTGCAGCCGTCTCTCTAGTGCACCCATCTCCTCAGTGCACCCATCTCCCCAGTGCAGCTATCTCCCAGTGTAGCCATCTCCGCAGTGCACCCATCCCCCCAGTGCACCCATCTCCCCAGTGCACCCAGCTACCAGCTCCTCAGTGCACCCATCTCCTCAGTGCACCCATCTCCTCAGTGCAGCCATCTCCTCAGTGCACCCATCTCCTTAGTGCAGCCATGTCCCCAGTGCAGCCATCTTTCCAGTGCAGCCATCTCCCGAGTGCAGCCATCTCCCCAGTGCAGCCATCTCCCCAGTGCAGCCATCTCCCAAGTGCACCCTTTTCCCCAGTGCACCCATCTCCCCAGTGCACCCATCTCCCTAGTGCAGCCATCTCCCCAGTGCACCCATCTCCCTAGAGCAGCCATCTCCTCAGTGTACCCATCTCCCTAGTGCACCCGTCTCCTCAGTGCACCCATCTCCCCAGTGCTGCCGTCTCCCCAGTGCAGCCATCTCCCCAGTGCAGCCATCTCCCCAGTGCAGCCGTCTCCCCAGAGCAGCCGTCTCCCCAGAGCAGCTGTCTCCCCAGTGCAGCCGTCTCCCCAGTGCAGCCGTCTCCCCAGTGCAGCCGTCTCTCTAGTGCAGCCGTCTCTCTAGTGCACCCATCTCCTCAGTGCACCCATCTCCCCAGTGCAGCTATCTTCCAGTGTAGCCATCTCCTCAGTGCACCCATCTCCCCAGTGCACCCATCTCCCCAGTGCACCCATCTCCTCAGTGCACCCAGCTCCTCAGTGCACCCATCTAGTCAGGGCACCCATGTCCTCAGTGTAGCCATCTCTTCAGTGCACCCATCTCCTCAGTGCAGCCATCACCCTAGTGCAGCTTTTTAACTCCGTTAACCCACCTCCCCAGTGCATCCATCTCCTCAGTGTAGCCATCTCCTCAGTGTGGCCATCTCCTCAGTGTGGCCATCTCCTCAGTGTGGCCATCTCCTCAGTGTAGCCATCTCCTCAGTGTAGCCATCTCCTCAGTGTAGCCATCTGCTCAGTGCAGCCATCTCCTCAGTGCAGCCATCTCCTCAGTGCAGCCATCTCCCAAGTGCAACCATCTCCTCAGTGCACCCATCTCCTCAGTGCAGCCATCTCCCTAGTGCAGCTGTCCACTCAGTGCACCCATCTCCCCAGTGCACCAATCTCCTCAGTGTAGCCATTTCCTCAGTACGCCCATCTCCTCAGTGCACCCATCTCCCCAGTGCACCAATCTCTTCAGTGTAACCATCTCCTTAGTGCACCCATCTCCTCAGTGCACCCATCTCCCAAGGGCACCCATCTCCCCAGTGCAGCCATCTCCCCAGTGTACCCATCTCCCCAGTGCAGCCATCTCCTCAGTGCAGCCATCTCCCTAGTGCAGCCATCTCCCCAGTGCAGCCATCTCCCCAGTGCAGCCATCTCCTCAGTGTAGCCATCTCCTCAGTGCACCCATCTCCCTAGTGCAGCCATGTCGCCAGTGCAGCCATCTTCCCAGTGCAGCCATCTCCCGAGTGCAGCCATCTCCCTAGTGCAGCCATCTCCCTAGTGCAACCGTCTCCCCAGTGCAGCCATCTTCCCAGTGCACCCAGCTACCAGCTCCTCAGTGCACCCATCTCCCCAGTGCAGCCATCTCCTCAGTGTACCCATCTCCCTAGTGCACTCGTCTCCTCAGTGCACCCATCTCCCCAGTGCTGCCGTCTCCCCAGTGCAGCCATCTCCCCAGTGCAGCCGTCTTTCTAGTGCAGCCGTCTCTCTAGTGCACCCATCTCCTCAGTGCACCCATCTCCCCAGTGCAGCTATCTCCCAGTGTAGCCATCTCCTCAGTGCACCCATCTCCCCAGTGCACCCATCTCCCCAGTGCACCCAGCTACCAGCTCCTCAGTGCACCCATCTCCCCAGTGCAGCCATCTCCTCAGTGTACCCATCTCCCTAGTGCACTCGTCTCCTCAGTGCACCCATCTCCCCAGTGCTGCCGTCTCCCCAGTGCAGCCATCTCCCCAGTGCAGCCGTCTCCCCAGAGCAGCCGTCTCCCCAGTGCAGCCGTCTCCCCAGTGCAGCCGTCTCCCCAGTGCAGCCGTCTCTCCAGTGCAGCCGTCTCTCTAGTGCACCCATCTCCTCAGTGCACCCATCTCCCCAGTGCAGCTATCTCCCAGTGTAGCCATCTCCGCAGTGCACCCATCCCCCCAGTGCACCCATCTCCCCAGTGCACCCAGCTACCAGCTCCTCAGTGCACCCATCTCCTCAGTGCACCCATCTCCTCAGTGCAGCCATCTCCTCAGTGCACCCATCTCCTTAGTGCAGCCATGTCCCCAGTGCAGCCATCTTTCCAGTGCAGCCATCTCCCGAGTGCAGCCATCTCCCCAGTGCAGCCATCTCCCCAGTGCAGCCATCTCCCAAGTGCACCCTTTTCCCCAGTGCACCCATCTCCCCAGTGCACCCATCTCCCTAGTGCAGCCATCTCCCCAGTGCACCCATCTCCCTAGAGCAGCCATCTCCTCAGTGTACCCATCTCCCTAGTGCACCCGTCTCCTCAGTGCACCCATCTCCCCAGTGCTGCCGTCTCCCCAGTGCAGCCATCTCCCCAGTGCAGCCATCTCCCCAGTGCAGCCGTCTCCCCAGAGCAGCCGTCTCCCCAGAGCAGCTGTCTCCCCAGTGCAGCCGTCTCCCCAGTGCAGCCGTCTCCCCAGTGCAGCCGTCTCTCTAGTGCAGCCGTCTCTCTAGTGCACCCATCTCCTCAGTGCACCCATCTCCCCAGTGCAGCTATCTTCCAGTGTAGCCATCTCCTCAGTGCACCCATCTCCCCAGTGCACCCATCTCCCCAGTGCACCCATCTCCTCAGTGCACCCAGCTCCTCAGTGCACCCATCTAGTCAGGGCACCCATGTCCTCAGTGTAGCCATCTCTTCAGTGCACCCATATCCTCAGTGTTGCCATCTCCTCAGTGCAGCCATCACCCTAGTGCAGCTTTTTAACTCCGTTAACCCACCTCCCCAGTGCATCCATCTCCTCAGTGTAGCCATCTCCTCAGTGTGGCCATCTCCTCAGTGTGGCCATCTCCTCAGTGTGGCCATCTCCTCAGTGTAGCCATCTCCTCAGTGTAGCCATCTCCTCAGTGTAGCCATCTGCTCAGTGCAGCCATCTCCTCAGTGCAGCCATCTCCTCAGTGCAGCCATCTCCCAAGTGCAACCATCTCCTCAGTGCACCCATCTCCTCAGTGCAGCCATCTCCCTAGTGCAGCTGTCCACTCAGTGCACCCATCTCCCCAGTGCACCAATCTCCTCAGTGTAGCCATTTCCTCAGTACGCCCATCTCCTCAGTGCACCCATCTCCCCAGTGCACCAATCTCTTCAGTGTAACCATCTCCTTAGTGCACCCATCTCCTCAGTGCACCCATCTCCCAAGGGCACCCATCTCCCCAGTGCAGCCATCTCCCCAGTGTACCCATCTCCCCAGTGCAGCCATCTCCTCAGTGCAGCCATCTCCCTAGTGCAGCCATCTCCCCAGTGCAGCCATCTCCCCAGTGCAGCCATCTCCTCAGTGTAGCCATCTCCTCAGTGCACCCATCTCCCTAGTGCAGCCATGTCGCCAGTGCAGCCATCTTCCCAGTGCAGCCATCTCCCGAGTGCAGCCATCTCCCTAGTGCAGCCATCTCCCTAGTGCAACCGTCTCCCCAGTGCAGCCATCTTCCCAGTGCAGCCATCTCCCGAGTGCAGCCATCTCCCGAGTGCAGCCATCGCCCCAGTGCAGCCATCTCCCCAGTGCAGCCATCTCGCCAGTGCAGCCATCTCCCTAGGGCAGCCGTCTCCTCAGTGCACCCGTCTCCCTAGTGCAGCCATCTCCCCAGTGCAGCCATCTCCCTAGTGCAACCGCCTCATCAGTGCACCCGTCTCCCCAGTGCACCCGTCTCCCCAGTGCAGCCATCTCCTCAGTGTAGCCATCTCCTCAGTGCACTCATATCTTCAGTGCACCCATCTCCTCAGTGTAGCCATCTTCTCAATAAACCCATCTCTCCAGTGCAGCCATCTCCCAAGTGCAGCCATCTCCCGAGTGCAGCCATCGCCCCAGTGCAGCCATCTCCCCAATGCAGCCATCTCGCCAGTGCAGCCATCTCCCTAGTGCAGCCATCTCCTCAGTGCACCCATCTCCCTAGTGCAGCCATCTCCCCAGTGCAGCCATCTCCCGAGTGCAGCCATCTCTCTAGTGCAGCCATCTCCCTAGTGCAACCGTCTCATCAGTGCACCCGTCTCCCCAGTGCAGCCATCTCCTCAGTGTAGCCATCTCCTCAGTGCACTCATATCTTCAGTGCACCCATCTCCTCAGTGTAGCCATCTCCTCAATGAACCCATCTCCACAGTGTAGCCATCTCCCCAGTGCAGCCATCTCCCCAGTGCAGCCATCTCCCTAGTGCAGCCATCTCCCTAGTGCAGCCATCTCCCTAGTGCAACCGTCTCATCAGTGCACCCGTCTCCCCAGTGCACCCGTCTCCCCAGTGCAGCCATCTCCTCAGTGTAGCCATCTCCTCAATGCACCCATTTCCCCAGTGTAGCCATCTCCCCAGTGCAGCCATCCTCCCAGTGCAGCCATCTCCCTAGTGCAGCCATCTCCCCATTGCACCCATCTCCCCAGCGTAGCCTTCTCCCCAGTGCACCCTTCTCCCCAGCGCTCCCATCTCCCTACTGCACCCATCTCTCCAGTGTACCCACCTCCCCAGTACAGCCATCTCCCCAGTGTGGCCATCTCCTCAATGCATCCATCTCCCCAGTGTAGCCATCTCCTCAGTGCACCCATCTCCCCAGTGCACCCATCTCCCCAGTGCACCCATCTCCTCAGTGCACCCAGCTCCTCAGTGCACCCATCTAGTCAGGGCACCCATGTCCTCAGTGTAGCCATCTCTTCAGTGCACCCATATCCTCAGTGTTGCCATCTCCTCAGTGCAGCCATCACCCTAGTGCAGCTTTTTAACTCCGTTAACCCACCTCCCCAGTGCATCCATCTCCTCAGTGTAGCCATCTCCTCAGTGTGGCCATCTCCTCAGTGTGGCCATCTCCTCAGTGTGGCCATCTCCTCAGTGTAGCCATCTCCTCAGTGTAGCCATCTCCTCAGTGTAGCCATCTGCTCAGTGCAGCCATCTCCTCAGTGCAGCCATCTCCTCAGTGCAGCCATCTCCCAAGTGCAACCATCTCCTCAGTGCACCCATCTCCTCAGTGCAGCCATCTCCCTAGTGCAGCTGTCCACTCAGTGCACCCATCTCCCCAGTGCACCAATCTCCTCAGTGTAGCCATTTCCTCAGTACGCCCATCTCCTCAGTGCACCCATCTCCCCAGTGCACCAATCTCTTCAGTGTAACCATCTCCTTAGTGCACCCATCTCCTCAGTGCACCCATCTCCCAAGGGCACCCATCTCCCCAGTGCAGCCATCTCCCCAGTGTACCCATCTCCCCAGTGCAGCCATCTCCTCAGTGCAGCCATCTCCCTAGTGCAGCCATCTCCCCAGTGCAGCCATCTCCCCAGTGCAGCCATCTCCTCAGTGTAGCCATCTCCTCAGTGCACCCATCTCCCTAGTGCAGCCATGTCGCCAGTGCAGCCATCTTCCCAGTGCAGCCATCTCCCGAGTGCAGCCATCTCCCTAGTGCAGCCATCTCCCTAGTGCAACCGTCTCCCCAGTGCAGCCATCTTCCCAGTGCAGCCATCTCCCGAGTGCAGCCATCTCCCGAGTGCAGCCATCGCCCCAGTGCAGCCATCTCCCCAGTGCAGCCATCTCGCCAGTGCAGCCATCTCCCTAGGGCAGCCGTCTCCTCAGTGCACCCGTCTCCCTAGTGCAGCCATCTCCCCAGTGCAGCCATCTCCCTAGTGCAACCGCCTCATCAGTGCACCCGTCTCCCCAGTGCACCCGTCTCCCCAGTGCAGCCATCTCCTCAGTGTAGCCATCTCCTCAGTGCACTCATATCTTCAGTGCACCCATCTCCTCAGTGTAGCCATCTTCTCAATAAACCCATCTCTCCAGTGCAGCCATCTCCCAAGTGCAGCCATCTCCCGAGTGCAGCCATCGCCCCAGTGCAGCCATCTCCCCAATGCAGCCATCTCGCCAGTGCAGCCATCTCCCTAGTGCAGCCATCTCCTCAGTGCACCCATCTCCCTAGTGCAGCCATCTCCCCAGTGCAGCCATCTCCCGAGTGCAGCCATCTCTCTAGTGCAGCCATCTCCCTAGTGCAACCGTCTCATCAGTGCACCCGTCTCCCCAGTGCAGCCATCTCCTCAGTGTAGCCATCTCCTCAGTGCACTCATATCTTCAGTGCACCCATCTCCTCAGTGTAGCCATCTCCTCAATGAACCCATCTCCACAGTGTAGCCATCTCCCCAGTGCAGCCATCTCCCCAGTGCAGCCATCTCCCTAGTGCAGCCATCTCCCTAGTGCAGCCATCTCCCTAGTGCAACCGTCTCATCAGTGCACCCGTCTCCCCAGTGCACCCGTCTCCCCAGTGCAGCCATCTCCTCAGTGTAGCCATCTCCTCAATGCACCCATTTCCCCAGTGTAGCCATCTCCCCAGTGCAGCCATCCTCCCAGTGCAGCCATCTCCCTAGTGCAGCCATCTCCCCATTGCACCCATCTCCCCAGCGTAGCCTTCTCCCCAGTGCACCCTTCTCCCCAGCGCTCCCATCTCCCTACTGCACCCATCTCTCCAGTGTACCCACCTCCCCAGTACAGCCATCTCCCCAGTGTGGCCATCTCCTCAATGCATCCATCTCCCCAGTGTAGCCATCTCCTCAGTGCACTCATATCCTCAGTGCAACCATCTCCTCAGTGAAGACATCTCCTCAAAGCACCCATCTCCCCACTATAGTCATCTCCCCAGTGCAGCCATCTCCCTAGTGCAGCTATCTCCCCAGTGCACCCATCTACCCTGTGTAGCCACCTCCCCAGTGCACCCTTCTCCCCAGTGTAGCCATGCCCCTAGTGCACCCATCTCCTAATGCAGCCATCTCCCCAGTGCAGCCATCTCCCCAGTGCAGCCATCTCCCCAGTGTACCCATCTCCTCAGTGCAGTCATCTCCCTACTGCAGCCATCTCCTCAGTGTGGCCATCTTCTCAGTGCGCCCAGCTCCCTGGTGCAGCCATCTCCCCAGTGCACCCATCTCCTCAGTGTGGCCATCTCCTCAATGCACCCATCTCCCCAGTGTAGCCATCTCCCCAATGCAGCCATCTCCCTAGTGCAGCTATCTCCCTAATGCAGCTATCTCCCCAGTGCACCCATCTCCCCAGTGTAGCCATCTCCCCAGTGCACCCTTCTCCCCAGTGTAGCCATCCCCCAGTGCACCCATCTCCCCAGTGCAGCCATCTCCCCAGTGCAGCCATCTCCCCAGTGTACACATCTCCTTAGTGCAGCCATCTCCCTAGTGCAGCCATCTCCTCAGTGTGGCCATCTTCTCAGTGCACCCAACTCCCTAGCGCAGCCATCTCCCCAGTGCAGCCATCTCCCCAGTGCAGCCATCTCCACAGTGCAGCCATCTCCCCAGTGCAGCCATCTCCTCAGTGCAGCCATCTCCCTAATGCAGCTATCTCCCCAGTGCAGCCATCTCCTCAGTGCACCCATCTCCTCAGTGCAGTCATCTCCCTACTGCAGCCATCTCCTCAGTGTGGCCATCTTCTCAGTGCGCCCAGCTCCCTAGTGCAGCCATCTCCCCAGTGCACCCATCTCCTCAGTGTGGCCATCTCCTCAATGCACCCATCTCCCCAGTGCAGCCATCTCCCCAATGCAGCCATCTCCCTAGTGCAGCTATCTCCCTAATGCAGCTATCTACCCAGTGCACCCATCTCCCCAGTGTAGCCATCTCCCCAGTGCACCCTTCTCCCCAGTGTAGCCATCCCCCGGTGCACCCATCTCCCCAGTGCAGCCATCTACCCAGTGCAGCCATCTCCCCAGTGTACCCATCTCCTTAGTGCAGCCATTTCCCTAGTGCAGCCATCTCCTCAGTGTGGCCATCTTCTCAGTGCACCCATCTCCCTAGCGCAGCCATCTCCCCAGTGCAGCCATCTCCCCAGTGCAGCCATCTCCTCAGTGCAGCCATCTCCCTAATGCAGCTATCTCCCCAGTGCAGCCATCTCCTCAGTGCACCCATCTCCCTAGTGCAGCCATCTCCTCAGTACACCCATCTCCCTAGAGTAGCCATCTCCCCAGCGCACCCATCTCCCCAGTGCAGCCATCTCCCCAGTGCAGCCATCTCCCCAGTGCAGCCATCTCCCCAGTGTACCCATCTCCTAAGTGCAGCCATCTCCCCAGTGTACCCATCTCCTCAGTGCAGCCATCTTCTCAGTGCAGCCATCTCCCTAGTGCAGCCATCTCCTCAGTGTGGCCATCTTCCCAGTGCACCCATCTCCCTAGTGCACCATCTCCCCAGTGCAGCCATCTCCCCAGTGCACCCATCTCCCCAGCGCAGCCATCTCCCCAGTGTACCCATCTCCTCAGTGCAGTCATCTCCCTACTGCAGCCATCTCCTCAGTGTGACCATCTTCTCAGTGTGCCCATCTCCCCAGTGTAGCCATCTCCTCAGTGCACTCATATCCAGAGTGCACCCATCTCCTCAGTGTAGCCATCTCCTCAAAGCACCCATCTCCCCAGTGTAGCCATCTCCCCAGTGCAGCCATCTCACTAGTGCAGCCATCTCCCTAGTGCAGCTATCTCTCTAGTGCAGCTTTCTCCCCAGTGCACCCATCTCCCCAGTGTAGCCATCTCCCCAGTGCACCCTTCTCCCCAGTGCAGCCATCTCCCCAGTGCAGCCATCTCCCCAGTGTACCCATCTCCTTAGTGCAGCCATCTCCCTACTGCAGCCATCTACTCAGTGTGGCCATCTTCTCAGTGCGCCCAGCTCCCTAGTGCAGCCATCTCCCCAGTGCACCCATCTTCTCAGTGTGGCCATCTCCTCAATGCACCCATCTCCCCCAGTGTAGCCATCTCCCCAATGCAGCCATCTCCCTAGTGCAGCTATCTCCCTAATGCAGCTATCTCCCCAGTGCAGCCATCTCCCCAGTGCAGCCATCTCCCCAGTGCACCCATCTCCCCAGCGCAGCCATCTCCCCAGTGTACCCATCTCCTCAGTGCAGTCATCTCCCTACTGCAGCCATCTCCTCAGTGTGACCATCTTCTCAGTGTGCCCATCTCCCCAGTGTAGCCATCTCCTCAGTGCACTCATATCCAGAGTGCACCCATCTCCTCAGTGTAGCCATCTCCTCAAAGCACCCATCTCCCCAGTGTAGCCATCTCCCCAGTGCAGCCATCTCACTAGTGCAGCCATCTCCCTAGTGCAGCTATCTCTCTAGGGCAGCTTTCTCCCCAGTGCACCCATCTCCCCAGTGTAGCCATCTCCCCAGTGCACCCTTCTCCGCAGTGCAGCCATCTCCCCAGTGCAGCCATCTCCTCAGTGCAGTCATCTCCCTACTGCAGCCATCTCCTCAGTGTGGCTATCTGCTCAGTGCGCCCATCTCCCTAGTGCAGCCTTCTCTCCAGTGCACCCATCTCCTCAGTGTGGCCATTTCCTCAATGCACCCATCTCCCCAGTGTAGCCATCTCCTCAGTGCACTCATATCCTCAGTGCACCCATCTCCTCAGTGTAGCCATCTCCTCAATGCACCCATCTCCACAGTGCACCCATCCGCCCAGTGCACCCATCTCCCAAGTGCAGCCATCTCCCTAGTGCAACTTTCTCCCCAGTGCACCTATCTCCCCAGTGTAGCCATCTCCCTAGCGCAGCCATCTTCTTAGTGCAGCCATCTCACTAGTGTAGCCATCTCCCTAGTGCAGCCATCTCCTCAGTGCACCCATCTCCCTAGTGTAGCCATCTCCCCAGTGCACCCATCTCCCCAGTGCAGCCATCTCCCCAGTGCAGCCATCTCCCCAGTGCAGCCATCTCCCCAGTGCAGCCATCTTCCTAGTGCAGCCATCTCCTCAGTGTGGCCATCTTCTCAGTGCACCCATCTCCCTAGTGCAGCCATCTCCCCAGTGCAGCCATCTCCCCAGTGCACCCATCTCCCCAGTGCACCCATCTACCCTGTGTAGCCACCTCCCCAGTGCACCCTTCTCCCCATTGTAGCCATGCCCCTAGTGCACCCATCTCCTAATGCAGCCATCTCCCCAGTGCAGCCATCTCCCCAGTGTACCCATCTCCTCAGTGCAGTCATCTCCCTACTGCAGCCATCTCCTCAGTGTGGCCATCTTCTCAGTGCGCCCAGCTCCCAAGTGCAGCCATCTCCCCAGTGCACCCATCTCCTCAGTGTGGCCATCTCCTCAATGCACCCATCTCCCCAGTGTAGCCATTTCCCCAATGCAGCCATCTCCCTAGTGCAGCTATTTCCCCAGTGCACCCATCTCCCCAGTGTAGCCATCTCCCCAGTGCACCCTTCTCCCCAGTGTAGCCATCCCCCAGTGCACCCATCTCCCCAGTGCAGCCATCTCCCCAGTGCAGCCATCTCCCCAGTGTACCCATCTCCTTCGTGCAGCCATCTCCCTAGTGCAGCCATCTCCTCAGTGTGGCCATCTTCTCAGTGCACCCAACTCCCTAGCGCAGCCATCTCCCCAGTGCAGCCATCTCCCCAGTGCAGCCATCTCCCCAGTGCAGCCATCTCCTCAGTGCAGCCATCTCCCTAATGCAGCTATCTCCCCAGTGCAGCCATCTACCCTGTGTAGCCACCTCCCCAGTGCACCCTTCTCCCCAGTGTAGCCATGCCCCTAGTGCACCCATCTCCTAATGCAGCCATCTCCCCAGTGCAGCCATCTCCCCAGTGCAGCCATCTCCCCAGTGTACCCATCTCCTCAGTGCAGTCATCTCCCTACTGCAGCCATCTCCTCAGTGTGGCCATCTTCTCCGTGCGCCCAGCTCCCTAGTGCAGCCATCTCCCCAGTGCACCCATCTCCTCAGTGTGGCCATCTCCTCATTGCACCCATCTCCCCAGTGTAGCCATCTCCCCAATGCAGCCATCTCCCTAGTGCAGCTATCTCCCCAGGGCACCCATCTCCCCAGTGTAGCCATCTCCCCAGTGCACCCTTCTCCCCAGTGTAGCCATCCCCCAGTGCACACATCTCCCCAGTGCAGCCATCTCCCCAGTGTGGCCATCTTCTCAGTGCACCCAACTCCCTAGCGCAGCCATCTCCCCAGTGCAGCCATCTCCCCAGTGCAGCCATCTCCCCAGTGTGGCCATCTTCTCAGTGCACCCAACTCCCTAGCGCAGCCATCTCCCCAGTGCAGCCATCTCCCCAGTGCAGCCATCTCCCCAGTGCAGCCATCTCCTCAGTGCAGCCATCTCCCTAATGCAGCTATCTCCTCAGTGCACCCATCTCCTCAGTGCAGTCATCTCCCTACTGCAGCCATCTCCTCAGTGTGGCCATCTTCTCAGTGCACCCTTCTCCCCAGTGTAGCCATGCCCCTAGTGCACCCATCTCCTAATGCAGCCATCTCCCCAGTGCAGCCATCTCCCCAGTGCAGCCATCTCCCCAGTGTACCCATCTCCTCAGTGCAGTCATCTCCCTACTGCAGCCATCTCCTCAGTGTGGCCATCTTCTCAATGCGCCCAGCTCCCTAGTGCAGCTATTTCCCCAGTGCACCCATCTCCTCAGTGTGGCCATCTCCTCAATGCACGCATCTCCCCAGTGTAGCCATCTCCCCAATGCAGCCATCTCCCTAGTGCAGCTATCTCCCCAGTGCACCCATCTCCCCAGTGTAGCCATCTCCCCAGTGTAGCCATCTCCCCAGTGCACCCTTCTCCCCAGTGCAGCCATCTCCCCAGTGCACCCATCTCCCCAGTGCAGCCATCTCCTCAGTGTACCCATCTCCTCAGTGCAATCATCTCCCTACTGCAGCCATCTCCTCAGTGTGGCTATCTGCTCAGTGCGCCCATCTCCCTAGTGCAGCCTTCTCCCCAGTGCACCCATTTCCTCAGTGTGGCCATTTCCTCAATGCACCCATCTCCCCAGTATAGCCATCTCCTCAGTGCACTCATATCCTCAGTGCACCCATCTTCTCAGTGTAGCCATCTCCTCAATGCACCCATCTCCCCAGTGCACCCATCTCCCCAGTGCACCCAACTCCCCAGTGCACCCATCTCCCTAGTGCAGCCATCTCCCTAGTGCAGCTTTCTCCCCAGTGCACCTATCTCCCCAATGTAGCCATCTCCCTAGTGCAGCCATCTTCTTAGTGCAGCCATCTCACTAGTGTAGCCATCTCCCTAGTGCAGACATCTCCTCAGTGCACCCATCTCCCTAGTGTAGCCATCTCCCCAGTGCAGCCATCTCCCCAGTGCAGCCATCTCCCCAGTGCAGCCATCTCCCCAGTGCAGCCATCTCCCCAGTGCAGCCATCTCCCTAGTGCAGCCATCTCCTCAGTGTGGCCATCTTCTCAGTGCACCCATCTCCCTAGTGCAGCCATCTCCCCAGTGCAGCCATCTCCCCAGTGCAGCCATCTCCCTAGTGCAGCCATCTCCCCAGTGCAGCCATCTCCTCAGTACACCCATCTCCTCAGTGCACCCATCTCTCTAGTGCAGCCATCTCCTCAGTGTACCCTTCTCCCAGTGTACCCATCTCCTCAGTGCAGCCATCTCCCCAGTGCAGCCGTCTCCTCAGTGCAGCCATCTCCCCAGTGCAGCCATCTCCTCAGTGCACCCATCTCCCTAGTGCAGCCATCTCCTCAGATTACCCATCTCCTTAGTGTAGCCATCTCCCAGTGCAGCCGTCTCCTCAGTGCAGCCATCTCCCTAGTGTACCCTTCTCCTCAGTGCACCCATCTCCCCAGTGCAGCCATCTCCCCAGTGTAACCATCTCCTCAGTGCACCCATCTCCCTAGTGCAGCCATCTCCTCATTTTACCCATCTCGCCAGTGCAGCCATCTCCCCAGTGCAGCCATCTCCCCAGTGCACCCATCTCCCCAGTGCAGTCATTTCCTCAGTGCACCCATCTCCTCTCTCCCTCCCCTCTGGGCTCATACTCATCTTCCATCCCCCCTCCCCCGCTCATATTCATCCCCCCAGGCTCATACTCATTCCCCCCCTCGGGCTTATACTCATCTCCCCCTCCCTCCCCTCTGGGCTCATACTTATCTCCCCCCTGCTCATATTCATCCTCCCCCAGGCTCATACTCATGTCCCCCTTCTCTCCCCTCTGGGCTCATACTCATCTCCCCCCTCCCTCCCCTCCCCTCTGGGCTCATACTCATCTCCCCCCCTCATATTCATCCCCCCAGGCTCATCTCCCCCTCCCTCCCCTCTGGGCTCATACTCATCTCCCCCCTCCCTCCCCTCTGGGCTCATACTCATCTCCCCCCACTCATATTCATTCCCCCCAGGCTCATACTCATCTCCCCCCTCCTTCCCCTCTAGGCTCATACTCATCCCCTCATGGAGAGGGGATGAGAGAGGAGGAGAGGGGAGGGGAGGATCCGACCCGGATTTCCATTATAACAGAAAAAAAAAAACTTTGCCCAGGTGCCGCCCCACCGCATCATCCCGTCCTAGGCACGTGCCTGCGGGTGCCTAGTAGCAAATACGGCCCTATCTGTGAGTAAAGCGCACATACTACATCAGAGGGACCAGGTACAGGACTGACACTTGTACCCTGGGTTTTGCCAGTGTATATTTGCAGAGCCACATTGTGCTCGTAGAGGACTGTGGCCCGCACCCTTGTCAGCCACTGCAGTATATGGACTGGGATCAGCATAAGGTACTGGAGACCGACTGCTGCCACCAGAAGACGAGGCATTGATGCCCACAGGACCCCATTGGAAAAGACACCGCACCAACCGTTGCCGGCGCTGTTGACTTCTCAGCAGGAGTCACAGTTTGAGGAACTTCTGACACAAGTGTTTCACAAGAACTGCCGTTACCTGATCCTTTATTCTTGAACTCTGCATATCCTTTTGCAATTAGACTGTTTATTCCCCTGTTTAACCCATTACCTCTCTGCGTGGATTATTCCCCTGTTAAGTAAAATCATTAACCCTTGCCCTGTCTCCTGTCCATCACTGCATCCCGCAACCTGCTTATGTGGCGCCAGTGAGGGTTCAGTTGCCACAGAGGTACTGCACCTCCTCCTGAGGTGTGGTACCCCACCATTCAGGTAAGGTGGAGACACCAGACCACGCTCCAACACCTGCATACCACACAACATAGTAGTGCAGCAAAGCACCCTTTGGTGCCTCCCTGCTTGGAACACGAAGCGTGCTGGGAGACAGATGGAGTTTAGTTCTGCACTCAAAAGAGCGGGAAGAGGATAGGAATTGGACAGTCAGTCACAGGAGTCTGACGAGGTCAGTCTGTGACAGGAGATCCCCTGAGTGGGATGGATGAAGGAAGTGCTGCAGCCGTCCTCAGTGACCTGGGTCCGCTGGCACAGGAAAGGAACATTAATAGAAAGCCTGACTCTCCATAAGAATGAAACGATTAGTACGGAACATGAGGAGAAGAGAACCAAGCATCAGGGTTAGAGGAGAACCCTTCCCAAGTTCAAAGCTCAAGGCCGGGGTCCGGTCCCCGAGGTTGCATGGATACTAATGGTCCTGCAGCAGACACCGGAGGAATAGAAGTAGTCACCACTTTATTCCCACACCAGACTTGGAGTGTTGGAACGGAGTACTTCATCTTGCCTGGAATTTGGCTGAGCTCCTGACCCAGAGGACACGGCACGGATGCGGGCACCTGTATGCTCAACAGACTGTGAGTAAAGCTTTGGAACTACATGCCCTGGTGTCCTCCACTTATTCCTGCGCCAACACCCTCAGCACTGCTACCTCTCTGTGCTTAACATTGCACCATTACGCTCTCACTAGAGCTTCATCTCCACTGCCCTGGGACTACAGCCCTACCTGTGGAGGGCCACAACATCATTGCTGCACCACACCATCTATCCCAGGGGATCTGTCTGTAGCGTCGGCGTAACATCTTCATTGCCGAACACCACAGGTGGCGTCACGAATTATTCACTAATAAACTTTAATCATTATCATCCACACGCTCAACATTCCCCTTTTACAATGGACGCCCAGGGCCATGGACCGTGTCACAGCTACTGTGACATCTCCCATGCAACAGAGTGTAAGTAAAGCTTTGAAACTGTATGCCCCGGTGTCCTCCACTTATTCCTGCGTCAACCTGCCCAGCACTGCTACATCCCTTGCGCCCGACACTACATCATCTAAGTGTCTCCACATCTACTCTGCCCTGGGACTACAGCCCTGCCTGTGGAGGGCTAGAACATCATTGCTGCACCACACCATCTGTCCCAGAGGATCTGTCTGCAGCGTCGGCTCAACATCTTCATTGCCGAACACCACAGATGGCGTCACAACTCATTCATTCATAAACTCAAATCATCATAAGCACACTGAACTTTCCCCCCCTTTTACAATGGGCGCCCAGGGCCACGGGCCGGGTCCCAGCTGCCATGACATCTCCCATTGAAGCTCATAGGGCCCAGTACCGAGTACCCCCACAGCCCTGGGAGGGCGACCCAACTGACACTTGGCGTAGTCGGCAGGATGCAGTCCACGGTCGCAGAGGTGGCAGACCAAGCGGTCAGGCTGTGCCCCAAGAGCCAGTATATTGCTGGGGGCACTGTTGAGTCACCTTCCAAAATTTACTGGGAGCAACGCTCTGATGAGGGACTGGACTGAGCGAGTCAGGAGTATGATAACAATGCACCCCATGACTCCTGCAATGGAGGCAGAGGTTGCCCTGATGGCACTGGACGGGGAGGCAAGGAGCTCCATCATGTTAAGATCCCCCTACATGCGAGACACCTTTACCAAGGTTTTACAAATCTTAGAGAGAATGCATGGAGACCCCCATGGATGTTGGCGAATTGTGCATGCGCTTGTTTAGGCGTGTCCAAAGGGAGAGGGAGTCTGGCCCAATACATGAACACGCTGCAGGAGATCCATGCTGCGATTGCTAAGCGAGATGGCATAGGTGTAGGCCCTCCTGATATTGTGGTGTGAGAGCAGTTAGTGACAAGCCTTAGAGATGCACTGCTTAAGCGAGCCTTGTGTGAGCGCCTGCTAGTTAATCCATGCATGACTCTTTCAGAAATCGTGGCGGAGGCGCACATAAGGGGGCAGGAGTAGGGGAGACCGCAGCCTTGGCAGTGATAGTCCAGAGCCGCGACGTACCCACCCTGAATGAGGAAGAGCCAGAGTGGTCCTGCAAATTATGGCAGGGAATGCTGAAAGTGAGGGCAGAAATCAAGTAACATAGTAACATAGTTATTAAGGTTGAAGGGAGACTTTGAGTCCATCTAGTTCAACCCATATCCTAACCTAACCTGCCCTAACATGTTGATCCAGAGGAAGGCAAAAAAACCCCATGTGGCAACAGTAAGCTTCACATTG
This sequence comes from Dendrobates tinctorius, assembly GCF_039654945.1. Lineage (NCBI taxonomy): Eukaryota > Metazoa > Chordata > Amphibia > Anura > Dendrobatidae > Dendrobates > Dendrobates tinctorius. The sequence continues at coordinate 7,516,311 of NW_027361918.1, read as the reverse complement.
GGGAAAAAAATTCCTTCCCGACTCCACATACGGCAATCAGACTAGCTCCCTGGATCAACGCAATATTAAGGAAACTAGTGTACATACCCTGTAATATTATACTTTTCAAGAAAGGCATCCAGTCCCTTCTTAAATTTTAGTAGGGAATCACTCATTACAACATCATATGGCAGAGAGTTCCATAGTCTCACTGCTCTTAGTGCCTGAAGGAAGCCCTTGCTGCTGCCTTGGAGTCCAACTTCATACCCTGGGGTAACTTACATCAATGAGTGAAAGAAGCTAGAGGAGAGATGCGGAAACTTCAGCAGCAGCCCCAAGATTTAATTCCATACCGTGGGGTGAAGAACGATTTCAGAGGGGGTATGCCTCCCATGGAGGACGGCGATGCAGACGGAAGCACCCACCAGATAGGATGTTGGATGTGTGGAATGGGACACCTGTCAAGAAGTTGCCCTACAAGAGACAGCCGACGGCGAAGATTCGCTCACCCTTCTGAGGGTCATGCCAACTGGAGAGAGCGCTGACCCTGGAAGAAATAGTACAGTGAGAGGAGAGGAGCCACACCCAGCGTGGAGGTGTATCTGGTGGAACGCCAAATTGGATCCAAGGGTCCCGTCTCTGAGGATCAACCCGAACGAGGGGAGAAAGTGTCAAGTGTCACTGAAACGCTCACTCCCATGATTCCCGACAGTGTTGAGGAAGAATCCCTTGCCTCATTCTCTGAAGTGTATAGCTCGCTGCCTGCTAGTCCAAGGGAAGTACATAGCCTGAAACTCCAGAGATAGCTGTTCTATTGAACCTGGATGTACTCCCATCCCCTGCGACCCAACCGGACTTTACTACTCAACCTGAAGTTCTGAGAACTCCTAATGAGCAAAGTCAAGAGGAGCTTCAAGGTACTCCGTGTGATCATGTTGGTGATTTGCCCCTGCGGAATGCACAGGACTATTTCTTTTAGCAGAATGTTGTGCAAGAAAGGCAGGAATGGATGTAAAAATTTTGGGCATCAGTCCAACCTCCGAAGAACATTATGGAGCATGAAGAACTTTTGCCTGTGCAATGGTGAGCTAAAGGAGAGGAGAAGTGTTAGGGGGACAACCAGACCGTGGGTACCTTTGTGCCGGGTGCAGAACTGATAAGGCTGCATCCCCTGTTCCATGGGGGAAGCAATAACGTGCCGGACCAACCTCCTGACAGTGTGGGGCGGAGAGATAAAAAGGAAAACCGCATGCATCAGGACAGTTGGGCGCAAACAGAGGGCAGCGTGCAGTCAGGTGAGTGGCATGCCCCATCCTCCCCACACAGAGCACCAGAGCCATGGAAAGCTGCACTGACAGGGTCCCCCAACGTCTGCAGAGGGACCGCTGTGCTGAGGAGAGCCATGCGTCCAGCAGCAGCAGCCAGGCAGAGGAGTGCTCCGTCCTGCGAGCATCAGTAGCGTGCAGGCCAGTGTTCGCCGTTCCCCACCGCCAACAGCAAGGAACAGAGAGGGAGAGGAAAGTGCAGTGTGTGCCTGGTAACTACAGAGAGAGGTGCAGTGTGTGCCTGACGACAATCAGAGAGCAAGGTGCTGTACGCTCCATGTTCATGAGTACAGTGCATGTACCACATCAGAGGGACCAGGTATGTTACTGACACTTGTGCACTGAATTTTGCCAGTTTATGTTTACTGATCCACGTTGGACTCATACAGGACTGTGGCCCGCACCCTTGTCAGCCACTGTAGCATATGGACTGGGCTCAGCGTTAAGTACTGGAGACCGACCGCTGCTGCCAGAAAATGAGGCATTGACGCCCACAGGACCCCACACAGTTTGAGGAACTTCTGACACAAGTGTTTCAAAAGAACCGTCATTACCTGATCCTTTTGCAATTAGACTGTTTATTCCCCTGTTTAACCCATTACCTCCCTGAGTGGATTATTCCCCTGTTAAGTATAATCATTAACCATTGCTCTGACTCCTGTCCATCACTGCATCCCGCAAACTGCTTACACCCGCAAGGTCCCGCTGCTTAAGAAGGCACATGTGCAGGCCATCTGAAATTTGCCAATGAACACTTGGATGAATCTGTGAGTGATTGGGAGAAGGTGCTGTGATCAGATGAGACAAAATTTGAGGTCTTTGACATGAACTCAACTCGCTGTGTTTGGAGAAAGAGAAATGCTGCCTATGACCCAAAGAACACCGTCCCCACTGTCAAGCATGGAGGTGGAAACAATATGGTTTAGGGGTGTTTCTCTGCTAAGGGCACAGTACTACTTCATCGGGAGAATGGATAAAGCCATGTACAGTATAATCCTGAGTGACAACCTCCTTCCCTCCGCCAGCACATTTAACATGGGTCGTGGCTGAGTCTTCCAGCAAGACAATGACCCAAAACATACAGCCAAGCCAACAAAGGAGTGGGTCAAAAAGAAGCACATTAAGGTCATGCAGTGGCCTGGCCTGTCTCTAGACCATAATCCCATAGAAAACTTATGGAGGGAGGTGAAGCTCCGAGTTGCCAAGAGACAGCCTCAAAATCTTAATGATTTAGAGATGATCTGCAAAGAGGAGTGGAGCAAAATCCCTCCTGACATGTGCGCAAACCTCATCATCAACTACAACACACGTCTGACTGCTGGGCTTGCCAACAAGGGTTTTACCACCAAGTATTAAGTCTTGTTTGCCCGAGGGACCAAATACTTATTTCTCACTGCAGAATGCAAATAAATTTATATAATGTGATTTTATTTTTGATATTCTATCTCTCAATGTTAAAATTAACCTACCCTTAATATTATAGACTGTTCATGTCTGTCAGTGGGCAAACTTACAAAATCAGCAAGGGATCAAATACTTATTTCCCCCACTATATACAGAGAGAGAGAGCGGTTCCCATGAGTGTGTAATAGGTTAAATCACATGGTTCAACAGGTAGTGGAACAAAAAAAATTAATATTTATGATTTGATAATGTGCCTACACAAAGAAGATGTTAGTGCTGTGATCGCAACTATGACCACAGTATCCACCGCTGGTTTACAGGTTGGTCCACGTATCTGACGTGTAGTATACATAAAGGGAATATTACAGCAGGTCCTTATAGAATGCATGATACAGTGTCCATAGTAATAGCACTGGTGATGAGGTCATCCTGACCCCCAAAATGCTGGTGGTCAGGACTTCAAAGACATAAGTACAGTTGAACATTTTTCAACCAGCTCTAAGGCTACTTTCACACTTGCGTTTTTTTGCTGCGCGTTTTTGCACACACAAACGCATGAAAAAAACGCATCATGCGTTTGTGTGCTTTTTTTGCGGGTTTTGGTGCATTTTTTAAAAAAAATGCATGCTTTTTTTGCGCATACGTGCGCATTACAATGCCCACCCATATACTTTAATGGGTGTTTTGCTGTAAAAAAAAACGCATTGCGTTTGGAGGCAAATCGGACGCACAAAAAATGCAACAGGATGCATTTTGTGTGCCCGAGCGCACACTACAAAAAAACGCATGCGCATACAAACGCGTACAAATGCATGTGTATGCGCACCTATGCGCACCCATGTAAAAGATATGGGAAAAAATGCATGCGTTTGTTTGCGCTAAAAAACAGCGCAAAAAAACGCAAGTGTGAAACCAGCCTAAGAACGGTGGGATCCTACTTCAGGGGGCAGGAAAATGCCCCTGCCATCGGTCCGCTACACTAGGTTGCTCAGTAGTACCCCATTGTTTGCTGTGGGGGGCACCTGGACAAATTCCTTGCCCGCTTCCCCTAGAAACGCTCCTCGTCGGAGGATCAGGAGCCTGCAAGTTATCCTCCTAGTCTATGGATAGGAAATACTTATTTATCCTGGGAACTGCTCTTTTAACCCTGACTTATATTTCTAATGTCTCAATGTCTAACCTCAAGAATCCATCAAAGTGGTCAGGTCTGGTTCTAGAGATGAGAAAATCTCCCAAAACTCTAAAAATATAATTAATGCTAATTGAATCTGCTGGAGCTGGTGTTGGGGGGATTCTGGAGATTGGGATGGTTTTATACCTATAACAGGGAGTATTTAGTGACCAGAGGTGGGGCGTGAGCAGCTCAACAAGATATGATTGCATGCGGATTGGGGTCAGTATGCGACACCTCAGACTGGCAGGCCTCCATGATCTTTTCAGGGTCACTTATGACAGTGCACAGAGGGTGACATAATGCAGATTTATTAAACATTTATTGCAGATTTATTAAAGATTTATTGCATGTCACCCGGCTCCGCAGGGACGTTTTTGTCTTTATTTTGGAGTAAAGGCATTCACACATCGTCTGATCCTACGTCCCAGTTCTGCAGGGGACGAGGACTTTACACGTCCCGACAAGCTGTTCTGCAGCCAACATCGCAGCACTTCTGTCTAGGGAGGCAGTCGCAGTCACTGCGGCATCCAGGAGCAGGGTAAGGCTTTTCACATCTGACCAAGGTGGCCACCACTGGGCATTTCTTCTCTGGGATCTCTGTAATGAAAGGAAGAAAGATGTGAGGGTCTCCAGGGACCAGACGTACCCAAGGAGGAGACTTCAGCTCCAATCCAAAGAGAAGTGTTTGTCAGAATTCTGGCCAAAATCTGCGTAAAATGCCACAAAAATATTGTGACTTGTTTAAACCAGCTTTCTGAGACGTGGGCTGGATGGAGAGTGTTCGGGCGGGCCTGACAAATTCATCAGAATTCATGACACTGAAGTGGAGCAGATTATGGCAGAAGCGTCTTCCAATATCTGTGTGGCGCATATTTCTGGTGTTAGTGGGTCGCCCTCCCAGGGCTGTGGGGTACTCGATACCGGGCCCGATGAGCTTCAATGGGAGATGTCACGGCAGCTGGGACCTGGCCCGTGGCCCTGGGCACCCATTGTAAAAGGGAGTTGTGGCAGTGTGAAAGTTTATAAGTGATTCGTGACGCCACCTGTGGTGTTCGGCAATAGAGATGTAAGCTGACGCTGCAGACAGATCCTCTGGGACAGATGGTGTGGTGCAGCAGTGATGTTATAGCCCTCCACAGGCAGGGCTGTAGACCCAGGGCAGAGTAGGTGAAGTGACATGTAGATGGTGTAGCGTCAGGTGCAAGGGATGTAGCAGTGCTAGGCAGGCTGGCGCCGGAATAAGTGGAGGACACCAGGGCATGTAGTTCCAAAGCTTTACTCACAGTCTGTTGCAGGTACAGGTGCCCGCGTCCGTGCCATATCCTCCAGGTCAGGAGCTCAGCCAACTTCCAGGCAAGATGAAGTACTCCTTTCCAACACTCCGCCAACATATGTGCCTTTTCTGAACATCTCCTCTTATAGCGCCTTTGAGTGAAGTACTCCTAGTACTGAGTTACACTGGAGTTCCTCCTGTCAGATGTTCCTATGAACTCTACTTGTACGGCAGACGGCTGTAGCCTGCTTCTGGGACTCCTTGCTAGTAAGTCCCGGCTCACTATTATGTTGCTGTTGTGCCCCCAAGTCTTGTGTGGGAATAAAGCGGTCACTACTTCTATTCCTCCGGTGTCTGCTGCAGGACCATTAGTATCCGTACAACCTTGGGGACCGGACCCCGGCCTTGCGCTGTGAACTTGGGAAGGGTTCTCTTTTCCCACCCTGATCCTTAGTCCTCCTATTCTCCTTACGTTCCGTGCTAATCCTTCTTTCTTCTGGAGAATCAAGCTTCCTTTCTTTGTCTCTTTCCTGTGCCAGCAGACCCAGATCACTGTGGCCTGCTGCAGCACTTCCTTCTCCCATCCCTCTCCCGGGGATTTTCTCTGTCCTTCTACATCCTCACTCACTGACTGAATGAAAGACTGACTGACTGACTTGAACTCAACTCTTCCCGCTCTTTTATGTAAACTAAACTCCACCCACCTCCCAGCACGTTTCGTGTTCCAAGCAGGGAGCCACCAAGGGGTGCTATGCTACACTCCAAGCAGGGAGCCGCCGAAGGTGCTTTGCTACACTACTTTGTGGTGTGAGATGCAGGTGTTGGAGCGTGGTCAGGTGTCTCCACCTTACCTGGATAGTGGGGTATCACACCTCAGGAGGAGGTGCAGTATCTCTGTGGCGACTGAACCCTCAGGGGCGCCACATAAGTGCACAGCAGGTGAAACGTGCAACAAGGACAACGAGGTCCGGGGTCTGCGTATTCTGCACTTGTGGCCTGAGAGTCAATGGATCGGAGGGCAGAAGTCCCAGCAATCACTTGTGACTGAGCGGCCCCAAAGATCCTTCAGCCACAGCAAGACACCAGTGTTATAAATGGCAGACAGGTAAGTAGGGTATTATATATGGCTTTATATAGGGGTGTCTGGTCGGAACAAGTTATTATTTATCCACAGAATAATGTGTAGATTAGTGGCGTCTTAATGCTGGGAGCAAGACACCTATCCCAGTTAGAATGGAGTCGGTACACTTGTCCAACACTACATTCAATCTTTCCCGGACTGCCGGACATCTGTATCAGTTCCTCTCTGGCAGCTCCAGTGGTGGATGAGCAAGTGCCCTGACTCCACTCTAATGGGGGTAAAAGTGCCCCGATCTGTGGGGGTCTCAGCAATCTACAAGCAATAAGAGGGGTTGTTTGGATGGAATAAGTTAAAGGGAGTCTGTCACCCCCCCCCCCAAAACTCAATGCAAACTACGTGTACAGTCCTATAGGGGGACTTGGTCCCTAGAAGTAGTTTATATTGAGTTTTGGGGATGACAGACTCATGAAGTTACTCCCTTCAGATTCACATCACAGAGCGATGAGAAGAGAATTCTTGCACATATATCTGGAATTAGTGTGAACGTACCACATTCGGGGTCTGTGCACACCTGGAGGCACATTGGGGTGCAGCACTTCTTGTTTCCAGGACAGTCTGCATCACAGGCACAAAGAGGTTTTGGAAAGCGATATAAGCACAGAGCGAGTGGAGCAGGACAGGTTCCAGGCTTTACTGTAAATGACAAGACACATCTGAGACTCGGGTGTAATACTCCGGTAACATTACTGTACAGCAGAGAGTCTGGGCTGACACCCGCCACAAACTAATGACTTTTTCCCTCCTGGTTTTGGGTCAGGCCAGGGCTTCTCCAATCTTGTCAGAAGGAATTGTGCGGGCCTCTTTTTTTTTATCCTTTGAGTAGATAGCCTCACTGTTTCCGTAATGGGGTTGTCCGGGCTTTCTGTATAATTTGTGTGTGTGCCTAGGCTGCAGAATGGTGACAGGTTGTGATATACTCCCTGTTAGTATTCTACATTGAGTCCTAGATATCACACTTAGTCATGTGAGCAGCTCTGTCCTGATTCTGGAGGAGCTGCTCACTTCCTGACTAGGGTTTTGAGAATTGAGAAGATGAAGGGCAAATCTGCTCAAGGCAAATTGAATACACCTGAAATATTGTCAAATTCCAAAATTTGTGATTTCTTACATACGAAATCGAGCAAAAACATTCAGCCAAGTGACTGACCGATTGTAGACGGCAAAGAAAAAAAAGGGGCCAAAAAAAGTCTTCTCATCCCACCACTCACCGGTCTGAATGCGGCAGCTTCCTTGGCAGTCTTCCACTGGCTCGCTCTTCTGCTCTTCCAGGCAGGCCACGTTCTCTTTTGCATCTTCCTTCACTTTGCACCAAGCTCAGGAGGCTTCAGGAGACTAATGTCATATAGTATTGACGGCACAATGTGAAGGAAGGTGAGGTATAGGACATGACCTGTCATGGAGACCAGAAGGGATCAGTGTCTGAGGGAGCCATCAGAAGACCAGGTGGGGAGTGGCAGTGGCAGCAAAATAGATACTCAAGGTGAGTAAATGTGTTACGCTTTACTTTTATAATGCTCCGAAGTCTGGAGAGACCACAGCATAATGTGCCTCAAACGTGCTTGATTAAGAAAATCGCCGCAAACAGAATTTCAATTAAACCGAACTGGTGAATCTGAATGTTGTCAGATTCTCTCATACCAGATTATAAGTGTAAGGCTGCAGATATGGAGAAGCTCATATTTACCGTTTGTCACTTTCTGGCACGTCAGGTTGTTGTCCTCGGTCAGGCAGCACTTCTTCTTCGGTGGGCAGTCGGAGTCTCGCTTGCACTGGGTCTCATTGAGATAGATGCAGGACAACTGCTCCAGACTGATCGGGCAAACCCCCGGGTGTTCTACACATAAGAGCACAGGAGTTGACATTTTCCTTGGTCACATTTTTGGGAACCTGTGTTGTTTTCATAACTTTTGGGTGCAGATGAGTTAAGAGCATGTGGGGTATGTTTAAGTTGTTCATTGTCCGACTCAATTTATTTATTTATTTTTTTATCTTGGATTGCTACAGATGGGTTGTGGTTTTTTAAATAATGAAAAAATATGTTTAACAATTCATGAAAATATTCCCTCCTATTAGGCTCCACCAGAGGATGATGATGGAGGCCATTGTTAGCGCCAAAGCCGCCATGGAAATGTATCGGCAGCTCTGCAATTGTGGTGAGGCGCCCCCTTCCGTCTGGAACTGGTTAAATATCGGTTATGGTGTGATATCTAAGGGGATAACTGTAGGGATTTCAGTAGGAGCTGAGCGATGTGTTTCCTGCCGATGATTGTAGGGTACAGGAGTGATCAGTCTTCAGGACAGAAACTTGGAGATTAGGTGGACGGATTATGTTCTCTAGAAGGACGTAGATCTTGGGATTTATTCTGATGGAATATAGGCTGAACTGGATGGACTAATGGCTTTTTTTTTTGGCCTTAATAACTATGTTATCTATAAAAATAATGCAAGACAGTGAAAAACAATGACAAAGTAGAAAAGCAAAAGAAAATTACAATCTACTACAGTTGTGGCCAAAAGTATTGACACCCCTGCAATTCTGTCAGATAATACTCAGTTTCTTCCTGAAAATGATTGCAAACACAAATTCTTTGGTATTATTATCTTCATTTAATTTGTCTTAAATGAAAAACACAAAAGAGAATGAAGCAAAAAGCAAAACATTGATCATTTCACACAAAACTCCAAAAATGGGCCGGACAAAAGTATTGGCACCCTCAGCCTAATACTTGGTTGCACAACCTTTAGCCAAAATAACTGAGACCAACCGTTTCCGGTAACCATCAATGCGTTTCTTACAATGCTCTGCTGGAATTTTAGACCATTCTTCTTTGGCAAACTGCTCCAGGTCCCTGATATTTGAAGGGTGCCTTCTCCAAACTGCCATTTTTAGATCTCTCCACAGGTGTTCTATGGGATTCAGGTCTGGACTCATTGCTGGCCACCTTAGACGTCTCCACTGCTTTCTCTCAAACCATTTTCTAGTGCTTTTGAAGTGTGTTTTGGGTCATTGTCCTGCTGGAAGACCCATGACCTCTGACAGAGACCCAGCTTTCTCACACTGGGCCCTACATTATGCTGCAAAATTTGTTGGTAGTCTTCAGACTTCATAATGCCATGCACACAGTCAAGCAGTCCAGTGCCAGAGGCAGCAAAGCAACCCCAAAACATCAGGGAACCTCCGCCATGTTTGACTGTAGGGACCGTGTTCTTTTCTTTGAATGCCTCTTTTTTTCTCCTGTAAACTCTATGTTGATGCCTTTGCCCAAAAAGCTCTACTTTTGTCTCATCTGACCAGAGAACATTCTTCCAAAATGTTTTAGGCTTTTTCAGGTAAGTTTTGGCAAACTCCAGCCTGGCTTTTTTTTATGTCTCGGGGTAAGAAGTGGGGTCTTCCTGGGTCTCCTACCATACAGTCCCTTTTCTTTCAGACACCGACAGATAGTACGGGTTGACACTGTTGTACCCTAGGACTGCAGGGCAGCTTGAACTTGTTTGGATGTTAGTCGAGGTTCTTTATCCAACAACCGCACAATCTTGCGTTGAAATCTCTTGTCAATGTTTCTTTTCCGTCCACATCTAGGGAGGTTAGCCACAGTGCCATGGGCTTTACACTTCTTGATGACACTGCGCACGGTAGACACAGGAACATTCAGGTCTTTGGAGATGGACTTGTAGCCTTGAGATTGCTCAGGCTTCCTCACAATTTGGTTTCTCAAGTCCTCAGACAGTTCTTTCGTCTTCTTTCTTTTCTCCATGCTCAATGTGGTACACACGAGGACACAGGACAGAGGTTGAGTCAACTTTAATCCATGTCAACTGGCTGCAAGTGTGATTTAGTTATTGCCAACACCTGTTAGGTGCCACAGGTAAGATACAGGTGCTGTTAATTGCACAAATTAGAGAAGCATCACATGATTTTTCGAACAGCACCAATACTTTTGTCCACCCTCTTTTATATGTTTGGTGTGGAATTATATCCAATTTGGCTTTAGGACAATTCTTTTTGTGTTTTTTCATTTAAGACAAATTAAATGATAATAATACCAAAGAATTTGTGTTTGCAATAATTTTCAGGAAGAAACTGAGTATTATCTGACAGAATTGCAGGGGTGTCAATACTTTTGGCCACAACTGTATATAATTGTCTAATTCTGTCTGTAATGGAAATCCCACCTCGCTGATTGGTCGCGGCAGTTAAGGTGCTGTCACACTTAGCGATGCACCAGCGATCCCGACCAGCGATATGAGGCGGTCAGGATCTCTGGTGCATCGCTAAGTGGTCGCTAGTGAGCTGCCACACAGGCAGATCTCACCAGCGACACAGCAGGGGTCGGGGGTCATAGAATCATAGAATTGTATAGTTGGAAGGGACCTCCTGGGCCATCTGGTCCAACCCCCTGCTCAAAGCAGGATTCGCTAAATCATCCCAGACAGATGTCTGTCCAGCCTCTGTTTGAAGACTTCCATTGAAGGAGAACTCACCACTTCTCGTGGCAGCCTGTTCCACTCATTGATCACTCTAACTGTCAAAAAGTTTTTTCTAATATCTAATCTGTGTCTCCTCCCATTCAGTTTCATCCCATTGCTTCTAGTCTTTCCTTGTGCAAAGGAGAATAAAGTTGATCCTTCTACAATGTGACAGCCCTTTAGATATTTGTAGACAGCTATTAAGTCTCCTCTCAGTATTCTCTTTTGCAAACTGAACAATCCCAAATCCTGCAACCTTTCCTCATAAGACAGGGTTTGCAGACCGGTCACCATTCTGGTCGCTCTTTTCTGAACTTGCTCCAGTTTGTTGATGTCTTTTTTAAAATGTGGTGCCCAAAACTGGACACAATATTCCAGATGAGGTCTGACCAAAGAGGAGTAGAGGGCAATAATGACTTCACGTGATCTAGACTGTATGCTTCTGTTAATACATCCTAGAATTGCATTTGCCTTTTTTGCTGCTGCATCACACTGTTGACTCATATTCAGTCTGTGATCTATTAGTATACCCAAGTCTTTTTCACATGTGCTGTTGCTTAGCCCCATTCCTCCCATTCTGTATATGCTTTTTTCATTTTTATTGCCCAGATGTAGTACTTAGCATTTCTCCCTGTTAAAAACCATTCTGTTAGTTGCTGCCCACTTCTCCAGTTTATTTATATCTTTTTGAATCCTCTCTCTCTCTTCTCTAGTATTATCTATCCCTCCTAGCTTTGTGTCATCAGCAAATTTAATCAGTTTACCCTCAATTCCTTCATCTAAATCGTTGATAAAGATGTTGAACAATACAGGGCCCAGGACAGAGCCCTGTGGTACCCCACTTGAGACATTCTTCCAACTGGATGTGCAGCCATTTACGACCACTCTTTGGGTCCGATCACTAAGCCAGTTATGAATCCACCTAACAGTTGCCTTGTCCATTCCATACTTAATCATTTTTTCAATAAGGATTGTATGAGAGACTTTGTCAAATGCTTTGCTGAAGTCAAGATATACTATATCTACAGCATTTCCTTGATCCACCCAATCAGTGATTCCGTCATAGAAGGAAATTAAGTTAGTCTGACATGACTTATTAGTTACAAACCCATGCTGACTCTGTTTAATCACTTCATTCTTATCCAGGTATTGACATACATGTTGTTTAATAATTTGTTCAAAGATCTTTCCTGGTATAGAAGTCAGACTCACCGGCCTATAGTTGCCTGGGTCCACCTTCTTCCCCTTTTTGAAGATAGGAACAACATTTGCTCTTCTCCAGTCTTCTGGCACTTCTCCTGTTCTCCAAGAATTTTCAAAGATTATGGAGAGGGGTTCAAAAATTTCTTCTGCTATCTCCTTTAGTACTCTGGGTCGCTACTTACCTGTCAGACGAGGCGATCCTGACATCCTCCCGCCCGCGTCCACGCATCGCTCGTCTCCACAGCAGGAAGCCGACGACGAGAAATGGCCCAGGACGTTCTCGCGCGATCAGCGATAACCAGCGGGAGAGCCGGTCGGAGGTAAGTATCAGACATAGCGATATCGCTGCTACGTCACAAAAAACAGTGACGATATAGCGATATCGCTTAGTGTGACAGGCCCTTTAGGCCGTGACCAATCAGCGACAGTTGCTTAGTCGTCGTGGCAACATGGCCGCATCCCTTATTGTACAGGCACATTATAGCCGTTAAAGGCATCACTGCTGCGTCACTCATTACACAGGCACAGTCCTGTACATATTCTGGAGTACAATACATTAGGTAATTAGATAACAGCAGAACAGTGACTGCAGCTCTGGGTGTAACTTGCGTACAATAGATTAGGTAAGATCTGAACAGTGACTGCAGCTCTGGGTGTAACAGGAGTATAATACATTAGGTAAGAGCAGAACGGTGACTGCAGATCTGGGTGTAACTGGACTACAATACAATAGGTAAAAGCAGAACAGTGACTGCAGATCTGGGTGTAACTGGAGTACAATATATTAGATAACAGCAGAACAGTGACAGCAGCTCTGGGTGTAACTGGAGTACAATACATTAGGTAACAGCAGAAAAGTGAATGCAGCTCTGAGTGTAACTTGAGTACAATACATTTGTTAAGATCTGAACAGTGACTGCAGCTCTGGCTGTAACAGGAGTATAATACATTAGATAAGAGCAGAGTGGTGACTGCAGCTCTGGGTGTAACTGGACTACAATACATTAGGTAAAAGCAGGACAGTGACTGCAGCTCTGGGATTAACTGGAGTACAATATATTAGGTAACAGCAGAACAGTGACAGCAGCTCTGGGTGTAACTGGAGTACAATACATTAGGTAACAGCAGAACAGGGACAGCAGCTCCGGGTGTAACAGGAGTATAATACACTAGATGGTGGCCTGATTCTACCGCATAGAATAGGCAGTAATGCTTAGCGAGAAGGGCCGGAGATGACATCACTCTCGCAAGAGTGCAACGTCATCAGCGGTGTTTCGCGCTAAGCATTACTGGGACCGGAAGATGCCGGGAGCATGGTAAGAGGAGAGAAAGAGTCCGGGGGCAATCAGAAGGTGAGTATATAACTATTTTTTATTTTAGCAGAGACTCTAGAATACCCGATGCGATAGAATCAGGCCACCATCTAATAAAAGATAAAAGTACAGGGGTTCAAAAATAAAAATGAAGAAAAAAATAAAATGGGGGGGGCAAACAAAAATGGTTTGTGAAAAACAGAATCGACCCTAATGTGCTAGTGAATGTGCTTCATGTGCATAGACAGAGATCTAGTGGTTGGAACCACAAGCCATGGAGCAATAGAGTAAAGAAGTAACGAGAACCGGAGAAAAGGAAAAAAAAAAGGAAAAGCGTGGGAAAAAAAAGGTAAAAAATAAATAATGAGAAGGAAGGGGGGAGGCAAGTCCTCAACCGAAATACTCTGTGCTGTGGTAAGGGGTCAACCACTTCACAATGTGGGAGGAAATTTCTCATACATTAGGCCCCCATGTATGAAGGGGGCTCAGGAGCAGTGTTATAACAGCAGCGACCGATGCAGGCTCTGATTGCTGCTGTTTAGCCTTTTAAGCCAGAATTTGTTATATTTTCGCCCCACTGAACTTGGATTCATTTTCCAGTACGTTGTAAGGTCAGCTGAGCAATGTCATTCAAAACTATTATTATTATAGCGCTATTTATTCCATGGCGCTTTACATGTGAGGAGGGGTATACGTAATACAAGTACAGTAATCTTAGACAATATAAGTCACGACTGGTACAGGAGGAGAGAGGACCCTGCCCGCGAGGGCTCACATTCTACAACGGGATGGGTGAGGATACAGTAGGCGAGGGTAGAGCTGGTCGTGCAGCGGTTTGGTGGATCGGTGGTTACTGCAAGTTGTAGGCTTGTCGGAAGAGGTAGGTCTTAAAGTTCTTTTTAAAGGTTTCCATGATAGGCGAGAGTCTGATATGTTGTGGTAGAGAGTTCCACAGTAGGGGGGGATGCGCGGGAGAAATCTTGTATGAGATTGTGGGAAGAGGAGATAAGAGGGGAGTACAGAAGGAGATCTTGTGAGGATCGTAGGTTTCGTGCAGATAAGTACCGGGAGACGAGGTCACAGATGTACGTATGGAGGACTCAGGTTGTGGATAGTTTTGTATGTCATGGATAGGGTTTTGAGCTGGAGTCTTTGGGTAATGGGGAGCCAGTGCAGGGATTGACAGAGGGGAGAGGCCGGGGAATAGCGGGGGGATAGGTGGATTAGTCGGGCAGCAGAGTTAAGAATAGATTGGAGGGGGGCAAGAGTGTTAGAGGGGAGGCCACAGAGCAGGAGGTTGCAGTAGTCAAGGCGGGAGATGAGGGCATGGACTAGGGTTTTTGCAGATTCTTGGTTGAGGAATGTACGGATCTGTGAAATATTTTTGAGTTGAAGTCGGCAGGAAGCGGAAAGGGCTTGGATATGTGGTTTAACTACAACTTGTCTAGACTTCATATGGCTATGACAATGAGGTGGGAGGAGGGAATAATAAAGAAAAAAAAAAAAACCTACGGCTCATATGAAAAAGGGTGGTAAAATAAAATTAATGTGTTTGCAGAGAAGGGGTTAATGGCCTTTAAGACCAAATTATAAGTTATAAATCCACTCACTGCACGGCCCCTGAGGAAGCTGGGTGAAATGAGCACGTCGGGGCAGGAGGCTGGAAGTCAGCAGCACTATGCGTACTAACGGTGGCACATTAAATTGTGATAATGTTTACAAAGTAATCAAAAGTCTTATGTACTTTTTTTGCATTTTGCACTTTGGATTGGGATTTAGCCAAGCTTTTTATAATATCATGATTAAATTGTGAAAGTATTTTGATCGATTGCCAGAAAAAATCATTTGCATGGATTTCATAAACAGCCTCCATTTTCCAGTACTGTTTGTTCCTGTATTTTAAAGATTTTTTTGATGAATTAATACATTTCAGTATTTAAAATTAATTTTTTTTTGTCACTTCAATTAATTTTTGTTCCTCAAAGATTCAATGAGGCCTACAAAAATTCAAGCATATTCACTACACGATAGGAAGTATAAGACGTGTATTTTAAGAGGATATCTGCATTTACCACCACAGTCTGGCGTTGGGGCCTCTGCACAACTATCCTCAAATCCAAGGACGACTACCCTTTCCTACTGATACATGTAGGCACAAACAACACGGCAAGAAATGACCTACCAACTATCTGCGAAGACTTTGAAATTCTGGGGAAGAAAATAAAGGAACGCAACGTACAGGTTGTTTTCTCATCAATCCTCCCAGTCGATGGCCATGGCATCAGAAGATGGAATAGGATACTAGAGGTGAACAACTGGCTATGACGGTGGTGCAGGCAGCAAGGATTTGGATTCTTGGACCATGGCGTGAATTACCTCTACGATGGACTTCTCGCAAGAGATGGGATACACCTCACAAAACCTGGGAAACACACATTCACCAGAAGACTTGCCACACTCATCAGGAGGGCTTTAAACTAGAAGAAGAGGGGATGGGAGGAAAACAGCAGACAAGAACATGCAGCAGAAGGACAAACTAATCAAGGCTACTAGATGTGGTACAGAGGACCCAAGACAGGGTACTCAGAAGGAAGCTAAGAAAAAGGAAGCAAAACTTCTTTCCTGCATGCTGACCAACACAAGAAGCCTGACCAATAAGAGTGAAGATCTGGAGTTGGTAATGTATGAGGAGAAATACGACCTAGTAGGAATATCTGAGACATGGTTAGACGACAGCTATGACTGTGCGGCTAACGTGCAAGGATATGATTTGTTTAGGAGGGATCGTAAAAAAAGGAAAGGGGGTGGAGTCTGTCTATATATAAAGAAGATATACAAGAGGGAAATGAAGAGGTGGAGTCTCTATGGGTGGAGATACAAGGAGGGAAAAGTAATAAAATCCTCATAGGGGTTTGTTATAAGCCACCAAATATAACAGAAGCCACTGAGAATGTATTATTGAGACAAACAGACAAAGCAGCAAATCCCAACGAGGTGATTATTATGGGGGACTTCAACTACCCCGACATAGACTGGGAACCTGAAACCTGCGGATCTCAGAAAGGAAACCAATGTCTGTCAGTGACCAAGGATAATTATCTGTCACCACTTGTGCAGGGCCCAACTAGAGGGACGGCCCTTCTGGACTTAATGTAAAGCCACAGGCCAGATAGAATAACAGAAGTCCGAGTCGATGGCACCGAGGGAACAGTGACCACAATATAACACAATCCCACTTGTCCTTCAGTAAGGTGCCCTGG
The DNA here is from genome assembly GCF_039654945.1 of Dendrobates tinctorius. Lineage (NCBI taxonomy): Eukaryota > Metazoa > Chordata > Amphibia > Anura > Dendrobatidae > Dendrobates > Dendrobates tinctorius. The sequence goes on along the minus strand of NW_027361918.1, from coordinate 7,499,772 downwards.
AAGGGGGTTACGAAAACGCTGAATTTCAGGAAAGCAAGGTTTGATCAGCTTAGAGAGGACCTTCGCCTAATTGATTGGGACAATGTCCTCAAAAATAGGAGCACAGAAAATAAATGGGAAATATTTATATCAGTTTTACACCCCCACTGCGAGCTAGCCATACCGTACAGAAATAAAAGGGCTAGGAGCAGGAGAACACCAATGTGGCTAAATAAGGAGGTAAAAAGGGCAATAAATAACAAGAACAAGGCATTTAGGAAGCTAAAACAAGAAGGCAATGAAGAAGCATTAAAAAGTTATAGAGAAAAAAATAAAACGTGTAAAAAACAAATACATTTAGCAAAAGTGGAAACTGAGAGACTCATTGCTAAGGAAAGTAAAACAAACCCCAAACTATTCTTTAATTATATAAACAGTAAAAGGATTAAAATTGATGGTGTCGGCCCTTTAAAGAACAATGAGGGTGAAATCATAGAGAGCGATGTGGGAAAAGCAAATGTTTTAAATACTTTTTTCTCAACAGTGTTCACACAGGAAAAGGATTTGCCAGGGGAAATGCAGAGTGATAATGTAAACTCCCCATGAAGTATTACCTGCCTAACCCAGGAAGAAGGGCAGAACCACCTTAGTAAGATGAAAACGGACAAATCACCAGGCCCTGATGGCATTCACCCTCGGGTATTAAGGGAGTTAAGTAATGTGATAGACAGGCCTCTATTCCTTATATTTAAAGACTCTATAGAAACAGGGTCTGTTCCTTTTGATTGGCGGCAAGCAAATGTGGTACCAATATTCAAAAAGGGGTGTAAAAGGGAACCTGGAAACTATAGGCCGGTAAGCTTAACATCTGTGGTGGGTAAAATATTTGAAGGGTTTCTAAGGGATACCATTATGGAATATCTCAATGTTAATAAATGTTTAACTCCATATCAGCATGGATTTATGAAGGATCGCTCCTGTCAGACTAACCTGATCAGCTTCTATGAGGATGTGAGCTCTCAAATGGACCAAGGAGAATCATTGGATGTCATTTATCTCGACTTCTCTAAAGCATTTGACACTGTCCCACATAAAAGATTGGTCAGTAAGAGGAGAAAGCTTGGGCTAGGGGAAAATGTGTGTAGATGGGTAGGTAGCTGGCTTAGTGATAGAAAACAAAGAGTGGTTATTAATGAGGCATCCTCAGATTGGGCCAGGGTTACTAGTGGGGGACCACAGTAGTCTGTATTGGGCCCCCTACTATTTAATATATTTATTAATGATCTAGTGGATGGCTTACACAGTAAAATATCAGTATTTGCAGATGATACAAAACTATGTAAGGTAGTTACCACAAAGGAGGACAGTTTGCAACTACAGACAGATTTGAGTAAATTGGAGAATTGGGCCGAAAAATGGCAAATGAGGTTTAACACAGATAAGTGTAAGGTTATGCACATGGGAAGGAGAAACAGATGCTACAATTACTTACTAAATGGGAAACTGCTGGGGAAATCAGACATGGAAAAAGACTTAGGCATCTTAGTCAATAAGAAGCTAAATTGGAGTGCCCAGTGTCAGGCAGCTGCCACCAAAGCAAATAGGGTCATGGGATGCATTAGAAGAGGTCTGGGGACACGAGATGAAAACATAATTCTCCCTCTGTACAAATCACTCGTCAGACCACACTTGGAGGATTGTGTGCAATTTTGGACGCCGGTGCTCAAGAAAGACATTACTGAACTTGAAAGGGTTCAAAGGCAGGCTACTAAAATGATAAATGGAGTTGGTTCACTACAATACCCAGAAAGGTTATCAAAATTAGGTCTATTTACTCTAGAAAAGAGAAGACTTAAGGGAGACTTAATATATATGTACAAGTATATCAGAGGGCAATACAGAGATCTCTCCAATGAACTGTTTGTACCAAGGACTGTGATAAGAACAAGGGGGCATTCTCTTCGTTTGGAGGAAAGACAATTTCTGCCCCAGCATAGAAGAGGGTTCTTCATGGTAAGAGCAGTGAGGCTCTGGAATTCTCTTCCTGAGGAAGTGGTGATGGCCAACTCACTGAATGAACGCAAGAAAGGAATGGAGGCTTTTCTTGTGAGTAACAGTGTAGAAGGTTACGAATAAAAGATTATTATAGGTAGATGGTTGACCCAGCTTAGGGAAAGGAATTTTTTTCCCTATGGAGAAAATTGGCTTCTACTCTGTGGGTTTTTTGCCTTCCCCAGGATCAACAATGCAGAACAGCTGCACTAAAAATAGGCTGAACTAGATGGACATAAGGTCTTCCTTCAGCCTTCAAAACTATGTTACTATGTGGGTTGGAGATAATGTGGTTGAGTAATAAGTTCTGTCTATAGTTTTGTAATAGTAGACATCAGCACAGCCATGTGTGTATTGAAGACATTAAGACTGCCCGGCATCGGACTGTCCTAACCGCCAACCATGCTGTACCTCAAGGAAGTAAGATGGAGCTAAGATTCATCCAAGATTGTCTTCGCTTTAAGGGGAATCACATGAGAAACCCCAGATTTCTCCGTTATCCTTGACATCTCGCTAATCTGCCATAGATGTGAGTGGAGATGGAGAGAGAACCTAGACCTAAGACCAAGCGCAGTTTCAAGTAAAGAACCAAGGGACCTTTCCATACAGCAGATATCAATGGAGAAGAGAACAGTGCGGTTGTTCTAGTTTGTAGATCGGAGTACTTTATTGCAGGAGTGGAGAGACCCAACATTCAAAAAGGCTTGTGTTATGTCAGCTATGACAGTCATTGCTGGTTGAAACTGGTCTTTAACATATAGAGAATTACCTGGTTCTGGCTTCACACATTTCAGTCCACAGCATTTCTTATTCCCGGTGCAATCGTAGTCCTTTGTGCACGCCGTTGCAATGATTTTCTTCTTCAGTGCTGGACATTGTCCGGGCTTAACTACAAGAAAAAGAGCAGCGCCGGGTCAGAGTGATGGACTAACTGTAGTTCAGCTAATCTGCTCAAGTTAGGCAGATGCTCTCCTTGGCCCTTCTCAGGCCTGTGGCGATAGATACCACTCCTCTTTCTTCTCTCTACCGTCTTCTAATGAGACCTGTTGCAGACAAGGTCCTAGTGGTCATGTGGGATGTGGAACACATTGTCACTGCTGCGTGTTCCACCAAACATGACCATGTGAGACATCTTAGGAAAAGTCGTCTAGTGGAACACTGCTTGGAGAGATAAAGCCACCATCTTACTGGATAAATTCAGACAGAATTCACAAATGTTTGGATTAAATTAGAATCTGAGTTTTTATGGAAATTCATATCGTATTTGATTAGTCTGAATTGATTTGCTCATCTCTAGCATTGACCCATCATCTGGACATTACACGACTTTACCTAGATATAGAGACAACCAGGCCCTGGTTATCACTGTTATATCCCAGTATGGTGTAGACCACCTTCTGAATGGAGGCCCCGGGAGCATCTCATGACTCTTCAGTCCTCATCTGTGCTGAGCGTGGGGATCCCCAGCTATAGCGAGACTAACTCCTAGCATAACTTCATTGGATCAGTAGAGAAAGCTCAGCAAACCCTGTTCTGTCTCCGACATCTGACTCATAATCCTGATTATCTGCTTGTTAATGTTTACAGTTTTTTGGCTCCGTTCGCAGTGCATTCTGGTAAGGTTGCAATGCACCCTGGTAGTCTTTTGCAAAGGATTATGGTTAGTTCAGCCCCTATTTTCCTTCTGCTTGCATTCTGGAAGTATCTCATTTCTCTTCTCCCCTTGTGACAGCATTGCTGGTATGTACTTATGTTTCCTGTATCCAATTCCTACCTCATACTACCCTGCTTAGTTATTAGTGCAGATGATGTATTATGTATATTTCAATCCCTGATGAACTCCGTATTGATTGTATGCATATATGTTTTTGTTTGTAGTTTCACCGTGCCAATATACCACCACGTTCAATAAAGCACAGATTCAACCTACAGTCTCCTTATTGGACTCCCGATATAGCATGTTTACCTGCCTGTATAGCTTCAATAAGTCAGCCTTATTTTAGTGAGGACAGAACAAACTCATCAATTAATGAGTAAAATAACCCATAGCATTACCCTTTATTACCATAATTCATTTATTTTAAGACCCCTGAAAAGCACTGATGGTGAGGAGCATGCTTTCCTTTCCACAAGAGTCTGTACCCTCCGTACTTCTATACAGCCTAAGTGATTTCCTATCCTCCTTCTGTGATCGGTGCTCTTCTCACCCTACCTACAGATTTCTGATCTGTCCTCCTTGAAAATTTGGATGCTTTTATCTCCACATACTGCCATATGAAAGCCATGATGCATTAGTATGGCACTTAGCCACTGAGGCCAGCAATTGGCTTTTTACAAGAGTGTGATCTCTGCAATCTTAGGAGGAAAAGGGGGTGAATATACATTTCAAAGATGACATCTAGTGCGTTTTCTGTAGATACAATATTTCCCTTAAACTCAGCAGAACAACAAGAATAATCCTCTAGATATGAGCAAGTCGATTCGCATTTCTCTGATCCGGTGGTCATCAGTAGTCTGTGGGAGCCCTCAGACTGCCTCCTACCTGCAAGGACCTCCAGTGCCTATTAATTCGTAGGCTCACTGAGACCTCTTTGTTGTGGTGGGAGTCATACAAGAAGCCTATTCATCAGAAGTGATGCCGACAGGTAGGAGCTTTGCAGGGGTCCCGTCTGGCGGCCACTGTACAAGGGGCCGGGATTAGATTTGTTACGAAGGTGACGGTTAAAACTTCATTAAAGTCAAGGAAGATATTGGTAAAAGAGCGCAACAGTCTTAGTATAAGACCTAATCTAGTACATTTAAGTCAATAATCTCATGATATGACAACTCCCAGCATAGACTTCGCTGTTAGCATACCAGATAATAGGGGTGCAATATGGGCAACCAACCTCCAAATGGACTTTACCCACACCGCTCCATGCCGCTCTGTACAGGTACTCTCAGCAGCAAGGGAATATCACAAATCTGGTTCGTTACCTCTTTTTCCCCCCCGATGTCTCCACCAATCTGAAAACGGTTGTGCCCCTGACATATATCACCCATCTTGTCAGGCAATGTGATCCCATTACAGCAGCCATTCCCCCTCACCTTTCTCTGTCGGGGTGCACTGACGCCGGCAGTTGCAGCAGCAGCAGCGGTCGGGTCCTTGGCACTGCTTATCATTGTGGCAGTCTGAGGGCATGGGCCTGGCAAGTATGCATATCGAATGGTTGAAATATGGACAAGGGTTTTGTTTAGCTGCAGAGAGACAACAGACAGTGATTATTGCTGTAGTAGATGACAGATTAATCATTGTGATCGCCTCTTGTAATGGTTTCCCTTCCAATACTGCCCCCTGTGGTCACCAATAGTAAATACAATCTGACCTCTTCCAGCTTTGTTAAAAATTGTCTTGTCTTTAACACCTCGTTTCCCACTGGTAACCAATGTAAACCAGCACTGCGTTCTGTGGTTAATCCCTAAAATTCTGCCCAATAATTTACACCCTGGATATAAGAAGCCCCGCCCAGAGAGGGGTCACTTATCTGATGGATTCCATGTCTTGTACTTACGTTGTAGAGGCAGCAGGCAGCGCTTTCTACAGCCCGACCAGCAGCATATCCTCGACCCGCTGCAGTCTTTGTCTCTCCTGCATTCAGACACGATGTCCACCGAGAGATCACAGGTTGGGTAGTCCACGTCTAGGGGGCACATCCCCGGCTTCTCTGAAAACCAAGACATGGCGAGAGAAGGACGGCGGTCTCAGTGGAGGTTGTGGCTGCACGTGTTATAGCACCATGACAATATAATAGCTGGCAAGTACGTAAGAGTTGTATTTTTGTATTCTAACTTCTTCAGGACATGGCCAATTTCCATTTTTTTTGTTTTCGGTTTTTTTCTTGCCCTTCTTCCCAGAGCCAGAACTTTTTGTCATTTTTCAGCCCTCAGAGCCATGTGAGCCTTACACTGAGGGCTTGTTTTTTTTTTTTACGGGACTTAAGTTTTGTCAATGAGCCGATGTTTTTATTAATACCATTTTTGGGATGGATATAGTGTTTGGACCGTTATTACATTGCATAGAAACATCACGGATTTTTGATTTGCTTTTCTCACTGCGCCATTTTCCAATTCAATTAAATTTACAAAAGCAGCGAAACCAAATGTGTGTATTTATTTTAATTTTTATTAATTGCTTTATTTTTAATAGGTCAACAATGGGGGGGTAATTTGAACTTTATTTTTTCAAAAAAAATTTCATATTTTGAAAGATATTTGCTTTTCTCTCTTTGTCGGTCCCCTTATGGGACTTGAAGTTGCGATCGTCCGATCATTGGTGCTGCACATAGCTGGGCATTAGTACTGCCATGTATGGTGAAAATCATGATCTCATATGTATAAATGCTGGTTTTCAGAGGAGGATCGCAATGACAGGCACAGGGATCATTAGCAGACCCCTGGCTCTCACGGCAACCCACGATCACGTCACAGGCACATCGACTGGCAAGTGTTTCAAGCATATGATGCTTGACTGACATTTAACAAAGTTGTTTACCCACAAATTTGGTTCTCAAGTCCCTTATACAGTTCTCTTGTGCTCTTTCTGTTCTTCATGCTTAGGCCGGTTTCACATTAGCGCATTTTCAGCGCGCGCACGGCCGGGGGTAGCTCCGCCCCCGATCCGGCTCTCTGCCCGGCGTGCCCGCCCCTTCCTTGTAGCGCCGCCTCCTAGCGGACATCCCAAAAATGGGATGGACAAAGTTGTTGGCACCTTTATAAAATTGTGGATAACCGACTGTTTCAAGCATGTGATGCTTGTTCACACTCCCCTGTGGCAAGTAACAGGTGTGGGCAAAATGAAAATCACACCTGAAGCCAGATAAAAAGGTGAGAAGTTACCTCAATCTTGTGTGTCTGTGTGTGCCACACTAAGGCTGGTTTCACATTAGCGCATTTTCAGCGCGCGCACGGCCGGGGGTAGCTCCGCCCCCGAGCCGGCTCTCTGCCCGGCGTGCCCGCCCCTTGCTTGTAGCGCCGCCTCCTAGCGGACAGCGGCGCCTGCGATCGGCGCACCCTATCTTTAGCATAGGGTGCGCCGAACGTGCGCAGGCCGTGCGCTAGTTGCGCTTTGACCTGCGCTGCGCAATTTTGACGGTGCGCCGTGCGCGCCAAAATCCGAAAAGTTTGATTTTGGCGCGCACGGCGCACCGTCAAAAGTGCGCAGCGCAGGTCAAAGCGCAAATAGCGCACAGCCTGCGCACGATCGGCGCACCCTATGCTAAAGATAGGGTGCGCCGATCGCAGGCGCCGCTGTCCGCTAGGAGGCGGCGCTACAAGCAAGGGGCGGGCACGCCGGGCAGAGAGCCGGCTCGGGGGCGGAGCTACCCCCGGCCGTGCGCGCGCTGAAAATGCGCTAATGTGAAACCAGCCTTAGTGTGGCACACACAGACACACAAGATTGAGGTAACTTCTCACCTTTTTATCTGGCTTCAGGTGTGATTTTCATTTTGCCCACACCTGTTACTTGCCACAGGGGAGTGTGAACAAGCATCACATGCTTGAAACAGTCGGTTATCCACAATTTTATAAAGGTGCCAACAACTTTGTCCATCCCATTTTTGAGGTTTTGTGTGAAATTTTGCCCAATTTGCCTTTTTTCTCTGTTTTTTGTGTTGTTCCAGTACACACAGAGGAAATAAGCCTGTGTATATATTTATTTTACTCATTTATATAGCGCCATTAATTCCACAGCACTTTACAGACATTATCGTGTATAACAAAACGTGTATTGGCAATAATTTTTTGGGAGAAATACTTCATTTTCTGGAATAATTTCAAGGGTGACAACACTTTGTACCATGACTATATAGATAATTAAGAAGACGGGCAAGATAAACCAGCATGCAAAAAAAAGAAAATGGCAGCCACCAGGAGCTGCTGTGAGCTTCCCGTCCTGCAAGAGCCACCTCGATAGAGATCATTTTCCTATAATATTAGACAGAAAATATGCTCCCCCCCAAAAAAAAAAAAAAAAAAGGTTTTACTGATTTTTTTAATGATGCCCCCACTTCTATTTTACAATTGTTTTGAGGTCAGTTAGTAGTATTTTCTTGTGCATAAGTTTGTGATTTCTTTTTATCCTATTTTTTTTTTTTTTTAGGAAAGATGATTGGAAAACAGCAATGTATTACTTACAAACAAACATCCATATGAGAGATTAGAAATGTGATCATTGTGTGTGTGGATGCCATCATTGTGGACACCACCGTTGTGAACACCACCCTTGTGGATGTCACCGTTGTGAACACCATGAGTATGGACTCCACCATTGTGGACGCCATGAGTGTGGATGCCACCAATGTGGATGCCATGAGTGTGGATGCTACAAGTGTGAATGCCACCCTTGTGAACACCATGAGTATGGACACCACCATTGTGGACGCCATGAGTGTGAATGCCACCATTATGGATGCGATGAGAGTGGACTCCACCATTGTGGACGCCATGAGTGTGGATGCCACCAATGTGGATGCCATGAGTGTGGATGCTACGAGTGTGAATGCCACCCTTGTGAACACCATGAGTATGGACACCACCATTGTGGACGCCATGAATGCGCATGCCACCATTGTGAACACCATGTGTATGGACGCCACCATTGTGGACGCCACCATTGTGGACGCCATGAGTGTGAATGCCACCATTATGGATGCGATGAGAGTCGAAGCCACCATTGTGGATGCCGTGAGATTGGAATGCCATTATTGTGGACTCAATCATTGTGGACACCATGAGTGTGAATGCCCCCATTGTGGACACCATGAGTGTGGACGCCACCAGTGTGGACGCCATCTTTCCCCATTTTTCAAACTGGAAAATTTTTTTTTTTTTTTTTGTTTTCTGTAAAATTAAATGTACTTTTTGGAAATATTTTAACCCCATTACAGGGCCAACATTTGAAACTGTAACGCTCGTCCGTGTCTTGTCTGTCAGTCGTACCCTGTAGGGTATCCCATTAGCCTCACACCCATGACTACCTGTGGGGAGTAGAGATGAGCGAATTTGTTCGGATTTTGGCTCTGAATCTGACTTTGACACATTTGTTCCATATTCGAACACTATTTAGGCCGAATATACAGTATGTCTTATGATCGGTTCCGAACATATTCGGTAATTTCTACTCCCATTGACTCTAATGACGTTCGGCTGTGTTCGACGAATACTGCAAAAACAATATTCAATTCCGATCATATTCTGAACCGAATCCGAACAAATTTGCTCATCTCTAGTGGGGAGGGAGTCTTCGTTTGGCTCCCAGCTCCCATAGTAACTCCTCACCCGATTGAATACCATTGCCACCCGCAGAATACAAAGACCCCCAATCACTATAACCTCTTGAAGGCCTCCATCGAAGGTGTTAAAGCTGCAGAACTGAAGCGATTTTGCTTTCCCTCTTTTAGAAGGGCTGATGTGTTGTACTTTTGAATCACATTTTACCACATACAGCCATGGCTGAAAGTGTCGGCACCGATTCAGAAAGTGAAGCATTTCTCTCAAAATTGATCACAATTCCCCACGTTTTGCGATACACTGGTTTATTTCCTTTCTGTTTATTGTAAGAACACGAAAAACTGAGAAAAAAATGGCAAATTGTACATAATTTCACATAAACCCCCCCAAAAATGGGCAGGACAATTGTTGGCGCCCTCCTTACTATTTGGTTGCATCCTTTGTAATAAATAATTGCAATCTATCGCGTCCTATAACCATCCACAAGCTTCTTCCTCCTCTCAGCCGGGATCTTGGACTCTTACAATCTGCTCCTGATCTCTCATATGTGAAGACGTCTTCTCGCAACACCAATTTTAAGATCTCTCCACAGATGCGGGGAAAGATGGGGGCACTACCTGGCACATATGTACATCAATGGTAGTGAAGGGGTTAATGTCACAGAACTCTAAGGCTTTGTTCACACTTGAAGCTTTTTCAGCAATTTTTAATGCAAATTTTCAGCTGTGTTCTACAGTACCAACAAAGTCTATGAGAGTTCAGAAATCTTATGCACGCGCCGTGAGCTTTTGTCCTCAGTATTTTGTGCCATGCTTGGTTTATATAGGACGTCACTTCTTTCAGCGGTTTTCTTCTATTGAAAGGAATGGGTGGTGAAAACAAACCGCAGAAAAACATTGCAAAAACTGCATGTATACATTTTTGCTGCATTTTTTATGCCTAAACCAGATGAAGTAGAATCAATTCTTTTTTATTTTTTTTAACTAAACTTTTTTGGAATGCACAAGAGACAAATGTAGCGTGCCAAAAGTGCATCAAAAACCAAGCCAAGCCTGCTTTTGTGAGGCAAGTTTTTAATGCCAAGAGAGCAGGTTTAGGGAGTCTACCTTCACATTGGTTACTCACCATGGTCCAGGGAGTCTACCTGCACATTGGTTACTCACCATGGTCCAGGGAGTCTACCTGCACATTGGTTACTCACCATGGTCCAGGAAGTCTACCTGCACATTGGTTACTCACCATGGTCCAGGAAGTCTACCTGCACATTGGTTACTCACCATGGTCCAGGGAGTCTACCTGCACATTGGTTACTCACCATGGTCCAGGGAGTCTACCTGCACATGGGTTACTCACCATGGTCCAGGAAGTCTACCTGCACATGGGTTACTCACCATGGTCCAGGAAGTCTACCTGCACATTGGTTACTCACCATGGTCCAGGGAGTCTACCTGCACATTGGTTACTCACCATGGTCCAGGGAGTCTACCTGCACATTGGTTACTCACCATGGTCCAGGGAGTCTACCTGCACATGGGTTACTCACCATGGTCCAGGGAGTCTACCTGCACATGGGTTACTCACCGTGGTCCAGGGAGTCTACCTGCACATGGGTTACTCACCGTGGTCCAGGGAGTCTACCTGCACATGGGTTACTCACCGTGGTCCAGGGAGTCTACCTGCACATGGGTTACTCACCGTGGTCCAGGGAGTCTACCTGCACATGGGTTACTCACCATGGTCCAGGGAGTCTACCTGCACATGGGTTACTCACCGTGGTCCAGGGAGTCTACCTGCACATTGGTTACTCACCACGTGTACTTCCCTCATATATGTCATGTCCCAGTACTGTGGGGTCTGAGTCGTACTCCGGTACTCCTGAAGAGCTCAGGTAGCTGTAGGTGAGCAGCAAGATAAGTCTGGTCACTGGAGACATGGAAGACAGCTGGAGACATTAAGGAGATGTTTGTTAGGCGTCTGGTATATATACTGTACCAATCAGACAATGTTTTCACATTGTTCTGTGTCATAGACGTGCGTAATTGTAACATCTATAAGCCATTTCATAGTTGACAGTAAATATTAAAGCTAAGTTATGAACTCCTGATGACCCTGATGCAAGGGGACCTCCCTGATGTGAACAGGTAATTAAAGAAGATTATCTGAAGGATCGCAGACCGGGCAGGGCAGACAGAGGAATTTTGGGATATGCAGCAGATTTATGGCTGGTGGAGAAAACTGATCACCTCTAGTCTCAGCTTGAACTGAAAGGCAAGCAGATTACTTTAAAATCCATTGTCCTCCATTGCAAATTATGAAATTGGGTCATCTTGGATGGCACAGATATTACAGACATATGTCCGAAGTCGTGACGAAATGGCAAATGTAGCACATTGTTATCACTGGACGGTTGTGGTGGGTCGCCCTCCCAGGGCTGTGGGGTACTCGGTACCAGGCCGGTGTCAGTGGGATGTGTCACAGCAGCGGTGACCCGGACCGTGGCCCTGGGCGCCCAAGTAATGGGGGAAATGTAGTTAATGGAATAGTTCCTGACGCCACCTGTGGTGCTCGGCAAGGGAGGTGTTAAGTCGACGCTGCAGACAGATCCTCTGGGACAGATGGTATGGTGCAGCAGTGATGGTATAGCCCTCCACAGGCAGGGCTGATGTCTCAGGGCAGTGTAGTTGGAATGGTTGAGGAAAGGCGCAGGCAGTGTAAAAGATGGTACCCAGATGTAGTGGTGCTGAGTGGGTTGGCGCAAGAATGAATGGAGGACACCGAGGCTTGCAGTTCCAAAGCTTTACTCACAGTCTGCGGTACACAAGGGTGCCTGCCTCCGGGCCAGGGACTCAGCCAACCTCCAGGCCAGATGGAAAGCTCCTCTCCAACACTCCGCCAACATGTACCTTTACTGAACGTCTCCTCTATTGCGCCTTGAAGTGTGAAGATCTCCAGTACCGTGGTACTCTGGATTTCCTCCTGTCAGATGTTCCCAAGAACTCTACTCGTATGGCAGACAGCTGTATCCTGCTTCGGGGACTCCCTTCTCCTGAGTCCCGGCTCTCTATCCGTGTTGCTGTTGTGCCCCAAGTCTTAGATGGGAGTAGTGCATTTACAGCCAACTACTCCACCGGTGTCTGCGGCAGAACCATAAGTGTCCATACAACCTTGGGGACCGGGCCCCGGCCTTGCGCTGAGAACCTATAGGCAAGGTTCCTCTTCCAACCCACGTCTCCTCTCTGTTCTCCTACTCCTTCGTTCCGTACTGATCTTTCTCTCTCCTATGGAAGCTTAGGTTGCAGTTCTACGTCTTTCTCCTTCTTTCCCGTTCCCGTGCCAGCTGGCTCAGATCACTGAGGCAGCTGCAGCACTCCTTCCTCCGTCCCTTCTTCCAGGGATCCCCACTCCTCCCGAGTGGCTTCCTTCCTCACTGACCTTCTGTCAGACTGAACCCCTAATCCTACACTTTCCCACTCCTTTATATCTAAACTCCACCCACCTCCCAGCACATCCAGTGTTCCAAGCAGGGAACCACCAGAGGTGCTCTGCTACTCTCTAAGCACTGAGTCGCAATGTGGTTGTGCAGAACTACCCTGTTGTGTGGGGTGCGAGTGTTGGAGCGTGGAAAGGAGTTCCCACCTTACCTGGATGGTGGGGCACTACACCTTAGGAGAAGGTGCAGTACCTCTGTGGCGACTGAGCCTCAGGGGTGCCACAGCGGCAACACCTCCAAATTAATATCGGGACGAAGGATGATGCTATCCATGCCACGTTTCCTATCTATACAAAGGTATAATCATGATAAGGAACATGAAAGTAACATCTCCGATCTTGTGGACTTAATTTTTTTTTTTTTTATATTTTTGACATATAAAACGGATGTGATACAGATAATAAAATCAAACATACAGATATGTGACCTACAGCCCACCGTAGACATAATGTGTAGACCACCATACAGATTATCTACAAACCACTGCAAAGGTTACACACAGACCGCCACACTGGTGACCTATAGACCATCACACAGGTGACCTACAGACCACCATACAGATGATCTACAGACCACCACACAGGGGACCTACAGACCACCATACAGATAATGTGTAGACCACCACACAGATGACCTACAGACCACCATATAATGAGTAGACCACCATACAGATGATCTACAGACCACCACACAGGTGACCTACAGATCACCACACAGGTGACCTACAGACCACCATACAGGTGACCTACAGACCACCATACAGATGTGTAGACCACCACACAGGTGACCTACAGACCACCATACAGATAATGTGTAGACCACCACACAGATGATCTACAGACCACCATACAGATAATGTGTAGACCACCACACAGATGATCTACAGACCACCATACAGATAATGTGTAGACCACCACACAGATGATCTACAGACCACCATACAGATGACCTACAGAAAACCACACAGATAATGTGTAGACCACCACACAGATGACCTACAGACCACCATACAGATTTTGTACGTTTGTATGCACCCAGCTTTAACATTACGTCTAGGATCTTGTTCACACCACAGAAGTTGACGGCTCCTAAATCTCCAATCTGCTCATGCTTTGATGGATTTTCATGGGGTTAAATCCGCTGCCTGTCCGGGACATAATCTGCAGGTAATCCAGGTGGAGATTGTTGTAGACCTGCAAATATATTTGTGACCAAATCTGCAGCAAGTTCTTTTCTCGAGTCGGAACAGAGCCGCGGCTCTGCGAGGGCTGAAATCTGCAGGAAACTTGCCACGGGTGCATTCATCCGTAGCGTGTGTTCACACATTGCATATTTGTTGTGGAGTAAAATAAATTACCAGATGAAGGAATGAGAGGTGAACAGGTGAGAACAAAAGCCTGCAGCCAATCTTGTCCATGTGAGCAGACCCTTCCATGTGCTGCGGTTACGAGGGGTCCCAATCAGCTAGGACTAGATTTAGGGATCACACATGTGAGGAATACGGCCGAGTCTCGCATGTTAAATACCCGGCACTGCCGCCGGCACTCGGATCGGAGCGTGCAGCCGCACAGCAATACATGAAGCCGCACGCTCCGCTTCAGAGTATTAACATGCGAGAGACTCGGCTGGGTTTCTCACATGTGTGATTGGTCAGCGTATCGGATTTTACCATCATGAGAAATCTCAGAGCTTGTCCTCACCATCATAATGTTAGAAACCAGCAGCGCTCGGAGTGCGGGCAGACGGCCGCCGTGATGGGGGCTCTACCGGACCCCAAGAATTCAATCAGAATAGGACGTTTCTAGTATTTCCTTGCAGACATCAGATTTCTTCAAAAATCCCAGACATGTAAATATCTCTTCTAGCGGGTATGTGTCCCACCCGCGAAGCCACGGAGAGACCAAGGACGACCTCTACAGGGGGCTTGTATGTTCTCCCCGTGGGTTTCCTCCCACACTCCAAACACTGATAGGGACAGAGGTGATGATGTCTGGAAAGCGCTGCGGAAATAATCGCGCTATATGGCTACGTTCACACGTTGCGTTTTTGTTCTTTTTTTTATGCTGCGTTTTACAGAACCAGCAAAGTCTACGAGACTTCAGAAATCTCACAGACATGCATTGGGGTTCATTCCTGACTGATCTGGAAAAGTGCGGCATTTTTGCAATCTGCAGCGTCGCGCCTTTCGGGGTTTATCACCCATAGAAAGTAATGGATAAGTGGAAAAAACGCAGGTATCAGATTTTGCTGCGTTTTTTGTGCAAAAACCTTAAAGGAAGTTGCTTCTTGATTTTTTGGGGGGGCAGTAAACTTTGTCAGAATTCACAAGAGACAATAAAAATGGCACAAAACTTGTTTTTTGTAAGCAGCTTCTTTAGCGCCAAGAGAGCAGATTTTGCCTGCAGCAAAAACGCAACGTGTGAACATGGGCGAAGATAAATGGACGGTGAAAAATGCATGTGTGAGTGAGGCCTGACTCCTCCACACCCATCCATATACTCTCACAAAGGCCAGAGTCACACTAGCGAGGAATACGGACGAGTGCTTTCCGATAAAACATCGCCTACCACTCAGACCAATGATAATCTATGGGGCAGCTCCCATCATCCGTTTTTTTTCTCGGCCGTATTATACGTGGGAGTGAAATTCCAGCATGCTGCGATATGCACCGTATTACGCCCGAGACTCGCCAATACAAGTCTATGGGTGCGAGAAAAAAAAAAAAAAAAAAAAAAAAAAATCGCACACCACACGGATCATGCATGTGACTTTCTCGGCCAAGAAAATCGCACCGATTTTTCATACAGCAAGCGTGACTCCAGCCATCTTCTCATACTATGTGCTCAGGTATATCCGCCCGCCCGTACAGCGTACCCATGTCCACACAGGCACATAACACACTTTGCACACAAATACCTTACGTTCTGCAGAATCGCTGTGCAGTGAAGTATCAGCAGCTGCAGACTCGGGACACTGCTCACATCCACCTCACACAATCAGTCCCAAAGCTCCAGGTGTGGGCAGGTGCTAAGTAAGGGGGTGGTTAAGGTGCCAGAGGGATGGCACAAACAGCAAACCATGCAGCTACACCAGCCTCTTATGGAAGTTGTCCACAACTTGAACATCCCCTACTTAAATCTTTGAGTCCCTCTGGAACAGTGATGGGAGCAGCTGATCCATGGCTGATGATCGGCTGCAGCACTCACATGATATAACAGTATTTTCGTTGATGGGCCACACTTGTGCGGGAGGTGAGTATAAGCTGCTGCTGGCTGACACATTCCACAGCAGATCCAGTTGCTCGGGCCCACCAGGGGATCCTCCAATTCTTTGGTGGGCCAGTCCAGGGTTGCTCATGACTTTCCTCTAAGAGATGATGTCGCAGTTCAGGCACGTCCGATTTTGGACTGCCAACTCTTTTGTTCTCAAGTACGCTGACTCCAGAAGAGACTGCCAGTGGAACTCTCAATAAGCGCTCTTGTGTATGAGGGATTCTGGAGACACAGCTTTTGGCCGACTTATTGGTGAACCATCATTTTAGGCCTCCTTTACACATTCTGATATTTCCGGCACTGGAGAAACCTGTATCAGAGATATCCGTGTCCGTGTATTTCATACATGTGGCATATGTGTAGTGCCCGTGTGCTGCATCAGTATCACACGTACCAGCGCCTATGAAAAGTCGGCACAGCCTGCACTGTTCTCAGTTGTCGGGTGCTGAAGACAGTTCACACCATTGTCTCCCGCTTTCCCTGTGATCAGCGCGAGCAGGGGGCAATGTTGAGAGTTGTATTCAGCCCCCACTGTCTACATCGTGTGTGAAATGAAAAATAAAATAACAATTATAATCACCTTAACACCTAATCTCCTGAAGCCATTGTCCCCTGTAAAAAAGCAAAAATGAAAAACAACAATAACCCTCACCTGTCCAAAGCTGAAAGAATCCATAGCATCCCATGTCTTAACCCATCTGTGCGGCATTTGCTCATCAGCTCATGCTGAAGAGCAGGGGAGAATGACTTGCTGCAGCAAGAGCGGGCCCATGAACTGCGCTGACCTCAGTGACATCATCGCAGTTCATCATGAGATTTCTGACTTCAGTAATAACCACATGTGAAGAACCAGGCCCTAAAACTTCATAATTTCTATGGCATCTACAGGGGTCCAGCTGGCAAATCATGAAGTCAGATTTTGTAATAAAAATCATGAGCTCGCACACAGCCCCCTAGATACAGTATGAGTCTCCATATAGCCTCCTATATACAGTACGAGCCCCCACATAGCTCTCTTTATACCGTATGAGCCCCACAAAGCTCCATATATACAGTATGATCCCCCATATAGCCTAATATATGCAGTATGAGCCCCCACATAGCCTCCTATATACAGTATGAGCCCCCACATAGCTCTCTTTATACTGTATGAGCCCCACAAAGCTCCATATATACAGTATGATCCCCCATATAGCCTAATATATGCAGTATGAGCCCCCACATTGCCTCCTATATACAGTATGAGCCCCCACATAGCTCTCTTTATACTGTATGAGCCCCACAAAGTTCCATATATACAGTATGAGCCCCCATATAGCCTAATATGTGCAGTATGAACCCCACATAGCCTCCTATATACAGTATGAGCCCCCACATAGCCTCCTATATACAGTATGAGCCCCCACATAGCCTCCTATATAGAGTATGAGCCACCTCATAGTCTCCTATGTACAGTATGGACCTCACCTCCTGAAAATTATGAGCCACAGATTCCTGATTTGTGGCACAATCAGGAATCCAATTTGACACCACCGGCCTGACAGAAATGGACTTTTTCAAAGTCTTTTTCTCTGAGAATTTTATAAATCTCATAGTGTTGCAGACAAATTTGTACACCCAGCAATTTTTATCCCAAAATCTCACTTCATCATTTGCAAGTGCTGGGGCCCTGAGCAGCCCATCGGGGACACCAGCACGCTATGGGGTCCCGGTGCCTATGCCTGTGTCGGCGCTCACAAGTGGACCCCCCGGTTATTTCGGGCCCCGTCACTTGTGATGCTTACTTCTCCCCGCTCTACCCCTCCGGCGTCCGTGCACCCTCTGCCTGAACAGTCAGAGCGCAGAGCGCTGGAAAATGCTGAGGAGTCTGGAGCAGAGCAGTGGCCAGCGATGGGAGGTGAGTATTTCAATTTTTTTTATATTTGGACCAACATACACTGGAGCATTATACTGTATATGGGGCCCACCATATACTGGAACATCATATATGGGGCCCATCATATACTGGGGCATCATATATGGGGTCCATTATATTTGGACCATTATATGGGGCTCATTATTATTTATTGATCAATATATGGGGCTCATTATTCTGTATGGAGCAATATATGGGGCTCAAATATCAGAGTTGCCTCCCTAGCATGCTAACTGGGCAGAGGCACAGGAAGGGCGACAGTAGAGCCCATTGTAGCGACAACATGCTGATGGTCAAGTACTAGGACAAGAGATGTCCTTTTCTTGACCACCATAAATAGTGAATGCAGCACCACCAGCGCTGTACGAGATTTCTCTACACAGGTCCACAAACCACACTCTGTGCTAAGGTACAACAAGAACATGGGGGAGTTGATTTCTCTGATCAAGTCCTCCAGCTATACAGTGCCATGAGAAAAGCCAGGGTTTGGTAAAAGAAGCTTGCTGTGCACATCAGGAACTAGTGATCAAGGCCCTAATATTTGGCAGTGAGGAAGGATCGGGCCCCTGTATTTATGGAACTGAAGGTGCACGTGTTGTAACAGGGCAACATTTCCCTAGTGAGGTCCCTCACACTGGAAAGAGGAAGGTGGCAAAAAAGGTGCAAAGTGTGTTACAGAGAGTGGATAAGAAAGGACATTATCAGTGTGACACCTGTCTTGACAAACTTGGTCTGCATATGAAAGACTATTTCAGTGTCTACCACTCATACATGTAATAATACAGTAAATTTATTTATGACCATCACAACCCATATGCCAACCTGATGCAATCTACACTTTTCACATTTGCCATATTAAAAAATTCACATACCATGAAACCACCAAATCAATTCCAAATCAGGGTCACAAGTGTGTGTGGGGGTTACACTGTTTAGGCACATCAGGGGCTCTCTAAATGAGACATAGTGATATGGCCGGCACCCCTGAATGGTGTCCCCTTTGTCCCAGGGACGCCAGCTTACTCACCACCCCGATCCTGCAGTGTGGTTCCCCATCATGCTGCTGTCTCTTCCTTGTGTGAGCGCTGCTGTTTATGATGGCACGCCTAGTGCAGGCAATTCCCTGCTCTTGAAAGGGCAGCACATAGTAAATGCCCTCAGCCTGTCAGCCCAGTCTGTCTCCAGCATCAGGAGCTCCAGTGAACACCTAGTAGCTGCTTAGTTATGCCTCTTCCTAGGCAGGCCTGGTCCTGTGTCCACAAATCCACTTGAGACACCATTATGTGTAACAGTATTCCATCAAAGTCTGCGTTCCAAATGTCACTCCTTCCTTTCCGAGCCCTGCTGTGTGCCCACACAGTAGTTTTCCCCCACAATTCGGGTATCAGCGTGCTAAGGAGAAATTGAAATTAGAGAAAATTCATAAGGCAAACAAACATGTCGCCCTACCACTTGCGCCAGTGACCCCATCCCATCTTATCTCCTCCAGTCCCTTTCCACTGCTGTCACCACTCACCTAACAAAAATATTCAACCTCTCTCTCTCTTCCGGTATTTTTCCTTCCTCATTTAAGCATGCCATCATACAGCCATTACTTAAAAAACCATCCATTGACCAAAACTGTGCTGCGAACTGTAGACCTGTCTCTAATCTTCCCTTCATCTCTAAACTCCTGGAACGCCTGGTCCACTCCCGTCTTATCCGCTATCTCTCAGATAACTCTCTCCTTGACCCTCTACAATCAGGTTTCCGCTCTTTACACTCTACTGAAACTGCCCTCACTAAAGTCTTGTTATCTGCACCTCCAAAACATTTCTATAATTCGACCCTTTCTTACTTTTGACTCCGCAAAAACTCTTACTGTTTCTCTTATTCATTCTTGTCTGGACTATTGTAACGCTCTACTAATCGGTCTCCCTCTTACCAAACTCTCCCCTCTCCAATCCGTCCTGATTACAGCAGCTAGGATCATATTCCTCACCAATCGTTACACCGATGCCTCTACCTTGTGCCAGTCATTACACTGGCTACCCATCCAATCCAGAATCCAGTATAAACTTATTACCCTCACCCACAAAGCCCTCCATGGCTCAGCACCACCCTACATCTCCTCCCTCGTCTCAGCCTACCACCCTACCCGTGCCCTCCGTTCTGCTAATGACATGAGGTTAGCATCCTCATTATTCAGAACCTCCCACTCCCGTCTCCAGAACTTTTCACGAGCCGCGCCAATTCTTTGGAATGCACTACCCAGGCTAGTACGATTAATCCCCAAACACCATAGTTTTAAGTGTGCCTTAAAAACTCATTTGTTCAGACTGGCCTATCATAGAATCATAGAATCATAGAATCGTAGAGTTGGAAGGGACCTCCTGGGCCATCTGGTCCAACCCCCTGCTCAAAGCAGGATTCGCTAAATCATCACAGTCAGATGTCTGTCCAGCCTCTATTTGAAGACTTCCATTGAAGGAGAACTCACCACTCGCCTCAATGCATTAACGTAAATATCCCTGTGTGGCTCATTTCTAAATTTTTTACCATAACCAGGTTCCTCGCATCATGTTCTCACATGCTTTTTGCATTTAATAGCCCTCTGTGTCTGTACTGCTACATATTTAGACTGTTAACTGGTTCATGAAAACCTCAAAAAGAGGAAAAAATCTTCCAAAAAAATCAAGATAAAACCAGACAGGCCTAAATACATCTGCACTCACCAGGGTGCAGCGGACCCAAGTAAAATGGCAGCTGCACAGGTGCAATAATACCAAATGAAACAGCCAGCCTACAATCAGGCATTGGCCATGTGGTCCACCAGTGCAGAAGAAATAATCCGCATGTGGCAGTGTTCACACAGGGAATTCAGGGCTTCTGGTTCACAGCCTCTTAGTAACACCATATAGGGGGGCTGCCCAGTGCCAACTAGAATGCATCCTGTGTGAACAGAGGCCACAGTGAGCAGAACCATTTGGGCCCAACTGCACCCTGAAAAAATATAAAAAGTGCACAAAAAACATCAAAAACATATCAATATCTGTAAGGTATTGGTTGATATTATGGCCATGATACGGAAGCTGGCAAACTGCGTCAAAGTTCCTTACGCTTGCATCTTATGTGTGCATATTTTAAGCAATGTTATTCTGAACTGTGCTACTTTCTGTTTTACGTGATTTATCTTTTATTAATACTTAACGGAGTAGTCCTATTTGGACAATCTCGTTTTGTTAAAAGCGTCCCTGGATTATAAGCTGACCATGGGGTATCCAGGTTCAAGATTTTGTGAGACCAGCTGTCAAATTATCTAGTAATCAGTAAAGATGACCGAATTGATACGCAGCATCCCTGTAAATCGTCTCCTACCTGCTGAAATCCCCAGTGCCTCTTCCGGTTTGAATACAAAGTCACAATGTCATCGTTATGATGTGACCCATACGATGGGCCTAATAGTGGGAAGGGGCGCTGGGTATGTGGGCAGATAGGGGGCGGTTCGCAGGGATCCTGTCCTGCTGGACCCAAGGTCCTGCTGGACCCAAGGTCCTGCAAATGTCTTTTCTCATCTCTAGTAGTATGTGTTCAGTTTCCTCGCAGCACTGCCACAGGTAACAGCAACGCTTCTATTAAAATTAGTCAGCACACCGGTGACAATGCCGCTCGTGATTTTCACCTACCTATAGACTTTAATTCTAATGGAAAATTTTCAGATGAAAAACAGACACTTCTGCTTGATATTTTCAATTTTCAATTGAATTGTGTAATGTGCAAAAAGTGAAATTACAATTATATTATACAAGTATAAATAGCGTGATAAATATAAGATCATACATATGATTATAAAAAGGTTACAAAAATCAATACATCATATAATCAATACTCAGTGTAAAGTGCAAAGAAAAGGAAACAAAAAGTAATAAAGCGCTAATCCAATTCAATCGTAGTGAATCCAATTGACAAATGTATATTTATAGGTGGAATCCATTTCATCCATATGAGTCGATTTGAGACCGCTTTCATCAATAGGTTCCAGAGGAATTTTAGACAGACATCTGCTGCTCGTATAAGTCCACATATCAGGGTATAACACATAGAGAAAACTGTCATTTGAGGACCGGATTCTGATTCCAGCTCTTCCGATATTTGAATGGCCTCCCGTTCAGATACAGCATGATCTAGTCTCATCTTTAGAGTGACGTCGTCTACCATCTCAGGAATACTGTGCGAGGCATAAGGAGACATGCATAGCAAGAATTCAAGTGCAAAAGGTAAGGGAAATGCTGTAAAGACCATGCGTGCCCATGTGGGGCATGTATGGCTGGCACTGCACTGATTAAGGAGAGTGCCACTGACTGTTGTGCCTCTCTTCCCCTCCCCTTACATCATAGTGTCTCGTTCTGCCCACTTACGTTCTGGTGGGGTTGGGGTTAAAAATTATGGGACCAATGGGAGGAGGAAGGGGGTAGCACAGCCCTTTCCTGTGGAATATATAGCAGTGCATCCGAGGCCACCCTCCCTCTTTCCTCCTGGAAGCACATCCTGGAAGTGCTTGTTTGGAAGCACTGTCCGGTACCATGGCAGATCCCCTCATTGAGGCTCTGCGCTTGCGAGTGCAGCAGGAGGGGGAGTCGTGGCTCCACAGCGCGTTGGCAGGTATAGGGGCTCACCTGGGAGCTTCTCAGGCTCCTGCTGCTGTAGGGGTCCCGGGTCCGGTCACCGATTCCCCGACTGAGGGATTGACCGCCGCCGCGGTGGTTCATGCTGAGCAGCCGGAGGTGGTGGGGCTGCAGGGAGGTAGGCGGTCCGCACGGCGTTCCCGCCCTCCGTTGTGGCTCACAGACGCCTTGCCGGCCGCTGGGTCTCGGCGGCGCACGGCAAGGCGGAAGTCCCCGCCCCCCGACTTCCGGCCCTGCGTCACGGGACAGGCAGCGGCGGCTACACGTGTCAGCGGTGCGCGCCGGGTTCGTGGGGAGCCGCTGCACTGCCTGTCGCCGGCCGGGAACCGGGTTCCGGTGCCCACGATAGCGGCGGTAGTGGGAAGTGGGTTAGGGGCGCGGCGGGGGATAAGAAATTTTACTGGAGCACGGGGGCGTAGGATGGGAGGGAGGCATAGCGCTACATCCTTCGCTTCTGCGGAGGAACCGGGATGTGTTCAGCCCCCGGTGCAAAGAGGGGGAGAAGGGAATTCGCCCAGGGGAGGTCAGGCTTCGGCCCCAATGGGTGTCCTGCCACTTTTGCCCCACACGGGGATGGTTCTGGTGGGCGTTACTGGGCCCGCCCCTGCCACACAGGTGGGAAGCTTACAAGGGGAATTGGGTCAGAGCACGGCTTCGGCTCCTGCCATTGCCGGGGGTAGCAGGGAGGCTTTCTCGGTGGGGACGGCTGCCACGTACCCCCCGGAGGGGAGGCGGGACAGGCGTAGGCGCCGGAGATCCTCCTCCTCTTCCTCCTACTCCTCTTCCCCACGGTCGCGTCACCAGGGGCGGCATGCTTCAAGGAGGCGCAGAAAATCACGGCGTTCAGGCCACAGCGTGTCCTCTAGGGGCCGCCGCCATACCCGGTCCTCGAGGCGTGGCTCTCCGTCTTCAGCGTCTGGGGCGTCGAGCACGTCTGTGAGTCCCGAACATGCTCTCAATCCTCCTCCTGGGTGCCGGGAGTCAAGGGTTCCGTCAAGGACTTCCAGCCTGGCTGCGTTGAACGCACTTCCTGAGGCTACAAGTCATCACAGCAGCATCCAGGCAGGTTATTTGGGAACCGGAGTTCCTCCATCTATGGGAGTCCATCCTCCAATGGCAAATCCGGGTGAGTGTTCCCTGCTAGGTTCTTCAAGTGTGGATAATGCAACGGTGATTTCTGTTTTGAGAGTGTTGGTTGGGCAATTGCCCCCCCGCAGCTAATGCGGGTAAGGAGGGTAACAAGGTTGATTCCTCGCTTGCCGGGGTGTACAAGGACGCCATGTTCTGCTGGGTTCGCACTTGGACGAGGATACTAAAAAGAAAATTTGGAGTAATGAATATGTGGATATTTGGTCGCTGATTGCGGTGGACCAACATACCGTGGACAAGGAAAGGAGACCTGTGGAAAGGTTTGCGGATAGAGTGCGCCCGAAAGTGGCGAGGACTATGAATAATTGGCTGCAAGCATTTGCCGTATTGGGTTGTGTTATGGGTCAGAAGCACCCGGGTAGATGTTCAGAGTTGTTCATTTATCAGGATTTGATCTACAACTCGTACAAGGCTCACGGTGGGTCTGCGTGGTGGAGGTATGACGAGGAATTTAGAAGGCGGTTAGCTAATCATCCGGAGATTGGTTGGGGGGTTAAGGCGACTGAGGTATGGCTGCGTCTTATGATGACGCAGAAACAACCCCCCTTTCCAACAGTGGCCGCTGGACAGGGTTCGTCGGGTTCCAGTTCAGTGGTCGTACGGAGACCCGGTACCTGTTGGCTGTTTAATGAGGGACACTATCGATTCTACGGTCTCTGCAAATTCCGGCA
The DNA here is from genome assembly GCF_039654945.1 of Dendrobates tinctorius. Classification (NCBI taxonomy): domain Eukaryota; kingdom Metazoa; phylum Chordata; class Amphibia; order Anura; family Dendrobatidae; genus Dendrobates; species Dendrobates tinctorius. The sequence continues at coordinate 7,475,314 of NW_027361918.1, read as the reverse complement.
TGAATGTTCCTCATGCGGAGGTTCCCACCCGGCGGCTAGATGCTCCCGCCCTGCGGGAAAGTTGCCAGTCAAGCCGCAGCAAACTGAGAGGAAGGACACCGGTGAACGTAGTCGCGATGGGGCCGTGGTTAGACCGGTATCCTAATAAAGAGGCAGCTGGTCAGTTGCGTTTTGGGTTTTCGGAGGGTTTTTTCATCCCGTTTCGATTGCATAGGTCCCCTGGTTTTTCTGAAAATTTGACATCGGCTCGGGAACATCCTGATGTTTTGTTATCAAAGGTGCAGAAGGAGGTGGATCTGGGTAGGATGGCGGGTCCGTTTTTGACGCCGCCTTTTCAGGATTTTAGAGTATCTCCTCTGGGAGTGGTCCCAAAGAAGGAACCGGGCTCTTTTCGGTTAATTCACCATTTGTCGCACCCGAAGGCTTTTTCGGTGAATGATGGAATCTCCCCTGATGATGCATCAGTATCGTATGCGTCTTTCGACAGGGCTGTGGCCTTGATTAGGAGCGTGGGGGAAGGAGCATGGTTGGCGAAATCGGATATCGATTTGGCTTTTCGCCTGTTGCCGGTGCATCCGGATTGTTTTCATTTGTTGGGTTGTCAGGTTGCAGGAGAGTTTTATTTTGACATGTGTCTTCCCATGGGGGGTTCTATTTCATGCTACTACTTTGAGCTTTTTAGTTCCTTTCTGGAATGGGTGGTTAGATGTGAAGCAGGAGCCAGGTCAGTTACTCACTATTTGGATGATTTCCTTTTTGTAGGCCCGAATGACTCGGATGTGTGTCACAGGTTGCTCGCTGCATTCACGGCTATGGCAAAGGAATTTGGCGTTCCTCTGTCTCCAGAGAAGACGATTGGCCCGGTTCGCATTTTGTCGTTTCTTGGAATTGAAATTGATACGGTAGCGATGGTTTTCCGCTTGCCTGTGGACAAGATTCAAAAATTGGTTTCCTTGATTTCGGGTTTTCTGTCTGTTAAGAAGGTCACCCTGTTGCAGATGCAATCATTGCTAGGTTTGTTGGTTTTTGCATGCAGGGTCATGCCGGTGGGCAGGGTTTTCTCGCGACGGCTGTCGCTGGCTACGAAAGGTGCCTCTAGCCCGCACCACAGGGTGCGGGTCACGAGGGCCATGAAGGCAGATTTGGAAGTGTGGCTTTCTTTTTTGCAGTCGTTTAATGGTCATACTAGTTTCATGTAACTGCGCCGGACGGCTCAGGAATTGGATTTGTTTACAGAAGGCAATGTAGTGGCGGGTTTCGTGGCCGGATTTGGCAAACGGCGCTGTCGGGAGGGCTGGCTGGAGTCATGGTCTAAGACGGGCCTTTGTCAGGACAAGACTCTATGTGAGATTTTTCCAATCGTGGTTTTGTTTGAGTTGTGGGGTGAGTTACTGTGCAATCAGGAAATTCAGTTGCGGTCTGGCAACCCGGGTGTGGTTCGCTGTATCAATCACATGTCGTCCAGGTTGTTGCCGGTTTTGGGCCTACTGCGTAGACTTGCCCTACTATGTTTGAGGTTCAATATTTGGCTTCGGGTTCAGTTGGTGCATGGGCAGGAAGGTTTGTTCTCTAACCTTTCTGATTTCTCTGTTTTTCAGGTCTCCACGGTGCATGGCCCCAATGTCAGTCCGGAGGATTTCAATTGCCCGTCGGTCCTGTGGGATGCGGTCGGGAACAATTGATGTCCCTTGTCCGCTCCTCGGTGTCTCAATCGACCTGGCGTGCGTATGGTAAGGGGTGGTCGGAATGGTGCCAGTTGGTGGGCCATAGGCCGGTTCAGGCGTGCGAGAATTCCAGATTGCAAGTTACGGTTGAGTACTTGTGTCAGTTGACTAACAAAGGTTTATCGGGAGCATCGGCGCAGCAGCGTTTGTCGGGGGTTGCTTTTCACTTTCAGCTCTTAGGATGGCCCGATGTTACGAAATCTTTCATTATGCGTCAAGCTATGAAGGGTTTGCGAAGGGTCCAACCTAGTAATGAGTGTCGGCGCCCGGTGTCGCTGGCTCTGCTTAGCCTGATCATAACTACGGCTCAGGAGTTGTGCAGATCCGCTTTTGAAACAGCTCTTTTATCCGCTGCGTTTGGATTAGCGTTTTTCGGGGCCCTGAGAGTTGGGGAATTGGTTCCGCGTTCAAAGCTCGACGTGGGGTGTGGTTTGCATTTTGAGGACGTGGTTTTTTCGGAAGGGTCGGTTCGCGTACGAATCCGTAAATCTAAGACTGATCCGTTGGGTCGGGGTTCTTGGGTTTTGTTGCATGCTGCCGAAGCCTCAATGTGTCCGGTCGCTTTGCTTCGGGCTTATGCGGCGTTGAGACGAGGGGGTGAATTTTTCTTCACGCATTTCGATTTTTCACAGTTAACCAGGTATCAATTTCAGTCTGTGTTTAACAAATGTTTGAAGGGTTCAGGAGTTCCAGTTGGTGAGTATGGTACCCATTCTTTTCGCATTGGTGCTGCTACGGAAGCAGCTAAGGAGGGTCTTCCGGATTCGGAAGTTCAAAAGATAGGGAGGTGGCGTTTGGCGTGCTTCGCTAGAGATATTCGTCCGGATTTATTGTATTAACATTTTCTTTTTTTGCAGGTTCCATCAGACCGACCGTTTGGTTGCTGGGACATTCTTATATATTCTGGGCTGCGCAACGTGCTTAGTGTCGCCCAGGTGGACGGCACCTAGGATTCCGGGGCGGGAGTTCATGTGGAGAGGCGTTAGGGGCCTGAAATGGCCGCAGGTCTTGCCTGAGGTCATTTCGGTGGCAAGAGGAGCTCGGGGTCCTGTTATTTTGGTTCTGCACGCGGGGGGAAATGACCTGTGTTCCTACAAAGTGGCGGAGTTGTTGACGATGATGCGGGCTGATATGGAACGGTTCCATAGTTTCTTCCAAGAACTAGTTTTGGTGTGGTCCGAGATTGTCGCGAGGGCGGTGTGGCAAGGGGCTCGTGATGGGATGGCGGTTGAACGATCAAGGAGATTGATTAATGCTCGTATTTCTAAATTTGTGCGTGATAGGTTTGGTATGGTAGTACGGCACCGACAGTTGGAAGGGGATAACAGAGCCCTGTTAAGGCCTGATGGGGTTCATTTAATCGATATCGGGCTCGATATATTCCTATCCGGATTGCAGGATGGTATGGAGCAGGCTTTGTTATTGATGGGTGGGGGTCGGAGTCCTGTTTAGAAGCAGTAAAAGAAGGAATGGCACGGAATTATGGCTTGATGGCTGACTTGCCTGCGGATATGGAGCAGGGCATTTGTGGCAAGCGCGTGTTAAGAGAAGTTATGTGCCTTCAAAATGGTTGTTTAACAAAGCATTTAATAAAGCTGTGACCGACCTTCACCCATCACTTGGTTTCTGAGTTGATTTATTATGGGGGGGCAGAGGTAATGTGTGCGGGTTTGTCCCTGGGTCGCAACAGTCTCCGCTGCGTGTCAGGTCGCACAGTAGTCATGAGATGATGGCAGCTGTTTTGCACCCCATTACTTAGAACTCAGATTGAATGTACTGTGGCATAAATCATTTAGTGAGTCATTGCTGCGCTGGGGATCTGTTCGTTATTTTATGGACCAAGGCGTAATATGTTATTTATGCTGCTGTCAGTTTCCCTTTTGTGTCGCCTCCGCTACCTGATCATATTATTGTATTTGTAATACATTTTTTTCATGTATATGTTTCAATAAAGAGTGTATATATTTTTTCACTATATTATCTCTCTGAGTTTGAATTTCGGGCATTAGACTCCTCCGGTTATTCGTTGTAGGATAATATAATGTCTATTGTCTGTTCAAGTCCCCTCTATAATGCAAAGTGCTGCGGAATGTGTCGGCGCTATAGAAATAAAATTATTATTATTATTATTAACAATGTCGAGATAAAGGACTAGGGTATAAAGTCCTTCCACATAACAGATCAATAATGCATACTCAAGTGGTGGAGTACCCCAAGCATAAAACTGATCATGCAAAAAATAAGCTAAAAACCATTTATTAAAGCAAAGCAAAAAACATAAATACCATCAGTATACAAATATGTCAAAACAAGGAGGAAAAATGTTGGAGGGCAAGGGGTGGATCCAGCAAGTAAAGCAACACACAGACTGCTGTGTATCTATATAGTTCAGCTCTTAGGTATTGAAAGGTACAATAACCATAGGTGTAGAGTGGAGCAGAAACAGGTCATGCATAGTATTGCTTCCACAGCCCCGATGCGCGTTTCGCGTGTAGCTTTCTCAAGGAGAGGAGTCAGTATAAGGGTTTATAGGAAGCCCATAGGTGCCAGTGTAATTGGCGCATGCGTGCTGTTGCCATAAATAATGCTGCAGCCCGCAGCCATCACAGTGGCGCATGCTTGTAAGGTCAAAAGACTATGTGATGTCATCAACACGCGTGTGTCACCTATTCAATGACTGGATGGAGCAAAGAGGCAACTGAGCTAAGCGCGCATGTCCACACCGGCAGCCATTTCTAAGTCCGCAGTAGGCGGCCATTGGTGTCATCATCTGCAGTTCACAAGGGGATCACATGGGAGAGCGATAAATCATATTAGAAGAACTGTAATGCTGGGAGGTGAAGGAAAGAGGAGTAGTGGGGGGTGGAGGAATGTGAGCAAAGATGAAAATAGGGGAGAAGAGTCAATTTAGCAGAACATGATTCGGTCATTATAAGGATACCAGCCAATAAAGTGATACATGTAAGCAGAGATGATTTATGGTCAATCACAAGGAGACAATGGAAGGAGGACGTCCATAACGGTGATGTACAGGGAACATGAGATAAATTGAACAACTAATTTTAGGTTTCATTTTCCCCTTTTGCCCCTGTGAAAATAAAAAAATGGGGCTAAGACAACATTTTAGTGGGAAAAAAGTGACTTTTTTTTATTTTCACGGCTCAACATTATAAACTTCTGTAAGGCTAGGTTCAGATTTGTGGATGTCAGAGCTGCGTAGTTCCTCTGTGAAGCTCCTCCCACTGCCGCACCTCCTCCGCTTAGCTCCGCCTACATCTGCATGCAGCCTGTTTACCCTACCTTTACCATTAGTTACGCAGGCCGTGCGGATGTGTGGGGATTTGCCGCCGCGGCGACCACAGCAAAATGTTGCGTTCGGCGCGGGTCGCCGCAGCGTCAAAGCGACAATGTACAATAAATGTTGCAGTTAGTTTTCTCCTCTTGCCCTTGTGAAAATAAAAAAAAATGGTTCATTTTTCTTTCCACGTTGCTTCAGTTCCTGTGACGCCCCTGAAGGGTTAATAATCTTCTTGAATGTGGTTTTGAGCCCCTTGAGGGGTGCAGTTTTTAGAATGGTGTCACTTTTGGTTATTGTCTGTCATGTAGACCCCTCAAAGTGACTTCAGATGTGAGGTGGTCCCTAAAAAAGACGGTTTTGTAAATTTGGCTGTAAAAATATATATTTCAAAAATGGTGCTGACGTGAAGTAGACTCGTGGGAAATGTTACATATTAAGGGTATGTGCACACACTGCAGATTCACCTGCGGGTTTTTTCCCGCGGAACCGCAGGTAAAGTGACCTGTGGTTTTGCTGCGGTTTGGCCTGCAGTTTTGCCCTGCGGTTTGACACCTGGACAATTGAATAGGTGGCAAACCGCAGCAGAATCCGCAGAAAGAACTGACATGCTGCGGAAAAAAAAACGCAGCTTTTCCGCAGGTAAAAAACCGCAGCGTGAGCACTGCGGTTTTGAAAACCCATAGGCTAACATGGTAAAGTACCATGTCTGCGGAACTGCTGCAGTTCTGCAGGGCCAAAACCGCAGCAAAACCGCAGCGTGTGCACATACCCTAATAGTGATGAGCGAATACTGATCAGATGGTGAAATATTCGGCTTCGGGAAAGTCGGCACAAATAATTTCTAATTACCAAATAACGAATCCAACGCAAGCCAATGGGAGAGCCGGATATTTTTCAGCTGGACCCAACAAACCGGTCTGGGGGCTGAGGAAAAAAGCTGAAATGGACGGGAAAGAGCGGAAACTAAATGGGAGCAGCATCATGGAGGAGACGCCGCAGGCCTTTCTGACTCACAGATGGGATCTGGGAATAATGTTCTCAGACTACTGCGCTGTTTTTATGGATTTATTCGAAGACCTACCAAACCAAAACTAATTTTTTTTTTTAAAGGGAAAAATGCTAAGAAACATTTTTTCCTCCATAATTACATGTATATAACACAAAACAAAAATTTTAAAAAAATATACGGTACCTCCCTTTTAACATTTTGGCTTTAGTTTTTCCTTTTACAGTTATGAGGGCTCTCACTTCTACATTTGGGAGGTTCCTCCCTCATTCAAAATTGTTAGCCGGATAGTGGAATACACATTCCCCAACAGTTTACAATGCCAGCTAAAACAGGCCCATATGAATTCTGGGCTTCGCCGGCCACCACCACCGCTACGTCCACCGCCATGCACAGGCCCGGATTGGCAATATAACCAACCGGGCATTTTCCCGCTGGGCCGCTGTCATGCCCATCATCTGGCCGCTTGCCAGCTGCTGCGGCCACTGTTGCTCCTGCCGCCGGCCCTCTGCGCGGCGGTGATAGATTCAAGTTCCTCCCGCACTGCAGGGAGATATGCCGCCACGCCCCCCCCCGCAGCCACTCACAGCGTCGCACTCGCTTGCCTGCTCGCTCTGTTCGCATGACATGTGATGAGGTCACAGGAGGGGAGGAGTCAGGGGGTCACATGATCAGGAGCCTTTGTCCAGACCCCTGATCATGTCACCCCTGACTCCACCCCTCCTGTGACCTCATCACAGGTCCTGTGCGCTCAGCCTTGCCTCTACCGTCTGCAAGACTCTGCTTTACTGTTGTCATGGTGCTGGTTGAGGTAAGTATGTGTGGGGTCAGGATTTACAGTGTGGATGTAGCAGAGCTGTGTGTGTATGAGGTGTACGGAGCGGAGCCGTGTGTGTATGAGGTGTACGGAGCGGAGCCGTGGGTGTACGAGGTGTACGGAGCGGAGCCGCGTGTGTATGAGGTGTACGGAGCGGAGCCGCGTGTGTGCGAGGTGTACGGAGCAGAGCCGCGTGTGTGCGAGGTGTACGGAGCAGAGCCGTGTGTGTGCGAGGTGTACGGAGCGGAGCCATGTGTGTACGAGGTGTACGGAGCAGAGCCGCGTCTGTATGAGGTGTACGGAGCGGAGCCGCGTGTGTACGAGGTGTACGGAGCGGAGCCGGGTGTGTGCGAGGTGTACGGAGCGGAGCCGCGTGTGTGCGAGGTGTACGGAGCAGAGCCGTGTGTGTACGAGGTGTATGGAGCGGAGCCGTGTGTACGAGGTGTACGGAGCGGAGCCGTGTGTACGAGGTGTACGGAGAGGAGCCGTGTGTATCAGGTGTACGGAGAGGAGCCGCGTGTGTACGAGGTGTACGGAGCGGAGCCGTGTGTATCAGGTGTACGGAGAGGAGCCGCGTGTGTACGAGGTGTACGGAGCGGAGCCGTGTGTACGAGGTGTACGGAGAGGAGCTGTGTGTATCAGGTGTACGGAGAGGAGCCGCGTGTGTACGAGGTGTACGGAGTGGAGCCGTGTGTGTACGAGGTGTACGGAGCAGAGCCGTGTGTACGAGGTGTACGGAGAGGAGCTGTGTGTATCAGGCGTACGGAGAGGAGCCGCGTGTGTACGAGGTGTACGGAGAGGAGCCGTGTGTACGAGGTGTACGGAGCGGAGCCGTGTGTGTGTACGAGGTGGAGCCGCGTGTGTACGAGGTGTACGGAGAGGAGCCGTGTGTGTATGAGGTGTACGGAGCGGAGCCCTGTGTGTACGAGGTGTACGGAGCGGAGCCGTGTGTGTACGAGGTGTACGGAGCGGAGCCGTGTGTGTACGAGGTGTATGGAGCGGAGCCGTGTGTACGAGGTGTACGGAGAGGAGCCGTGTGTACGAGGTGTACGGAACGGAGCCGTGTGTACGAGGTGTACGGAGAGGAGCCGTGTGTATCAGGTGTACGGAGAGGAGCCGCGTGTGTACGAGGTGTACGGAGCGGAGCCGTGTGTACGAGGTGTACGGAGAGGAGCCGTGTGTATCAGGTGTACGGAGAGGAGCCGCGTGTGTACGAGGTGTACGGAGCGGAGCCGTGTGTACGAGGTGTACGGAGCGGAGCCGTGTGTACGAGGTGTACGGAGAGGAGCCGTGTGTATCAGGTGTACGGAGAGGAGCCGCGTGTGTACGAGGTGTACGGAGCGGAGCCGTGTGTGTACGAGGTGTACGGAGCGGAGCCGTGTGTACGAGGTGTACGGAGAGGAGCTGTGTGTATCAGGTGTACGGAGAGGAGCCGCGTGTGTATGAGGTGTACGGAGAGGAGCGGTGTGTACGAGGTGTACGGAGCGGAGCCGTGTGTGTGTACGAGGTGGAGCCGCGCGTGTACGAGGTGTACGGAGAGGAGCCGTGTGTGTATGAGGTGTACGGAGCGGAGCCCTGTGTGTACGAGATGTACGGAGAGGAGCCACGCGTGTACGAGGTGTACGGAGAGGAGCCGTGTGTACGAGGTGTACGGAGAGGAGCCGTGTGTATACGAGGTGGACAGAGTGGAGCCGTGTGTGTACGGGATGTACGGAGCGGAGCCAAGTGTGTACAAAGCATACGAAGCGTGCTTTTCCCACGGACACAGGAGTACACGGCGGAGCCCCGAGGAGCATTTTAAAACACACACATGACGTTCCACCTGAAGTGATGTGCTGGAAGCTGATCGGAAATGAGATAATTTCTTGAGGAGATTGTGACGGAACCAGGAATGCTTCAGATCCATCACCGTGTCCTCCTCCGACAGCGCAGACAGCAGGATCGCCTTGGAATCGGGGATGCCGGCCATGTGAGCGGATCATGATAGGTCCTGCACCGGGAGGCTCAGGTGGGCATTACAATGGGAGCCGGGCTGCTATAGTATCTTTGTAGAATCTTTCTTTCTTTCTTTCTCTCTTTTTCTTTCTCTCTCTGTTCTTTCTTTCTCTCTCTGTTCTTTCTTCCCCTCTTTCTTTCTTTTTCTTTCCTCTCTTTCTCTCTGTTCTTTCTTTCTTTCCCCTCTTTCTTTCTCTCTCTGTTCTTTCTCTGTCTCTCACTGTTCTTTCTTTGTCTCTCACTGTTCTTTCTTTCTTTCCCCTTTCTTTCTCGCTCTCTCTGTTTTCTTTTTTCTCTCTCTCTCTGTTTTCTCTCTTCCTTAGTGCCAGCCACTGTGCCCTCAGTACCAGTCAGTGTGATCAGCAGTGCTAAATGGGTGCGATTAGGTGTGGACATGGGTGTGACTATTAGTGAAATGGGTGTGGCTGGGCGTGGCCAAAATTTGCAGCGGCGCGCTGCGCATGCCGCAGTCTTTGTCCATCTTTCCCTTCTTCAAAACTTGGGAGGTATGATAGGGGCGGCTGTGACCAGGGGGTCTGGTTGCCCAATAGAGAGCAGTTCTGCCAGGAATTCTGTAATCATGCATACAAAAGGGGACAGAGCTTTGGGAGGAGTACTGTACCTAAAAGCAATAAATAGGCCGGAGCTGAAATACTGGGCACAGCTATGACTACATGTTATATAGTTGTGTTAATCTCTCACTTCTTGTAAACTACAAGTGTACAAAGATATTATATAGTCACCATGTGACTAGTGGGCCTGTGTAACTTCAAATGCCAGGGCTGAATTTTAGTCCCAGTCCGGCCCTGGCCATGCAATTATGCGGCCCTGGCTTCACAGCTTCAGAAGGCCACCATGTGCGGTGAACCTGAGTTTTGTGTTATTACCGGATATGTCCCAGAGAGTGCCGAGGTCTGTGGAGTGTATTACTCAGGTGACAGACAGATCTACAATATGCTCCAATATGTGTAAGGCTGCGGCCTAATAGGTCTGTGGAGCGTAGTGATCCAGACTCTTAGACGTGCTTAATATGTACAGAAACTGGCAAATACCCCACCACCATTTGTTTTCATCAAAATTTAGAAAATGTGAGGGAAGCGACAGTTTAAAAAAGAGACAAGAGTCTCATTTAGGAGCCTGGAAAAGTCATCAATGGTCTTTGTCCAGCACCGGACAATGTAAAGTGCTAATGAATATGTATGCCCTATCTAACTAAGAATTTGTGAACAGACATATATGCTGAAAAGGGACAACTGAACACTACGCTGGGACCAAAAAGTGGATGTGGTTGGTGACTGCTGTGTCCGTGCAGCTGCTGGTTGTGGACAGGAGGCCTCAGCGCCTCCTTCCTGGACAGCAGATTGGGGATCACGTGACACAGGGCCAGTGGTTTCACCATCAGACACAGAATTTGTACCCAGGCGTTCCACCCACCTACTGGGATGCTGCATATGTGAGCAGGATATGGCGTATGCTAACAGGGGTATTAAGTCAAATTTCCCTTTATAAAGAGACTAGCTGAAGAGCCTGGCATTGCCCGGGCATAGTAACTAACTACGGTTAGTTATTACAAATTATAATGTTTATATTGCATGTAAATTGTCGTTGTATGTCATCTCCTCCTGTATACAGTGTATATCTGTGAGTCCTCTCCTCCTGTGTATAGCATATACCTGTATGTCATCTCCCCTGTATATAGTATATACTAAGGATGAGCGACTTTGCCTTTTTTTCGGGTCGAGTCGGGTTTCATGAAAGCCGACTTTCTCAAAAGACAGGTCAAACGCAATCGGCCGATTATCGTGAAAAGTCGAAGGCCGACTGAAACACGAAACCCAATGCAAGTCAATGGGGAACCAAGGTCGGCAGTGAGTGGAGGACAGGAAACACACCTACAGTGCCCTTTTTAATGCCAAAAACATCAATTCTTATTACTTAAGCTTGTCAACCTTAATTTTCTTTATAATAATAGTTACACACTGAAAACTGGGGGTTATTTGGCTAAAGTTGTTGGGGGGTAGGGCTGGCTCCAGATTTTCGTGGGCCCAGGGCCAAAGAGTGTTAATGGGCTCCTTTAACACATGCCACAATTCATGATCCTCTGATACGGCAGAGAAATAGCGGTACAGTACGATGAAAAATACTTCACTTCTTACATCTCATGACTGATATCCATTTTAAATTCTCCAATAGCTCCAAAAACGGACAGTATATTACTCCATACAGCATTATGGCCACCGCATAGTGCGCTATACAGAGTAATGAGGCCCATATATTTCTCCATAGAGAATCATTGGTCCCATATAATGTTCCATACAGTATATGATGAGCTCCACATAATGCTACAGTATATGATGGTCCCCATGGATGATGCTCCACTGTCTTATGGGCCCAAATAATGCTCCAAATATAATGGGCCCCATTTCTAATGCTCCAGTGTATGGTGGGCCCCATATATCATTCTCCAGAGTATAGTGCTTCCCAAAAATAGCTGTCCCAACATTGAAAACAATTAGTCTCCTCGCTAGGGAATCCCTGTACTAGTCTGGACTCCTCGTCATCCCCATCTTCCATCTCACTGCACTTGGACTGTTTACACAGAGGGCGTACAGACGTGATGACATTGCGCTCTCTGACCAGAATGTCACTGTCAGGAAATGCGGAAGACGTCACGGCGATGGAGCAGGGAGAGGTAAGTATTTCAACTTTGCAAGTGCTGTGATCCTGAGCAAGCAGGGGGGGCCCACTCGTTGGCGACGGCACTGGCACAGGGCCCCTCATAGTACGGCGGTGTGTCTGACGGCGGGTGGAGGGCGCTCCCACCAACAGAGACACTTTTGCGTACTATGAGGGGCCCTGTGCCAGTGCCGTCGCCCATGAGTATGCCCCCCCACCTGCTCAAGGAACCTGCACTTTCATCTGCACCTTCCTCTTTGTCACCATGTAAGGTGGTATAGTATGCGGGAAGGGGAACCAGAGTTTCCTCAGGGTCAGATTCTGGCTGTGTAGAGTGTGAGGGGAATGTAGCGGTCTGGGTCAATGTACCAGCAGAATCATCTAGCAGTGGCTGGGCATCAGTGCACTTGTGGCACCCCCAGGAGTACGGTCGCCACAGTGGCATTTCCTTCCTCCTAGGGAGTGTGATGTCATGCTTGGGAGCAATGAAGGATCTCTCTAGCAGTTAAACCAACACACAACACAGTTCCCACTCCAGGCCAGCATGGAGACCTCTGAACCTGACTGCTGAGGAGCTGCTCTCTGTGGTCTGGAGGAGGTAAGTTAGGGCAGTCTGTGAAGGGAAGGGGAAGTGTGTGGACGTGAGAAGGGGAGCTGGAGGATGTGCAGAGTTAAGGCTTACTCCTAGCTGGAGCACATGGTCGGGATTCCGGTCTCCGAGTTTGTAGGGACACTGACGTTCCTGCAGCAGAAACCAGAGGAAGTAGCAGCTGTAAATGCTCTGTTCCCAACTAAGGCTCGGAGGTCCCAGCAGCGACGTGTGTGAGCCAGAAGGAAAAGGCTATGGCTGCCTGCCATACGAGAAAGTTCCTAAAGAGAGTCAACAGGGGGAACTTCAGTGAACTAAGTACTGCGAGTACCTCAGATAAGCGCTAGAACGGAGGCCACACTACCAATCTGCAGAGAGAGAATTCCAAATTTGCTTCCAGGCTGACCAACTCCTTCTCCATCTGTACTCTGGGTCCTGGACGGCACTTACCAAGTACAGGTAAAGGAACTGCACGACTGTGTCTGTCATCTTGCTCCTGCGCCTGGCGCACGGCTCTGCTACATCCTGCACTGCACACCATCTACCAACTCTTTCATCTGCCCTGCGACTACGGCCCTACCTGTGCAGGGCTTCTACATCTTAGCTGCACCACAACATCTGTCCTAGAGAAGCGACACTGCAGCGCGGGTCAATCTGATCAGAAACCACAGGTGGCGTCACGTATCATTTACCTATAAATGTTATTTACTCCTTTGCATGGACGCCCAGAGCCACGGAACGGGTCATCACCACCAACGTGACACATCCCTCTGAGACACCGACCCGGTAACGATTAACCCCACTGCCCTGGCTAGCCACCCACACTCCATGTCAGATTCATCTTGGACTGGGGAATTCACGATTTGACTTGATAACTAGTGTTGAGCTTTCCGATACCGCAAGTATCAGGTATCGGCCGATATTTGCTGTATTGGAATTCCGATACTGACTTCCGATACTTTTTTCATATCGGATACAGGAATCGGAAGTTCCCACAATGCTAGGAGCCCGCTCGCTTTGATTCAGCCAGTGGTAATCCTCAGAAGTGTGGGCACATCCTGTTAGGCACGTTAACTATTGCCATGGCTGTGATTGGCTGCTGAATTGATGTCATGATGCACTATAAAAGCCGCCGCCGCCGCCATTTCTGGTCACTCTGCTGTGAATTCAGTTAGGGACAGGTTGCTGTGGAAGACTGTGAGGGACAGTTAGAAATAGCGATTCACCAAAACATATTGTGCTTTAGCCAGGCTACATAAACCACCACTGTAGCTTTCTTTTTTCCCTAGCAGCAGTGTTCACACCTGTCCGCAAGGGCTGTGTGAGTGCAGCTCACGCTGTGGAGTGGATCCTGCAGCCACGTCTGGTTGTAGGCCGCCCAGCGTGCCTCACTGCTGCCTCATACACAATTTTCTTTTGAGCTGCTTATTTTTCAAAAATTCTATCTAGTGTGCTTCCATCCGTATCCATATACGTTGGTTGCAAACACTAGTAGTAGACAGCGGAGCCTTTCTGCAGCCTTTCAGTGCCAGTGCCCACTTAGCTGCACTGTTCACGGCTGTCTGAGAGGTCTCTGACTGTGTGTGAGTGCAGCTCACGCTGAATAGTGTGTCCTGCAGCTACGTCTGGTTGTAGACCGCTCAGCGTGAGTCACTGCCTCACACATATTTTTCTTTAATTGCAGCTCATTTTTTCTTCTCCTATTAGTGTGCATCCATCCATATCCATCTACATTGGTTGGTTGCAAACACTATATAGGAGTAGATCGAGGAGCCTTTTTTCTGGCTTGTGCCCTTCTGCTGCAGCCAGATTAGTATTGCCCAATTTTTTTGGAGCCTCATCTTTTGCATTGTAGGTTACCTGCCTGCATTGTAATAGCTCCAAAAAGTTGGTGATACTATCACTTTCAAATCTTTGGTCACATCCTTTTAGTTTTTTTTCACAAAAAAACAATAAAGTTCACCAAACACTACATTTGAAAGTTGTGTAGGCCACAATAGCTCCTATTAAAGTGTAGTCCACACACACTTCATAAAATTAGTGTTTCTTCTACCTGTAACCAGCTGTTCAGGAATAAGCACACTAAGCCCCCCTTTGTACTTTTCTGCCTATCTTTATCAGTCTAGCAAGATGAAGAAGGCAGGGAGTAAGGCACGTGGGCGTGGAGTTTCAGCAGGGAGAGGACGTGGGGATTCAGCAGGGAGAGGATGTGGGGATTCTGCAGGGAGAGGACGTGGAGATTCTGTGCCTGCTGCGGGCACCAGTGACTCAGCATCCCCCAGTTTTTCCAGGCAACAGTCCTTTATGCGCAGCTTTGTAGGACCTCGCCGTACCCCACTGCTGTGGGAGGAACAAATTGAAGCCGTTGTCGGATGGATGGCAGCTAACGCATCGACTTCAATGACTTCCACATCCTCTCAGGTCCAGAGCACCGAAGAGCAACCATCTGTCTCTTCACCACCTGCCAAAGTGCCCAGGCAGTCAGAGAGCCCTGGACAGGAGCCATCACAGTCTCTACTTCTGTTCTCTGAATCTGTTGGCTTGGAAAGAGGGGGCCAGCCAAGCAGCATTCCAGAATGTGAAGAAGAGGAAGTATGCAGTGATGCACAACTTATTTGTCCCTCTGAATCTGAAGAGGCAGGTGGGCCAGTGCCTATAGTCAGCACACCTCAGTACGCATCAGATGATGATGAGACACAGGTGCCACTTTCTGGTGCGTACGGTGCTGGCGAGACAACCCAGGAGAAGCAGGTGTTTGAAGAGGGGAGTGTAGATGATGAGGTCCTTGACCCATCATGGCGTGAGGAACAGGAAGGTGGTGGGAGCAGCTCTGAGGAAGAGATTCCCCGAACAGCCAAAACAGGAGGGAGAGGGAGGGGGCAGACTTGGTTGCCTGTAGCCTCCACTTCGGCACCCGTTAGGAGCATTCCTCTTTCAAAAGGCAAAACGGGCGCTCCCAAGACTTGCAGTGCGTGGTCCTTTTTTGACACAGTTGCAGATGACATTTGCTTTGTCAAATGCAATCTGTGTCATCAGAGAGTCAAAAGAGGGAAAAATGTCAGCAACCTCAATACCACTAATAGAATCATAGAATCATAGAATCGTAGAGTTGGAAGGGACCTCCTGGGCCATCTGGTCCAACCCCCTGCTCAAAGCAGGATTCGCTAAATCATCCCAGTCAGATGTCTGTCCAGCCTCTGTTTGAAGACTTCCATTGAAGGAGAACTCACCCCTTCTCGTGGCAGCCTGTTCCACTCATTGATCACTCTAACTGTCAAAAAGTTTTTTCTAATATCTAATCTGTGTCTCCTCCCATTCAGTTTCATCCCATTGCTTCTAGTCTTTCCTTGTGCAAATGAGAATAAAGTTGATCCTTCTACAATGTGACAGCCCTTTAGATATTTGTAGACAGCTATTAAGTCTCCTCTCAGTCTTCTCTTTTGCAAACTAAACATTCCCAAATCCTGCAACCTTTCCTCATAAGACAGGGTTTGCAGACCGGTCACCATTCTGGTCGCTCTTCTCTGAACTTGCTCCAGTTTGTTGATGTCTTTTTTAAAATGTGGTGCCCAAAACTAGACACAATATTCCAGATGAGGTCTGACCAAAGAGGAGTAGAGGGCAATAATGACTTCACGTGATCTAGACTGTATGCTTCTGTTAATACATCCTAGAATTGCATTTGCCTTTTTGCTGCTGCATCACACTGTTGACTCATATTCAGTCTGTGATCTATTAGTATACCCAAGTCTTTTTCACATGTGCTGTCACTTAGCCCTATTCCTCCCATTCTATATATGCTTTTTTCATTTTTATTGCCCAGATGTAGTACTTTGCATTTCTCCCTGTTAAAAACCATTCTGTTAGTTGCTGCCCACTTCTCCAGTTTATTTAAATCTTTTTGAATCCTCTCTCTCTTCTCTAGTATTAGCTATCCCTCCTAGCTTTGAGTCATCAGCAAATTTAATCAGTTTACCCTCAATTCCTTCATCTAAATCGTTGATAAAGATGTTGAACAATACAGGGCCCAGGACAGAGCCCTGTGGTACCCCACTTGAGACATTCTTCCAACTGGATGTGCAGCCATTTACGACCACTCTTTGGGTCCGATCACTAAGCCAGTTATGAATCCACCTAACAGTTGCCTTGTCCATTCCATACTTAGTCATTTTTTCAATAAGGATTGTATGAGAGACTTTGTCAAATGCTTTGCTGAAGTCAAGATATACTATATCTACAGCATTTCCTTGATCCACCCAATCAGTGATACTGTCATAGAAGGAAATTAAGTTAGTCTGACATGACTTGTTAGTTACAAACCCATGCTGACTCTGTTTAATCACTTCATTCTTATCCAGGTATTGACATACATGTTGTTTAATAATTTGTTCAAAGATCTTTCCTGGTATAGAAGTCAGACTCACCGGCCTATAGTTGCCTGGGTCCACCTTCTTCCCCTTTTTGAAGATAGGAACAACATTTGCTCTTCTCCAGTCTTCTGGGACTTCTCCTGTTCTCCAAGAATTTTCAAAGATTATGGAGAGGGGTTCAAAAATTTCTTCTGCTATCTCCTTCAGTACTCTGGGGTGTAATTCATCTGGACCTGGAGACTTGAATTCATTTAGGTTAGCTAAGTGTTTCCTCACTATCTTTCTGTTTATAGATATCCTGGATTCTTCTATTCCCTTAATAGGACAGTGAATAACAGTTGATGTTACATTTCCTTTCTGAGAGAAAACAGATGCAAAATAGGAATTTAAAAGTTCAGCCTTCTCAACATCCTGTCTTACCATTTCATCATTTTCATCCTGTAAAAATCCTATAGCATCTTTGACTTTTCTTTTACTTTTGACATATCCCCAAAAATAATATGTGGAAACATGTGCGGACCAAGCACGAGGTGGAGTTACACAGACACACTGAAGACGTAGGCCAACGTACAGCACCACCTACCACCTCTTCAGCTCATGTTGGGGCCTCTTCCTCCAGCTCACACACAGCTGGTTCGGCTTCCTCACAGGATCGCCAAGGAATAACCTCTGGCACTGTTGTCTGGAGACCCTGTGACATTCCACCCACAGCACCACGTTCCCAGTCATCCTCACACTCCCAGGCCACTTGACAGCCACCGGTAGCACAGGCATGGGATAAAAGGCGACCATACTCGGCAGACCATCCCCGAGCACTGGCTCTGAATGCCGGCATTGCCAAACTACTGGCACTTGAAATGCTGTCATTCAGGCTGGTGGAGACTGACACCTTCCGGGACTTCATGGCATTGGCAGTCCCACAATACACTGTGCCCAGCCACTTTTATTTCAGCAGGCGAGCCGTCCCTGCCCTGCGGAAACATGTGGAAGGAAAAATAAAACATTCGCTACTAAATGCCGTTAGTAGCAAGGTCCACCTAACCACCGATGCGTGGACCAGTAACCATGGACAGGGACGATACCTTTCCCTCACTGCCCACTGGGTCAATGTTGTGGAGCCGGGTACAGATCTGGAGAGTGGTGCTGTATGTGTTCTGCCAACTCCACGGATTGCAGGAATCCAGTCTGTACACATTGACTCCTCCTCCTACTCAAGTTCCTCAGAAACAGCGCAGCAGGAGCCTGTTACGACTGATATGAGCACAGCCACGGCCAAACGTCAACAGGCCGTACTCAAATTAATTTCTTTGGGGAATCGAAGCCACACAGCGCAGGAGCTCTGGAATGCCATCAAGCAGGAGAGTGACGTGTGGTTTGTGCCAGCGAATCTCCAGCCGGGATTGGTAGTGTGTGACAATGGCCGAAATCTGGTGGCAGCTCTTGGCCTAGGCAACCTCACTCACATCCCATGTCTGGCACATGTGCTGAACTTGGTCGTGCAGAGCTTTCTGAGGGACTATCCGGATCTTGATGCGCTGCTGCACAAGGTCCGCATAGAGTGTTCTCACTTGCGGCGTTCCAGCACGGCAAGATCGCGCCTTGCTGCTCTGCAGCGCTGATTACGCCTTCCGGAACATCGCATCATATGTGACCTACCCACCAGGTGGAATTCAATGTTACATATGTTGGAGCGGTTGTGTGAGCAGCAGGCAGCAGTCATGGAGTACCAGCTGCATCAGGCGCAACGCAAACAAGTCGTACTGTGCGTCGGTCACACTTGAGCCCCACTGAGTGGGCCTCGATGAAGGACATCTGCCTCGTTTAGCGTGCCTTCGATGATTCCACGCGGATGGCGAGTGCAGATGATGCACTAGTCAGCATGACTGTCCCCCTTATCTGCCTGCTTCAAAAAATACTGCAAGCACTAAGGGAGGAGGTTTTGGAAGAGGTGGAGGATGAGGAGTCACAAATGCCATCTGCTTCTGGACAGTCTGCGCTACGTGGTTCCTCACAAAGGCCTAGGCAGGGGACACTTTGTGAGGAGGATGAGGAGGAGTCGATGGAGGAGGAAGACATCTCTCCACAGGAGGGAGGTACACAAAGCTCTAGTCAGTATGTACAGCGAGGGTGGGGTGATGCAGAGCAGGCAGAGATGACGACTCAAGCAGGGGACAGCAGTTCTTTGGCAGTTGGGAGTCTGCAGCACATGGTTGATTTCATGCTGCAGTGCCTGAGAAACGACCGCCGCATCGCCCACATTCTCTATACGGCTGATTATTGGGTGTACACCCTCCTAGATCCTCGCTACCGGGACAACTTACAAAGCCTCATACCAACGTTGAACCGGGAGCGTAAACTGCGGGAGTACCAAGACACACTGGTGCAGTCCATCATGTTTTCCATTCCACCCGACAGCAGTGGTGCTAGTGCTTTACAAAGCAGCTCTGTGCGTCAAGTCAGTGGAGGAAACTCGGCACAAAGAGGGAGCAGAGGCAGTGCCTCAGCACAAGGCAAGACCACTATGGCCCAAATGTGGCAAAGTTTTGTGTGTCCGCCCAATTGTCTACACCATCACAGACAGCTCCAGTCAGCAGGAGGCAACGTTTCCGTCAGATGGTGACAGACTACATGTCTTGCCCTGTCAGTGTACTCCCAGATGGCTCTTCCCCCTTCACATTTTGGGTCTCTAAGCTGGATACATGGCCAGAACTTGGCCAGTATGCATTGGAGGTGCTGGCTTGCCCGGCTGCCAGTGTATTATCGGAACGCGTCTTTAGTGCCGCAGGTGGTGTACTAACAGACCATCGCACGCGACTATTTTCCGATAACGTCGACCGGCTTACTTTTCTGAAAATGAACAAGGCCTGGATATCTCCAGAATTTGCCAGTCCTCTTCCCGACTAAAAAATTGGTTGGCAACTGTATCCAGGTCTCCTGTTGTGTTCATGTTTCTACCACCTGAACTGTAATCCCTGGGCTTCAACACAGCCAGTTGTCGCTCAGAAGTGCCGTCTGCACAGAGAAAAACACTAGCTCCTGTGTTAGTGGGGTTCAGTAACGCCAGCTTCTCCCCTGCTGAGTGGATGGCAAAGTCTCCTGCTCCAACCACATTCAAACTCATACTGATTTTTAACCGTGCTCCACTTAGGCCTCTGGCTCTACTGTCTCTAGTATTTCCCCTGGCCTCCAATCCCGCCTGTTACAGCTCTGAAGTGGCATCTGCACAATCCACACTTGTTCCTGTGTTACTTGGGCTCAGTCACGTCAGTTGATCCCCTGATGTGTGTCCGGCAAGGTCTCCTGCCCTGTCCACATTCCCATTACTAGTAGTGTGAATGAGGACAGAGCAGGAGACCTTGCCGGACACACATCAGGGGATCAACTGACGGGACTGAGCCCCAGTAACACAGGAAAAAGTGTGGATTGTGCTGACGCCACTTCAGAGCTGTAACTGGTGGGGTTGGAGGCCAGGGGAAATACTAGAGACAGTGGAGCCAGAGGTCTAAGTGGAGCACGGTTACAATCAGTTGTAGTCTACAACCTCTATAAAACCAGCTGCAAGTTGGCCTCTGCCTGCTCCATGCCTCATCCTGGGCTCCAAAAACGCCAGTTGGTATTCAGAAGTGCCATCTTCACAGAGAAAAACACACTAGCTCCTGTGTTAGAGGGGTTCAGTAATGCCAGCTGTTCTCCTGCTGTGTAGATGGCAAGGTCTCCTGCTGACTCCACATTCCCAAAACATCAGGCCTCAGCCTGCTCAATGCCTCAACCTAGGCTCCAGCAAAGCCAGTTGGTGTTCAGAAGTGTCGTCTTCCCAGAGAAAAACACACTAGCTCCTGTGTTAGTGGGGTTCAGTAACACCAGCTGTTCCCCTGCTGTGTAGATGGCAATGTCTCCTGCTGCCTCCACATGCCAACAACATCAGGCCTCAGCCTGCTCAATGCCTCAACCTGGGCTCCAACAACGCCAGTTGGTGTTCAGAAGTGCCGTCTTCACAGAGAAAAACACACTAGCTCCTGTGTTAGTGATGTTCAGTAATGCCATCTGTTCCCCTGCTGTTTAGACGGCAAAGTCTCCTGCTGCCTCCACATGCCAACAACATCAGGCCTCAGCCTGCTCCATGCCTCATCCTGGGCTCCATCAACGCCAGTTGGTGTTCAGAAGTGCCATCTTCACAGAGAAAAACACACTAACTCCTGTGTTAGTGGGGTTCAGTAACGCCAGCTGTTCCCCTGCTGTGTAGATGGCTTTGTCTCCTGCTGCCTCCACATGCCCAAAACATCAGGCCTCAGCCTGCTCCATGCCTCATCCTGGGCTCCAACAACGCAAGTTGGTGTTCAGAAGTGCCATCTTCACAGAGAAAAACACACTAGCTCCTGTGTTAGTGGGGTTCAGTAATGCCAGCTGTTCCCTGCTGTGTAGACTGCAAAGTCTCCTGCTGCCTGCACATGCCAACAACATCAGGCCTCAGCCTGCTCCATGCCTCATCCTGGGCTCCAACAACGCCAGTTGGTGTTCAGAATTGTCGTCTTCACAGAGAAAAACACACTAGCTCCTGTGTTAGTGGGGTTCAGTAATGCCAGCTGTTCCCCTGCTGTGTAGACGGCAATGTGTCCTGCTGACTCCACATGTCCAAAACATCAGGCCTCAGCCTGCTCCATGCCTCAACCTGGGCTCCAACAACGCCAGTTGGTGTTCAGAAGTGCCGTCTTCACAGAGAAAAACACACTAGCTCCTGTGTTAGTGGGGTTCAGTAATGCCAGCTGTTCCCCTGCTGTGTAGACGGCAATGTCTCCTGCTGCCTCCACATGCCAACAACATCAGGCCTCAGCCTGCTCCATGCCTCATCCTGGGCTCCAACAATGCCAGTTGGTGTTCAGAATTGTCGTCTTCACAGAGAAAAACACACTAGCTCCTGTGTTAGTGGGGTTCAGTAATGCCAGCTGTTCCCCTGCTGTGTAGACGGCAATGTGTCCTGCTGACTCCACATGTCCAAAACATCAGGCCTCAGCCTGCTCCATGCCTCAACCTGGGCTCCAACAACGCCAGTTGGTGTTCAGAAGTGCCGTCTTCACAGAGAAAAACACACTAGCTCCTGTGTTAGTGGGGTTCAGTAATGCCAGCTGTTCCCCTGCTGTGTAGACGGCAATGTCTCCTGCTGCCTCCACATGCCAACAACATCAGGCCTCAGCCTGCTCCATGCCTCATCCTGGGCTCCAACAATGCCAGTTGGTGTTCAGAAGTGCCATCTTCACAGAGAAAAACACACTAGCTCCTGTGTTAGTGATGTTCAGTAATGCCAGCTGTTCCCCTGCTGTTTAGACGGCAAAGTCTCCTGCTGCCTCCACATGCCAACAACATCAGGCCTCCGCCTGCTCCATGCCTCATCCTGGGCTCCAACAACGCCAGTTGGTGTTCAGAAGTGCCGTCTTCACAGAGAAAAACACACTAGCTCCTGTGTTAGTGATGTTCAGTAATGCCAGCTGTTCCCCTGCTGTTTAGACGGCAAAGTCTCCTGCTGCCTCCACATGCCAACAACATCAGGCCTCAGCCTGCTCCATGCCTCATCCTGGGCTCCAACAACGCCAGTTGGTGTTCAGAAGTGCCGTCTTCACAGAGAAAAACACACTAGCTCCTGTGTTAGTGGGGTTCAGTAATGCCAGCTGTTCCCCTGCTGTGTAGACGGCAATGTCTCCTGCTGCCTCCACATGCCAACAACATCAGGCCTCAGCCTGCTCCATGCCTCATCCTGGGCTCCAACAATGCCAGTTGGTGTTCAGAAGTGCCATCTTCACAGAGAAAAACACACTAGCTCCTGTGTTAGTGATGTTCAGTAATGCCATCTGTTCCCCTGCTGTTTAGACGGCAAAGTCTCCTGCTGCCTCCACATGCCAACAACATCAGGCCTCAGCCTGCTCCATGCCTCATCCTGGGCTCCAACAATGCCAGTTGGTGTTCAGAAGTGCCATCTTCACAGAGAAAAACACACTAGCTCCTGTGTTAGTGGGGTTCAGTAATGCCAGCTGTTCCCTGTTGTGTAGACGGCAAAGTCTCCTGCTGCCTGCACATGCCAACAACATCAGGCCTCAGCCTGCTCCATGCCTCATCCTGGGCTCCAACAACGCCAGTTGGTGTTCAGAAGTGCCGTCTTCACAGAGAAAAACACACTAGCTCCTGTGTTAGTGGGGTTCAGTAATGCCAGCTGTTCCCCTGCTGTGTAGACGGCAATGTCTCCTGCTGCCTCCACATGCCAACAACATCAGGCCTCAGCCTGCTCCATGCCTCATCCTGGGCTCCAACAATGCCAGTTGGTGTTCAGAATTGTCGTCTTCACAGAGAAAAACACACTAGCTCCTGTGTTAGTGGGGTTCAGTAATGCCAGCTGT
This sequence comes from Dendrobates tinctorius, assembly GCF_039654945.1. Lineage (NCBI taxonomy): Eukaryota > Metazoa > Chordata > Amphibia > Anura > Dendrobatidae > Dendrobates > Dendrobates tinctorius. The sequence continues at coordinate 7,452,453 of NW_027361918.1, read as the reverse complement.
TCCCCTGCTGTGTAGACGGCAATGTGTCCTGCTGACTCCACATGTCCAAAACATCAGGCCTCAGCCTGCTCCATGCCTCAACCTGGGCTCCAACAACGCCAGTTGGTGTTCAGAAGTGCCGTCTTCACAGAGAAAAACACACTAGCTCCTGTGTTAGTGGGGTTCAGTAATGCCAGCTGTTCCCCTGCTGTGTAGACGGCAATGTCTCCTGCTGCCTCCACATGCCAACAACATCAGGCCTCAGCCTGCTCCATGCCTCATCCTGGGCTCCAACAATGCCAGTTGGTGTTCAGAAGTGCCATCTTCACAGAGAAAAACACACTAGCTCCTGTGTTAGTGATGTTCAGTAATGCCAGCTGTTCCCCTGCTGTTTAGACGGCAAAGTCTCCTGCTGCCTCCACATGCCAACAACATCAGGCCTCCGCCTGCTCCATGCCTCATCCTGGGCTCCAACAACGCCAGTTGGTGTTCAGAAGTGCCGTCTTCACAGAGAAAAACACACTAGCTCCTGTGTTAGTGGGGTTCAGTAATGCCAGCTGTTCCCCTGCTGTGTAGATGGCAATGTCTCCTGCTGCCTCCACATGCCAACAACATCAGGCCTCAGCCTGCTCCATGCCTCATCCTGGGCTCCAACAATGCCAGTTGGTGTTCAGAAGTGCCATCTTCACAGAGAAAAACACACTAGCTCCTGTGTTAGTGATGTTCAGTAATGCCAGCTGTTCCCCTGCTGTTTAGACGGCAAAGTCTCCTGCTGCCTCCACATGCCAACAACATCAGGCCTCAGCCTGCTCCATGCCTCATCCTGGGCTCCAACAACGCCAGTTGGTGTTCAGAAGTGCCGTCTTCACAGAGAAAAACACACTAGCTCCTGTGTTAGTGGGGTTCAGTAATGCCAGCTGTTCCCCTGCTGTGTAGACGGCAATGTCTCCTGCTGCCTCCACATGCCAACAACATCAGGCCTCAGCCTGCTCCATGCCTCATCCTGGGCTCCAACAATGCCAGTTGGTGTTCAGAAGTGCCATCTTCACAGAGAAAAACACACTAGCTCCTGTGTTAGTGATGTTCAGTAATGCCATCTGTTCCCCTGCTGTTTAGACGGCAAAGTCTCCTGCTGCCTCCACATGCCAACAACATCAGGCCTCAGCCTGCTCCATGCCTCATCCTGGGCTCCAACAATGCCAGTTGGTGTTCAGAAGTGCCATCTTCACAGAGAAAAACACACTAGCTCCTGTGTTAGTGGGGTTCAGTAATGACAGCTGTTCCCTGCTGTGTAGATGGCAATGTCTCCTGCTGACTCCACATGCCCAAACATCAGGCCTCAGCCTGCTCCATGCCTCAACCTGGGCTCCAACAACGCCAGTTGGTGTTCATAAGTGTCGTCTTCCCAGAGAAAAACACACTAGCTCCTGTGTTAGTGGTGTTCAGTAATGCCAGCTGTTCCCCTGCTGTGTAGACGGCAAAGTCTCCTGCTGCCTCCACATGCCAACAACATCAGGCCTCAGCCTGCTCCATGCCTCATCCTGGGCTCCAACAACGCCAGTTGGTGTTCAGAAGTGCCATCTTCACAGAGAAAAACACACTAGCTCCTGTGTTAGTGGGGTTCAGTAATGCCAGCTGTTCCCTGTTGTGTAGACGGCAAAGTCTCCTGCTGCCTGCACATGCCAACAACATCAGGCCTCAGCCTGCTCCATGCCTCATCCTGGGCTCCAACAACGCCAGTTGGTGTTCAGAATTGTCGTCTTCACAGAGAAAAACACACTCGCTCCTGTGTTAGTGGGGTTCAGTAATGCCAGCTGTTCCCCTGCTGTGTAGACTGCAATGTCTCCTGCTGACTCCACATGCCCAAAACATCAGGCTTCAGCCTGCTCAATGCCTCAACCTGGGCTCCAACAACGCCAGTTGGTGTTCAGAAGTGTCGTCTTCACAGAGAAAAACACTAGCTCCTGTTTTAGTGGGGTTCAGTAATGCCAGCTGTTCCCCTGCTGTGTAGACGGCAAAGTCTCCTGCTGCCTCCACATGCCAACACCATCAGGCCTCAGCCTGCTCCATGCCTCATCCTGGGCTCCAACAATGCCAGTTGATGTTCAGAAGTGTCGTCTTCACAGAGAAAAACACACTAGCTCCTGTGTTAGTGGGGTTCAGTAATGCCAGCTGTTCCCCTGCTGTGTAGACGGCAATGTCTCCTGCTGCCTCCACATGCCAACAACATCAGGCCTCAGCCTGCTCCATGCCTCATCCTGGGCTCCAACAATGCCAGTTGGTGTTCAGAAGTGCCGTCTTCACAGAGAAAAACACACTAGCTCCTGTGTTAGAGGGGTTCAGTAACGCCAGCTGTTCCCCTGCTGTTTAGATGGCAATGTCTCCTGCTTACTCCACATGCCCAAAACATCAGGCCTCAGCCTGCTCCATGCCTCAACCTGGGCTCCAACAACGCCAGTTGGTGTTCAGAAGTGCCGTCTTCACAGAGAAAAACACACTAGCTCCTGTGTTAGTGGGGTTCAGTAATGCCAGCTGTTCCCCTGCTGTGTAGACTGCAATGTCTCCTGCTGACTCCACATGCCCAAAACATCAGGCTTCAGCCTGCTCAATGCCTCAACCTGGGCTCCAACATCGCCAGTTGGTGTTCAGAAGTGTCGTCTTCACAGAGAAAAACACTAGCTCCTGTTTTAGTGGGGTTCAGTAATGCCAGCTGTTCCCCTGCTGTGTAGATGGCAAAGTCTCCTGCTGCCTCCACATGCCAACACCATCAGGCCTCAGCCTGCTCCATGCCTCAACCTGGGCTCCAACAACGCCAGTTGATGTTCAGAAGTGTCGTCTTCACAGAGAAAAACACACTAGCTCCTGTGTTATTGGGGTTCAGTAATGCCAGCTGTTCCCCTGCTGTGTAGAAGGCAAAGTCTCCTGCTGCCTCCACATGCCAACACCATCAGGCCTCAGCCTGCTCCATGCCTCATCCTGGGCTCCAACAATGCCAGTTGGTGTTCAGAAGTGCCGTCTTCACAGAGAAAAACACACTAGCTCCTGTGTTAGAGGGGTTCAGTAACGCCAGCTGTTCCCCTGCTGTTTAGATGGCAATGTCTCCTGCTTACTCCACATGCCCAAAACATCAGGCCTCAGCCTGCTCCATGCCTCAACCTGGGCTCCAACAACACCAGTTGGTGTTCAGAAGTGCCGTCTTCACAGAGAAAAACACACTAGCTCCTGTGTTAGTGGGGTTCAGTAATGCCAGCTGTTCCCCTGCTGTGCGGATGGTAAAGTCTCCTGCTGCCTCCAAAATCACGCAACATCTTATTTTCTACTTGCTCCAAGTAGGCCTCAGCCTGCTCGGAACATTGATCCTGGGCTTCAACACAGCCAGTTGAAGCTTGGAAGTGCTGTCCACACAGATAGAAACACTCGCTCCTGTGTCTGTGGGATTCAGTAACGCCAGCTGCTCCCCTGATGTGTGAATGGCAAAGTCTCCTGCTGCCTACACCATCACACTACTACTGATTTTTAACCATGGTAAACTTCGGCCTCTGGCTCTACTGTCTCTAGTATTTCCCCTGACCTCCAACCCCGCCAGTCGCTGCTCTGAAGTGTCATCTGCACAATCCACACTTGTTCCTGTGTTACTGAGGCTCAGTCACGTCAGTTAATCCCCTGATGTGTGTCCGTCAATGTCTCCTGCTCTGTCCCCATTCCCATTACTAGTAGTGGGAATGTGGACAGAGCAGGAGACCTTGCCGGACACACATCATGGGATCAACTGACGTGACTGAACCCCTGTAACCCAGGAACAAGTGTGGATTGTGCAGACGACACTTCAGAGCAGCAACTGGCGGGGTTGGAGGCCAGGGGAAATACTGGAGTCAGTAGAGCCAGAGGCCGAAGTGGAGCACGGTTACAATCAATAGTTGTGTACAACCAATACAAAACTCGCTCTAAGTAGGCCTCATCCTGTTGCATGATTGACCCCTGGGCTCCAACATCTCCAGTTGCTGCTCAGAAGTGTCTTTGTCACGGGTACTCCCTTCTGCCCAGCCTGGGTCCAGCACGCCTGCTGTTTCCGGGTAGTGTCAACGTCACTTTGCCACCGATACGTTGTCCTGTCGTGTTGCGGTCGGGTTAGCCGAGTCTATGGTGCCAGCAGCTTCGGTGCTTCCTATGTGGGCTGCGGGTTCTGGTACTAAAGGCTGGTTCCATAGTGCCAATAGGACAAGCACCCCCTGTTGGACTGTGGGATTCGGTAACTGCGTCCTGCTCGCGGCCTTGCAACTTTGTTGATTATGGGTACCTTTTGCTACCCATCCGGGTTCCAGCACCGTCAGCTGGTTCTCGGCAGTGTCTTTGGCACGGGTACTCCCTCCTGCCCAGCCGGGTTCCAGCACCGTCAGCTGTTTCTCGGCAGAGCCTTTGGCCGAGGTGCCTCCTTCTCGGTGTCCGAGTTCCAGCAATGTCTGCTGGTTCTTAGTAGTGCTTTAAAGCACAGGTACCTCCTGCTTAGAAACCGTGTTCCAGCACCGTCAGCTGGTCCACAGTTGTGCCATTGGCTCTAGTTTCTTCTGCTACCCATCCGGGTTCCAGCACCGTCAGCTGGTTCTCGGCAGTGTCTTTGGCACGGGTACTCCCTCCTGCCCAGCCGGGTTCCAGCACCGTCAGCTGTTTCTCGGCAGAGCCTTTGGCCAAGGTGCCTCCTTCTCGGTGTCCGAGTTCCAGCAATGTCTGCTGGTTCTTAGTAGTGCTTTAAAGCACAGGTACCTCCTGCTTAGAAACCGTGTTCCAGCACCGTCAGCTGGTCCACAGTTGTGCCATTGGCTCTAGTTTCTTCTGCTACCCATCCGGGTTCCAGCACCGTCAGCTGTTTCTCGGCAGAGCCTTTGGCCAAGGTGCCTCCTTCTCGGTGTCCGAGTTCCAGCAACGTCTGCTGGTTCTTGGTAGTGCTTTAAAGCACAGGTACCTTCTGCTTAGAAACCGAGTTCCAGCACCGTCAGCTGGTCCACAGTTGTGCCATTGGCTCTAGTTTCTTCTGCTACCCATCCGGGTTCCAGCACCGTCAGCTGGTTCTCGGCAGTGTCTTTGGCACGGGTACTCCCTCCTGCCCAGCCTGGTTCCAGCACGCCTGCTGTTTCTGGGTAGTGTCAACGTCACTTTGCCACCGATACGTTGTCCTGTCGTGTTGCGGTCGGGTTAGCCGAGTCTATGGTGCCTGCAGTTTCAGTGCTTCCTATGTGGGCTGCGGGTTCTGGTAATAAAGGCTGGTTCCGTAGTGCCAATAGGACAAGCACCCCCTGTTGGACTGTGGGATTCGGTAACTGCGTCCTGCTCGCGGCCTTGCAACTTTGTTGATTATGGGTACCTTCTGCTACCCATCCGGGTTCCAGCACCGTCAGCTGGTTCTCGGCAGTGTCTTTGGCACGGGTACTCCCTCCTGCCCAGCTGGGTTCCAGCACCATCAGCTGTTTCCCGGCAGAGCCTTTGGCCTAGGTGCCTCCTTCTCGGTGTACAAGTTCCAGCAACGTCTGCTGGTCCTTGGTAGCGCTTTGTAGCACCGGTACCTCCTGCTTAGTAACCGTGATCCAGCACCGTCATCTGGTCCACGGTTGTCCCATTGGCTCTTCTTCCTTCTGCTGCCCCTCCGGGTTCCAGCACCGTCAGGTGGTCCTCGCTAGTTTCATTTGCTCTTGCAGCTTCTGCTACCCATCCGGGTTCCAGCACTGTCAGCTGGTTCTCGGCAGAGCCTTTGGCCTAGGTGCCTCCTTCTTGGTATCCGAGTTCCAGCAACGTCTGCTGGTCCTTGGTAATGCTTTGTAGCACAGGTACCTCCTGCTTAGTAACCGTGTTCCAGCACCATCAGCTGGTCCACAGTTGTGCCATTGGCTCTTGTTCCTTCTGCTGCCCCTCTGGATTCCAGCACCATCAGCTGGTCCTCGCTAGTTCCATTTGCTATTGTTCCTTCTGCTACCCATCCGGGTTCCAGTACCGTCAGCTGGTTTTCGGGAGTTCCTCAGCCTTCTTGTACCTTCTGCTACTTTTCCAAGTTCAAGCTTGTGGAAATGGTTTTTGATTCTCACTCTGGATCTCCCTGACAATGACCCTGAAGACGACGACCCTGAAGACCACACAGAAGAATACCTAAAAGATGACCCTGAAGAAGATGACCAAGAGGACAAAGAACATGAAGACAACCACCAAGATGCAGAACAACAAGAGACAGAAGAACAAGAAGCATAAAAACCAAAAGCAGAAGAACATTAAGCATAAGACTAAAAATCTGATATTATCTAATTTATAAGCAGAAGAAGACTAAGCAGTGTATGGGGTGAGTCCGTTCCTCCTCGTGGTGCCCCTGGAAAAGGCCTGCTGCTGCAGGCCAAATTGAACGCGGACAAATTCTGTTGTAAATCTTTTGTGACAGGCTGAACGGAAGGTGTAATCTTCAAACTTTTATAGATAACTACAGGAATGCCTGTCACAAATAAGAATATGATGAAGAAGAAGAATAGGAAGAAGATGAAAAAGTAAAATATGAAGAATAATAATAGTTGAATAAGAAGAATATGAAGAATGTAAAAAAAAAATAGGAAGAAGGTGAAGAAGAAGAAGAAGAAGAAGAAGATGAATAAAGTGAAGAAGAAGTTGATGAAAAAGATGCTGCTGCTGAGGATGATGAAGGAGAAAGTGTGGGAGAAGTAAAAAAGAAGGTGAAGAGCATGGAAGTAGTGAAACATACATATCTGACAAAATATAAAAGAGGTTAACATAGTCAATATCTTTGCACCTACGAACGTCTTTAAAAAAAAAAAAAAAAAAAAATTCCTGCTATTCCATTTGATTGGGCTAAAGCTCTATGCCTTTAATGTCTCCTACACCTCCCACAATACATTCTACATTATTATTAGTTGTGTTTCTTCATGTAGAATTAACCTACAGGGAAAAAAAGGTTTTTTTTTTTAATTCCGATATTTCTGTTCCATTGAGTTGAATGGGACTTCCGGGATCAGAATCGCCGATACCCGATACTTTTTTTTAGATCGGCCGATCCATTCCGATCTGATATTTTTCAGTATCGGGTGGTATCGCTCAACACTAGCTGTAACGCTTCTCTCCGACATGACGCTCACGTCCTCATCCGCGCAGTCTATTGGGGTAGTGGAGTCATTATGGAGGTGCCGGCAGACATCACTATGGTGGAATTATCTGTCCTTATACTAAAGGTCTGCTGTAACGCTTCTCTCCGACATGACGCTCACGTCCTCATCCGCGCAGTCTATTGGGGGTAGTGGAGTCATTATGGAGGTGGCGGCAGACATCACTATGGTGGAATTATCTGTCCTTATACTAAAGATCTGCTGTAACACTCCTCTCCGACATGACGCTCACGTCCTCATCCGCGCAGTCTATTGGGGTAGTGGAGTCATTATGGAGGTGGCGGCAGACATCACTATGGTGGAATTATCTGTCCTTATACTAAAGATCTGCTGTAACGCTTCTCTCCGACATGACGCTCACGTCCTCATCCGCGCAGTCTATTGGGGTAGTGGAGTCATTATGGAGGTGGCGGCAGACATCACTATGGTGGAATTATCTGTCCTTATACTAAAGATCTGCTGTAACGCTTCTCTCCGACATGACGCTCACGTCCTCATCCGCGCAGTCTATTGGGGTAGTGGAGTCATTATGGAGGTGGCGGCAGATGTCACTATGGTGGAATTATCTGTCCTTATACTAAAGATCTGCTGTAACACTCCTCTCCGACATGACGCTCACGTCCTCATCCGCGCAGTCTATTGGGGTAGTGGAGTCATTATGGAGGTGGCGGCAGACATCACTATGGTGGAATTATCTGTCCTTATACTAAAGATCTGCTGTAACGCTTCTCTCCGACATGACGCTCACGTCCTCATCCGCGCAGTCTATTGGGGTAGTGGAGTCATTATGGAGGTGGCGGCAGACATCACTATGGTGGAATTATCTGTCCTTATACTAAAGATCTGCTGTAACGCTTCTCTCCGACATGACGCTCACGTCCTCATCCGCGCAGTCTATTGGGGTAGTGGAGTCATTATGGAGGTGGCGGCAGATGTCACTATGGTGGAATTATCTGTCCTTATACTAAAGATCTGCTGTAACACTCCTCTCCGACATGACGCTCACGTCCTCATCCGCGCAGTCTATTGGGGTAGTGGAGTCATTATGGAGGTGGCGGCAGACATCACTATGGTGGAATTATCTGTCCTTATACTAAAGATCTGCTGTAACGCTTCTCTCCGACATGACGCTCACGTCCTCATCCGCGCAGTCTATTGGGGTAGTGGAGTCATTATGGAGGTGGCGGCAGACATCACTATGGTGGAATTATCTGTCCTTATACTAAAGATCTGCTGTAACGTTTCTCTCCGACATGATGCTCACGTCCTCATCCGCGCAGTCTATTGGGGTAGTGGAGTCATTATGGAGGTGCCGGCAGATGTCACTATGGTGGAATTATCTGTCCTTATACTAAAGATCTGCTGTAACGCTTCTCTCCACCATGACGCTCACGTCCTCATCCGCGCAGTCTATTGAGGGTAGTGGAGTCATTATGGAGGTGCTGGCAGACATCACTATGGTGGAATTATCTGTCCTTATACTAAAGATCTGCTGTAACGCTTCTCTCCGACATGACGCTCACGTCCTCATCCGCGCAGTCTATTGGGGTAGTGGAGTCATTATGGAGGTGGCGGCAGACATCACTATGGTGGAATTATCTGTCCTTATACTAAAGATCTGCTGTAACGTTTCTCTCCGACATGATGCTCACGTCCTCATCCGCGCAGTCTATTGGGGTAGTGGAGTCATTATGGAGGTGCCGGCAGATGTCACTATGGTGGAATTATCTGTCCTTATACTAAAGATCTGCTGTAACGCTTCTCTCCACCCTGACGCTCACGTCCTCATCCGCGCAGTCTATTGAGGGTAGTGGAGTCATTATGGAGGTGCTGGCAGACATCACTATGGTGGAATTATCTGTCCTTATACTAAAGATCTGCTGTAACGCTTCTCTCCGACATGACGCTCACGTCCTCATCCGCGCAGTCTATTGGGACCGAAGTGTTCAGTACTTGTGTAGAACAAATCTGCCACAATGTAGCGGCACATCACACACTGCGCCTAGAAGTTATTACGCCCCAGATTTAATTTATTATGTGACTGAACAAAAGTTAATTCCTCTCATCTGACAAATGGAGCAGCACGACCCACCATTGTGTTGTGACTGTGTATCAGCGTACGCAGCTGGTCAGCGCTGCACGTGGTCATACAATGAGCAGCTCACTCAGCTGTCAGTGACGCACCGTCCTTAATTGTCTTTGAACCACCATTACCAAACAGAAATATTTCACCCTACTGGCAATATGAACTAATCCTTTACTCTCTATTAGCTGAACTCTCCCTGTGCTATGTGCAACATCTGTGTGCCAATGCAGGTTTCTCCATGACACTGGGCTTTCTCCTAGGGATCCCTGTACGATGCACCTGGATTGTGCCCCTATTTCACCAAAAAACCTGGGCTTCTAGCCGTCCAAGTAGTATGTGCCCGGGTTGTGTTTCTTTGCCTTTAGCAGTAATAATAATAATAATCGTTATTTACCTAGTGCCAACATATTCCGCAGCGCTTTACAGTTTAACAATTGATGCATAACAATCATTAGTAACAACATTAAAGGTAATTACAATAATTAAAGCAAAGTAAGCCGCCCCTGCTCGTGAGAGCTTGCAATCTACAATGAGGTGTGGGGAGACACCAAGTACAGGGGTTTATTTTCCAATGACGGTCCAGCCATCTTGAGCGAGTGGGAGATAGATAAAGGCTGCATGAGCTGGTCTCCAGTCAGTATTTGTGGTGCTGTTGGGTGTGGTGGAGGTTCATGGGGGATTATTCTCAGATAGTGAATGGGCCACATACACACAAAAGGACTTGGATTAGGGAAAATGATAGGCCGCTCTGAACAGATTTGTTTTGAGGGAGTGCCTAAAACTGTGTAAGTTGTGGATAGTCCTAATTTCTTGGGGTAGAGCATTCCAAAGGATTGGCGCAACACGGGAGAAGTATTTAAGGCGGCAGTGGGAGGTACGGATTAGTGCAGAAATTAGTCGAAAGTCACTTGCAGAGTGTAATGCATGGGTAGGCGGATAGACAGAAATGAAGGAGGAGATGTAGGGGGGTCGCACTGTGGAGAGCTTTGTGGGTGGGGACATGCAGTTTGAATTGGATCCAATAATGCAGGGTTCCCCAACTCCAGTCCTCAAGGCCCACCAACAGGTCATGTTTTCAGGATTTCCCTTGTATTGTACAGGTGATGCAAATATTACCTGGGCAATACTAAGGAAATCCTGAAAACATGACCTGTTGGTGGGCCTTGAGGACTGGAGTTGAGGAACCCTGCTAGAATGTGTGGGCAGCCAGTGCCATGACTGGCGAAGAGTGGACATGTCCGAGTACCGATTAGCCAGATGGATGACCCTGGCTACTGTATTAAGTATGGACTGGAGAGAGGAAAGTCGAGTGAGGGGGAGGCCAATTGATAGAGCGTTGCAGTAATCCAGGCGGGAGTGGATCAGGATGACAGTGAGGGTTTTTGTTGTTTCCATGGTGAGAAAAAGGCGGATTCTAGAGATGTTCTTTAGGTGTAAGCGGCAAGAGCGGGCAAGAGATTGTATATGGGATGTGAAGGAGAGATTGGTGACAAACATAACACCCAGACAGCGCGCCTGCTGCCGGGCTGTTATTGTGGTGCCACCCACGGAGAGGGAAATGTCAGATTTAGGGAGATTAGTAGACAGCGGGAGCAAAAGAAGTTCAGTTTTGGAGAGGTTGAGTTTCAAATAGAGTGCGGACATGATGTTGGAGACTGCGGACAGACAGTCACTGGCGTTCTGTAGTACAGCGGAGGTAAGGTCGGGAAATGCCGTGTATAGTTGTGTGTCATCAGCATAAAGATAATACTGAAAGCCAAATCTGCTGATGGTCTGTTGAATTAGGGCCGTGTAGAGAGAGAAGAGGAGGGGGCCAAGGACTGAGCCCTGAGGTACCCCGACAGCGAGAGGAAGAGGAGATGAAGTGTAGCCAGCGAACAAGACACTGAAGGAGCCATAGGAAGACATAGGAAGAGAACCAGGAGAGAGCAGTGTCCTTAATGCCCAGTGACTGGAGCCTAGAGAGTAGGAGATGGTGGTCAACAGTGTTAAAAGCTGCAGAGAGGTCGAGAAGAATGAGCAAAGAGTGGTCACTGTAACGTTTTGCTGTAAGAAGGTCAATGGTCACTTTGATGACTGCAGTTCCTGTTGAATGTAGGGGGCGGAAGCCGGACTGTGAAGGATCTAGGAGGGAGTGAATGGAGAGGTAACGGGTAAGGCGGGAGTAGACCAGACGCTCCAAGAGTTTAGAGATGAAGGGGAGATTGGAGACTGGTCTGTAGTTGTTTGTGCAGGATGGGTCAAGAGCGGGTTTCTTTAATAATGGAGTAACGATAGAGTATTTGAAGGAGGAAGGGAAATGCCAGAAGAGAGGGAGAGGTTGAAAATTGTAGTTAGGTGAGTAGTGATGACTGGAAAGAGAGACTGGCGGAGATGTGATGGAATGGGGTTAGTAGTGCATGTAGTCGGACGAGAAGAAGAGAGGAGCCTGGAGACTTCTTCTGTGATGGGATCAAATGTGGAGAGAGAGCCAGGGGAAATGTAAGGGGAATGGGAGTCACAGCACTTGGTGGTTAGGAGCGGATTTCCTGATGGATATTGTCTATTTTCCCTATAAACTGGGAGGCCAGGTCATCAGCACAAATGTCTGCTGTGGGAGTCTGTGTTTTTAGACTGAAGAGGGAGTGAACAGTGTCAAAAAGTTTTTTGGTTTGTTAGATAGTGAGGAGATCAGGGTGTTCTAGTAGGTCTGTTTGGCGAGGTGGAGGGCAGAACGATAGGTTCTTAACATAAATTTGTAGTGGATGAAGTCTTCTGGTGTGCGGGTTTTCTCCATAAGCGGTCAGTCTTCTTAGAGCAACGCTGGAGAAATTGAGTTTATGTGAGCCGGGGCTGTTTTACTCTGTGTTTGGAGGTTCTGAGAGTGAGGGGAGCTACTTCGTCAAAGATGCTTCTAAGAGTATCGTTGTAGTGGTGTACAGCCAGATCAGGACAGCTTTGATAAAGATCGCATGCAGCGATCGAAACGCGTCGCATATGTCGCTCCTGTGTGAGCTGATGCAGTCCTGGAGCTGACCTGTCTATTATCCCTCCTGGAATAAATTTGGAAAATTGATTTTGTATGGAGCTGGATTTCTTCTTTCTTCTCTTTATTTTTTTTCTATCTTTTATAAAAGTGCACATTGTAATTTGTAAATACCCATTTTAATAGTCCAATTCAGCATCCGTACACCCAACGCCAATGCTACATGAAGTTGTTGTACGTTCATTTCTAGTCGGGAACCTACTTGTAGCTACTTGGCAGCATAGCATTTTTAGGTTATGGCATTGTATTTTTCGTCAGAGGGGGTATAATTAAAAACTATTCCTAAATAAAATAAAAAAAAGTTTGTTTTACTTTTTTGTTTTTCAATTGAACAATATTGCTGGCTGGTGCCGCAGCTTACTGTCCGTGCATGTACTTATGTAGTGACATAGTTTGTAGGTTATGAAACTTTTGTTTAGCGGGGAAATCCAAAAAATATATCTATAGAATTAAATTGTTTTGTTGGTACAATCTAACAACTGTACTCACCACTAAAGGTTTCTTTCCATGTATGTACCCATCAAATCACCAATTGTCATGGATGACAGCCAGGGTGGTTACACAGACCCCACCACCACTGTTACCAGTTTGTCACAGATGACACCAGAGAGATCCCACAGATCCCAATGCTCCTACCAATTTATCAGGGAGACACAACTCCACTGCCTCCAATCATCATGACAATTACGCAATTGACTGATGAGTGATAGATGAGGCCGCGGCTGCCTCCACTACTAGGACAGTTATTGGAGAACTCACAGTGGGTGTATGGTATAAACACCTCCCATTCTAATGTGGCGCCCCCAGGAGTACGGTCGCCACAGTGGCATTACCTTCCTCCTAGGGAGTGTGATGTCATGCTTGGAAGCAATAAAGGGTCTCTCTGTCAGGTAAATACAACACACAACACAGTTCCCACTCCAGGCCAGCAGAGGGAGCTCTGAACCAAAACTGGGGGAAGAGCTACTCTCTGGGGGCCAGGAAGGGGAAGTTTAGTCAGTTGGTGTGAGGAGGGCGAAGTGTGTGGACGAGAGGAGAAGAGCTGGAGGATTGAGCAGAATTCAAGCTCACTTCTAGCGTGGCGCATGGTTCCAGGGTTCGGTCCCCGAGGCTGTTTGTGAAACTGATGTTCCTGCAGCAGAAACCGGAGGAATAGGAAGCTGTAAATGCTCTGCTCCCACATAAGACTCGGAGGCACAACAGCAACGTGTGAGTCAGAAGAAGTAGGCTACAGCTGTCTGCCATACGAGGGGGTTCTAAAAGAGAGCAAGCAAGAGGAACTTCAGTGTAACTCAGTACTGCAAGTACCTCAGAAAGCGCTAGAAAGGAGACTGCACAACCTATCTACATAGAGAGATTCCTAAGTTGCTTCCAAGCTGGCCAACTCCTGTTCCATCTGTAATCTGGACCCTGGACTGCACTTACAAGGCACAGTAAAGGTAATAGAAACTGCATCTTGTTGTGTCATTGCATTCTTCCTGCAAACCCTCCAGCACTGCTACATCTCGGTGCCAGACACTACACCCTCTTCCTCAACACCTATTCTCACTGCCCTGGGACTACAGCTCTAACTGTGGGGAGCTATTACATCTTGCTGCCTTATACCATCTGTCCCAGAGGATCTGCCTGCAGCATCGGCTTAACCCCTTCATTGCCGAGCACCACAGGTGGCGTCACGCATCATCCACTTATAAACTTTAACCAGCCACTCTTAACACCTTTTACTTGGACGCCCAGGGCCACGGACCGGGTCACCGCTACTGTGACACTTCCCTCTGAGATACCGGCCCGGTACCGAGTACCCCACTACCCTAGCGGCCGATCCACTAGCACATGGAATATATGTAAACCCTGATACAGTCACTGCCAACACCACAATATCAAAAAAAATTACAAGCTGCCTCCACCAATCAATTATACTGGCCGATTGGACACCCCTTACATGTAACATATGGCTTCAGGGGTGCGGTTTACAGAGCAAGAGGAACAAAGCAAATAAATTTTAGATATTTAATCCAGAAATATAGGCAGTATGTAAGGTTAGACAAAATGAGACCAAAACAATACAGTATATACAGTTACATAAAATAAAAAGGAATAGCAAAAAAGAATTACTAAACCCATTGTCAAGGAAATAGCTCAGAGCTTAGCGGAGGGAGGTACTCCATAGGAAAATGGACTGAACCCACAGCAAGTTGTACCTTTCAGGACTTACTAATGATCAATCCCAAATTCTGCTTGTTATTAGTTCAAGGTTACGCCCACATACTTGGTGAGCTCATGTGGGGGCTGATTGAGAGATGTGTTTAGTCTGACAGAATTTTATGAGATCCCCAACTTACAGGATATCTTCGCCCCCGGAGGTCCCAGGAGGTAGATATTGATGTCATGTTCTTATCACGATTTTACCTTTATAAAAAGATAAAACATGACCTGGATAGCACTGTCATCGGACTGTTATTAAGTTGGAGGTGTTACAATGGCGTTACAATGATGCGGGTGAATGTGTTATGATCATCCCTTTGCTACGACACTGAAAATATATCTCCCATAGATATCGGATCGATGCAAAGCCCAATATTTATCACTGACCACTGGCTCTAAAAAGTCTCAGACCTGCGTTTGATGAGAGGAAGCCCTATGCCCAAGAAGCACATTTCCCCTCATCTGCGTAAATGAATCTCAGAATGGGCGTCTTTTCCAAGTAAATCTCCTTGCTTTAGTTATCTGGTCACTGCAGGAGGTCTCTACTTCAATGGAGGCTGAAGTGTCAGCCCTCTCTGTCTTACTTTCCCTTTTAATTAGTTTTTTACTTCCCTAATTATAATTAGTTCTCACTTCCCCATGTGGTCAATGAGAAGAGGACATGTCCACTTTCTGTAGATGTCAGTATGGATTTTAATTTTTCTCTATGACATATAAAAAGCCTATGGCAACTAATTACAAATTACAGGTTGCATCTTGTCATCTGGCCCACATTACTCAAAATATTCCTAGGGGAGAATTGATCAAAACTTAGTGTGATATTACTGAAACATATACATTCATTAACCTCTTCTTGAAGTTCGCTGTACATGTACAGCGCAGACACGTCTGCTGGCCCGAGACCGCATGGACCAGGGCTCACTCCCCTGAATGCCTGCTCTCTTCCCATGGGCATTGTACTACTCAGACAACACAGGTTTAAGGTAAAACAGTGTGGCAATACTTTATTGAACCACAAAACAGACAATTAAGTACAGAACAGTCCCAGCAAAATAGCCAAGAGTGCACTGACTCACCGGGATTAGAGGAGCAACTTTGGGGCTTCGAGAGCCAATTACCCCTACCTGTGGCAAGCAAAGAGATGAGGAAATGACAAGCTTAGGAAACCAGATGTTCCCAACCTGGCTTCTCCAAACATCCCCATGGAGCCAGGTGACCAGATGGTCCCAACCTGGTTTCCCTAAATGTATCCATGGTTCCGGGTGACCAGATGGTCCTAACTTGGCTTCTCCAAACGTATCCATGGTGCCTGGTGACTAGATGGTCCAAACCTGCCTTCTCCAAACTTCAGCATGGACCCAGGTTACCAGATGGTCCCAACCTGGCTTCCCCTTATGTATCTATAGGGTTCAGCGATAGTCAATGGAGCAGATCTGTATTCTTCCAACCAGGGCCATGGTCCCTTCAGCTGGCATCCTGTAGATTAGAATGTCAAATCTGTACCCCTCATGATGGAGCCATGATGTCCTGGCCGCGGTCTTGTAGCATGTTCCTGCCTGTGGTTTTGTAAATAGTCTCTGATTCTCCTTGCAGAATGGTAAAAATCCCATTTTTTTTTATACCCCCATATGTGTTTCAGGTCATTATCCACAGATCAGGGGAAGGTAGTAAGGGGCTCATCTCTCATTGTTTGAGTATTTAATCAAACTGCATAGTTTTTACTCCTATGCTATGCAGGTCAACAAGCCACAGCATCCCACGCAATGGTCAATCCATGGGCAGACATACCGCCGGTTCAATCGGTATGATTGCACTGGGGCCCAGAGGCTCCAGGGGGCCCATGCAGGGCGGCTAATAATGAGGGCAATGTGGCCTGTTTATCCGGCCCCGAGGCTCCAGGGGACCCTGACCAGATTGCCCTCATGTGCGGTGAGTATGGAGAGATTCCTGCAGCTCCGCTGCCTGCAAGAGAAAATAGCTGCAAAGCTGCAAGGTTCTGTCTTGCTTCCTTCCTGATGGCCACGCTTCCTGTCTCTGACACAGAGAGCAGCGCCGCTGGATGACACCATCATTCAGGAGCTGGCTGTGGCAGAGAGAGGAAGCGTGGGCGCCGAAAGGTGAGAGGTGGTGTGTGTGTGTGTGTGTGTGTAGAGATGAGTGGTGGTGTGGGTGTGCGTGCATGTGTAGCGCTGCGGGGGAATGTGCAGAAAGGTGAATGTTGCTGTGTGTATCTGTGTGTGTGTAGGTGGAGGAGAGGGCAATGATATGGGTGATGGGGAGAAGGCCATGATGGAGGTGATGGTGAGAAGGCAGTGATGGGCAGAAGGCTATGATGGAGGTGATGGGGAGAAGGCCATGATGGAGGTGATGGGGAGAAGGCCATGATGGAGGTGATGGAGAAAAGGCCATGATGGAGGTGATGGAGAAAAGGCCATGATGGAGGTGATGGGAAGAAGCCTATGATGGAGGTTATTGGGAGAAGGCCATGATGGAGGTGAGGGGGAGAAGGCTCTGATAGAGGTGATGGGGAGAAGGCCATGATGGAGGTGATGGGGAGAAGGCCATGATGGAGGTGATGGGGAGAAGGCCATGATGGAGGTGATGGGGAGAAGGCCATGATGGAGGTGATGGGGAGAAGGCAATGATGGGGGTGATGGAGAGGGCAATGATGGGGATGGTGAGGGAGGAGGAAATGATGGAAGTGGTGGAAATGGCAATGATGGGGTGGGGGAGAAGGCAATGATGGTGGTAGTGGAAAACACAATGATGGGAGTGATGGGGAAGGAGGCAATGATGGGGGTGGTGGAGGAGAAGGCAATGATGGAGATGGTGGAAAGGCCAATGATGGGGTGGCAGGGGAGAAACCAATGATAGTGGTTGGGGAGAAGGCAATGATGGAGGTGGTAAAGAGGGCAATGATGGGGTGGGGGAGAGGACACTAATGGTATGCATTGGGATGAGGACAATAAGGGGTGTGGGGGATTGGGATGGGATGAAGGGGGACTTATAATTGACATAGGAACAGGGGAAGGTGGAGGAAGACATTATTATTGCTTATTATGTCTAACCCATTCCCTTAGTATAGAGTGTACTCACTATGTCTAACACAGTCCCTTAGTATATAGTGTACTCTGTATAACGCCATCCTTAGTTACATAGTTTCCTCTTTTATTATGTATAACACCGTCCCTTATTACGTATCATCCTCTCTAGCTAAAAATGGTGACGTCCCTTATTATATAGCTTCCTCTGCTGTTATGTACAGTGCTGTCTCTTACAGAGTGTATTCTTGTTATTTTTGTTATTCACAGCGCCGTATTTTATCACATAGTCCCCTCTCTTGTTAGATATAAAATGACTGCTGATGGCGGAGCCGGTGACCAGACAACCAGTCCATCAGCTCCTCCATTAGAAAAGAAGCTTTCCCATGCTCCATCAGCCATCACTGCATTATACAGCTAACAAGAGAGGACGGTATGTAATAAAGACAGGGCTCTATATAATCCAATATGTAAGGGACGGTGCTGTACATAGCAAGAGAGTGCACTGTAAAAGGGACAGCAATACACATAATAAAGGAGACTATGTAATATATATATACACTCACTGGCCACTTTATTAGGTACACCTGTCCAACTGTGTGTTAAGACTTAATTTCTAATCAGCCAATCACATGGCGGCAACTCAGTGCATTTAGGCATGTAGACATGGTCAAGACAATCTCCTGCAGTTCAAACCGAGCATCAGTATGGGGAAGAAAGGTGATTTGAGTGCCTTTGAACGTGGCATGATTGTTGGTGCCAGAAGGGCTGGTCTGAGAATTTCAGAAACTGCTGATCTACTGGGATTTTCACGCACAACCATCTCTAGGGTTTACAGAGAATGGTCCGAAAAAGAAAAAAAATCCAGTGAGCGGCAGTTCTGTGGCCGGAAATGCCATGTTGATGCCAGAGGTCAGAGGAGAATGGGCAGACTGGTTCGAGCTGATAGAAAGGCAACAGTGACTCAAATTGCCACCCGTTACAACCAAGGTAGGCAGAAGAGCATCTCTGAACGCACAGTGCGTCGAACTTTGAGGCAGATGGGCTACAGCAGCAGAAGACCACACTGGGTACCACTCCTCTCAGCTAAGAACAGGAAACTGAGGCTACAATTTGCACAAGCTCATCGAAATTGGACAGTAGAAGATTGGAAAAACGTTGCCTGGTCTGATGAGTCTCGATTTCTGCTGCGACATTCGGATGGTAGGGTCAGAATTTGGCGTTAACAACATGAAAGCATGGATCCATCCTGCCTTGTATCAACGGTTCAGGCTGGTGGTGGTGGTGTCATGGTGTGGGAAATTTTTTCTGGGCACTCTTTGGGCCCCTTGGTACCAATTGAGCATCGTTGCAACGCCACAGCCTACCTGAGTATTGTTGCTGACCATGTCCATCCCTTTATGACCACAATGTACCCAACATCTGATGGCTACTTTCAGCAGGATAATGCGCCATGTCATAAAGCTCGAATCATCTCAGATTGGTTTCTTGAACATGACAATGAGTTTACTGTACTCAAATGGCCTCCTCAGTCACCAGATCTCAATCCAATAGAGCATCTTTGGGATGTGGTAGAACGGGAGATTCGCATCAGGGATGTGCAGCCGACAAATCTGCGCCAACTGTGTGATGCCATCATGTCAATATGGTCCAAAATCTCTGAGGAATGCTTCCAGCACCTTGTTGAATCTCTGCCACGAAGAATTGAGGCAGTTCTGAAGGCAAAAGGGGGTCCAACCCCTTACTAGCATGGTGTACCTAATAAAGTGGCCAGTGAGTGTATATACATGTATATATATAGCTTTGTTGCCATAAAAGGAAGGGGGCCCAGACACATGTCTTGCACAGGGGCCCCAAGCTGTCAGTGTCTGCCCCTGGGTCAATCAGCATATTATCTTACGTTGATTGTTCAATTACCCTGTGTCCCTGTCTTGCAAAGATAGCAGATAAGCGGTAGGTGCTGATATAAGAGCAGCCATTCAAAAATATCAATAATCAATTTTTAAGATTAATATGACAATAGTCTATGGTTCTTGACCTACTAAAAATAGACATGTGGATAATTAAGATGAAATGCCATATCATCACACAACCCATACTCGACAGATAATGGCTGTAGCAAACAGCAAAGATCTGCCTCTATATTACACACACAGGTGGTGCATGTGGTTTGTGGATACACTATGCAACAGTGCATGGCTTGCCTAGGAGGAGCATAACTAAGATTTAACTTGGTGTTCACTAGAGCTCCTGATTAGAGATGGGCGAACCCGAACAGTAATGTTCGGCGTCTGTCCCAAATACCTACTGTTCGAGAACAGACATTGAACATGGACTTCACCAGGAATTCCGTGTTACTGTTCGAGTTTGGCTGCCCGAACACCGGGTGTTTGTCGCGCTGTCATGCACATGACAGCACGGCAAACACTGCTTCTGATCGATGGTGAAGACATTCCCGCCGGTCAGACAGCCACGGTTTCCATGCTGGCAAAAGACAGCGTGAGTGCTCAGCTGTGATTGGAGGTATAAAGCTTACCTCCGGTCACTGGTGTCAGCTGATGGGACTACGGCTCCCTTCATCTGACACCTGCTGCTGCCAATAACAGTGAGAGCAGGAGCAGCAGATGGGTCTATTCATTAGCCAGCTCCTGTGCTGTATATAAATAATTTTTTTAAAAATGGCCTATCAGAAGCGGGGCTTGCCGTGCCGTCATGCACATGACAGCGTCGCAACTCGCAAACACTGGATGTTCGGGCCCCGCATTGAAGTGAATGGGGTCCGGGTACTGTTCTGGTACCTGAACCCGAACATTTTGTAACTGTTCGGCTGAAGCCGCCGGACCCGAGCATCCAGGTGTGCGCCCATCTCTACTCCTGATGGTGGAATCAGGCTTGCCTGCAAGTATCTGCCAGGTACCACTCCCAGATAGTCCTTGGTTCTACTGCTGCGGAGCCCAGACATGGATAGAATTTGGGCTCTGTTTAGACTACTAGGTTCAAGATTCTTTGTAGAACGGTTACTGACACAGAGTCTAGATGAAGCTGTGTCAGGAACTGGTTGTAGCAGTCCATATATATGGGTGCACGTTCAGACAAACCTGGGGATGAGGTTCAGGACTGGCCGCACAGAGTCTAGGGACTACAAGTTCACCCCACAGCTCACTAGTAGACTACCACAATACCTAATGATTCCATGTTGCTTCAGCACCTCCCAATAGGGGAGGGTGCCTTTTAAACAGGATGCCTACCTGCTATTGGCTGGGAGGCATCTTGCAGGCACGTGCAGTTGCCCTTTTAATAGAAGAATAGCGCACACACTAGGTGCACCGTCGAGACACAAAACAAGGAAAGAAGCAGGGAGCACGCCGGAGACCACGTCACACTGCTTGGGCGGTGAGTATGCCGGCGTCCCAACATGGAGGGAGTCCTGTCTTGTTACATGTTCTCATGGTGTGCAATCTGGCATACAGCACAAAACTCTTCTATCGTGAAAAATAAGCAGACCGTTCTCTGTAGTCTAACTTGCTTATTTGTCAATCGATGTTTGTATGGAAAAGAAATGTATGGATGTGGTAAGGTAGAAGTATTGAGCTTAGATTATCACTAGAGATGAGTGAACTTGTTCGGAAAACGTTCTCCAATCTCGAATTCGGCACAAGCGTAATGCATTCGGATTAGTATTCGGTTTCCCAAGCATTTTTCCTCAAAGTCAGCAAAATCCAGTCACAGGTAGGTCAATCATCGCACTTCCACTAACGCTTTTGTTTTCACTTTGTCAAGGATAGTGGTGCTGTATGATGAGCGCGGGGGACGTGTTTAACGAGGGGAGGGCGTGTGCCTAAGTCAGAGGAGCTGCGGAGTGTAATTTTCTTTTTTTCATTTTTTTTTAATTACTAAATGTGTGTACAGTCCGGCAGCCAATCAGGGCGCAGAAACCATCCACAACGTCATGACAAAAGGTCTTCTTTGATTGACTCCCAAAGTCACATGTCAATGTACATATAAAAAGCAGACATTTTGTTTTGCAGTCGCCATTATGTAAGTGTCATAGTGCAGAGGAGCCGCTTCTGCTAGTGCTGCTACTGAAAGGGAACTTGTCAGTTAGCGAGATAGGATCCTGTCCTGTGTGAAATCAATCTTCTGTATTGAGATAGGTAAGAGAGACAGAGTAACTGTAAGCCAAAGCTCCCAACCATCCCAAATTTGTTGGGACAGTCCTGTTTTTGCCCCTCCCACCCGCTGTCCCACCCGGGACTCTATTTGTCCCGCACTGCAGGGAGATAAGCCGCGCGCTCCCCCATGCAGCCCATCCTCGCCCTCCCCCACCGCAGTCTCACAGCCTGCAATAAGGTCGCTACACTGTTCTTCTCTTCTTCTGTACTCACAGGACCTGTAATGAGGTCTCAGGAGGGGAGGAGTCAGGAGTCACATGATCATCATGTTCTTTCTTTCCCCTCTTTGTTTCCCTCTCCCTCTCTGTTCTTTCTTTCTCTGTTCTTTCTTTTCCCTCTTTTTTCTTTCTCTCTCTGTTCTTCCTTGCTTTCTCTGTTCTTTCTTTCCCATCTTTCTTTCTCTCTCTGTTCTTTCTTTCTGTGTTTCTTTTCCCTCTTTTTCTTTCACTCTGTTCCTTCTTTCTCTTTCTTTCCCCTCTTTCTTTCTCTCTCTAATCTTTCTTTCTCTGTTCTCTTTCTTTCTCTCTGTTCTTTTTCTCTCTCTCTGTTCTTCTTTCCCATCTTTCTCTCTATTCTTTCTTTTTTCACCTTTCTTTTTTTCTCTCTCTGTTCTTTTTTCTGTCCCCTCTTTCTTTCTCTCTGTTCTTTCTCTCTGTTTCTTTCTCCTCTTTCTTTCCCCTCTTTCTTTCTCTCTCCCTCTCTGTTCTTTCTTTCTTTCCCTTCTTTCTTTTTTTCTCTCGCTCTCTGTTCTTTTTTTCTGCCCCCTCTTTTTTCTCTCTGTTCTTTCTTTCTCTTTCATTCTGTTTTCTTTTTTCTCTCTCTGTTCTTTTCCTCAGTACCAGTCAGTGTGCCAACATAACCAGCCACTGTGCCCATAATGCTAGCCACTGTGCCTTCAGTACCATTCAGTGTGATCAGCAGTGCTAAATGGGTGTGGTTGGGGCCTGGACATGGGTGTGACTAGTTGTGAAATGGGTGTGGTCAGGGCGGGGCCTAAAATTTGCCACAGCTTAGTCCCTCTTTCCCTTCTTCAAAAGTTGGGAGGTATGACTGTAAGCGAACACTGCCATCTGCTGGACCAAACTGAAAGTGAAAGTAAAAGAAAAAGTGTTAGCAGGAACCAAATTGTGCTGGGAAATTTGAAGGGGATTGAATTAACCTGTTGTTCCTGATCAGGTGACAGAGAAAAGACTTCCTGAATATTAAAGGCCTGGCCAGGCTAAGAAAGGCAGTTGGCACCAGAACCTGCACCAGGGCAGGTTGTATGCCTGAGAGTTGGGCTTGCAGCTACTATCGGCACAGAAGAGTCCGAGAGCGGTCAGATGCCAGAGAAGGCCTAAGGCTAGCTTCACACTAGCGTTTTGGCCCACAGCGCATGGCCTGCGCTAAGCTCCACCCCCTGCTGCGCCCCCTCCGGTCATCTCCTCCTAGTGTCGCACGTCGCTGCACGCGATCTGCACACCCTTTCTTTAGCATAGGGTGCGCAGACCATGCGCTGGTCGTGTGCTAGTAGGATTTTGAGTGCGCTGCGCTCTTTGCTCCGAGGGCACCAAAATGCAACATGGTGCATTCGGCGCACGTCGGCGCACCGTCAAAAGGGCGCAGCGCATGCAAAATCCTACTAACGCATGGCCAGCGCACGGTCTGCGCACCCTATGCTAAAGATAGGGTGTGCAGATCGCATGCAGTGATGTGCGACACTAGGAGGAGATGACCGGAGGGGGCGCGTCAGGGGGCAGGGCTTAGCGGCGGCCATGCGCTGTGGGCCAAAACGCTAGTGTGAAGCTAGCCTAAGTTGTGAGAAAGATCCCCCGCTCCAGTGAAAGGCCATAATCAGAGCAAAGACAGGCCCAAGAGATGCTGCGGCTGAGTTACTAGGACATGCTTTGGGAGCGAGACAGGCAGGACATTGTGAGTTGGTGATCGAGATTTGGACAACTCCAGTCAAGACGTAGGCTCCAGAATACGCTGGTGAAGTATTGATGACCAGAGCAACGCTGGTCAAGACCTGGAACCCAGGCGACACCAGTTAAGAGTTGAGGACCAGCCCCCCACTTTACCAGACTGAGGAGATGCCCATTGGCGGTCAATCACCGAAGATACCTGAAGAACACTCAACCAGACTCTCACCAGACTCTCACCTTAGCTGGTGATTGGATGATGCGAGTGAGCAGGGCCATTTCTTTCAGTACAGACTCACAGTACCAGGTGTGGGCAGGGGGAGGCTTCAGATGAGACGGGGCTTGACTGATGATAAACAGCCCCAGAAAGTGTTATTAGACTTTGTCAGGGCCCAGAAAGCTGCAAGGGTGCCCTAGATACTTTTCCTGCTAAGGACAATATGCCCAAGGGTGCGCAAAGCAGGAGAGGCCTCTCACCCGGCAGCCGTTAAACTAGTAGGCTCCGTGGCTGGGGGACGATGGCCAGAGCCTGAGTAGCCAAGGAGGAGAGAAGGCATTCCCGCAAGTTTGATTACCTTGAGCCCCCTCGTATAGGCCAAAATGAATGGTCGGGCCATCTGCTGTCTAATTGATACTGGTTCCCAGGTGACCACCATGCCATAAGATTATTTCAGATGGCATGTTTCTGAGGCGACGTGACCCTAGTGGGGCCCGGTGATTAAGTTAACGGCAGCCAACCAACTGCCCATCCCGTTCGCAGATGTGGTCTGGATGCAGATTACTGTGTGCGGCAAAGATGTGGGCAATGGCCCACGCATGACTTTGGAGATGAATATACTAAAAGAACTCAGGACTTTTCTGATCAGCGAGTCATCAGATGCATTTCTGGACCAATGGAGCCCCCACAATCCCCAGAGGAAGGTGTCCCAACAACTGATCTGGGCTTCTCAGGCCCAAGAGACGTCTAGTGAAGGAAAAGTTTTGGGAAGAGTGGTGATCCCGACGGGTGCTAAACTCGTTCTACTGCCTGGAGAGACTGTGCTCACGCTGCCTGGGTGAAATGCCAAGTTTCAATGATCCCATCTATGAAGTTCAACCCAAAAGGGAAGAAGGGGTGCCTATCCGAATAGTTCACCAAAAACCAGGGGAAGAGTCTTGAGGAGATCATTTGCATATTCCCAGTGCCTTCTGGGATAGGTGAAGAGTCTCCGCGAGCTCAACCATCACTGGGTTTTGGCCGTTGCAGCTGAAAAGAGGAAATCGGAAAACCTCATTTTTCATCGTTTTTAAGAAATCTCAAGATGGAAGAGGCCAGGAGCCATTTGGTGAGCTGCATTTCTTGCTACATGTTCACAGACTTACCAGTGGAAAAGCCAAACTTCACATGCCACAAATGCAAGCTTGTGTCCATGTTGGAGGAAAAGTTGCAAAATCTCGAAGAGAGGTTAGCTACGTTAAAGATCATTAAGGAAGGTGAAGAGTTCTTGGACAGAGCAGAATTATCTCTTCATGTTACAGAAAGAGAAGAAATTCGAAGTGCACCTGAAGAAACAGAGGAATGGAGACATGTGACCCAGAGAAGCAGGAGGATCAGGAGGCAGTCAGCACCCATACTGCTCAGAAACCAGTACCAGGCTCTCATGCAGGAAAACGAAGAAATACATCAGGATAAGACTTTGCCAACAAACAGCAACCTTGTACGCCCTCAGAGTCCTCCTGGATGGAGAAAGAAAAATGTTGTGAAGAAGAAACGGAGAGTGGTGGTCATGGGGGATTCCCTGTTGAGAGGAACAGAGGCCGCTATCTGCAGACCGGATATAACTTCAAGAGAAATGTGCTGTCTTCCAGGTGCAAAAATTAAAGATGTGTCTGACAGGATATCAGGACTCTTCAGACCTACAGATGACTACCCATTCCTGCTACTACATGTGGGGACAAATGACACCGCAAGAAACGACCTGGAAACCATCTGCAGAGACTTTGAAGACTTAGGCAAGAAAGTGAAAGAACTGGGAGCGCAGGTGGTCTTCTCTTCCATCCTCCCAGTGGATGGCCATGGAACAAGGAGGTGGAATAAGATTCTGCAGGTGAACAACTGGCTACGTCGATGGTGCCGTCAGCAACGATTTGGATTTCTGGATCACGGAGTGCACCTTACGAAGACTGGAAAGCAGGTATTTGGAAGTCGCCTTGCTACACTTGTAAGGAGAGCTTTAAACTAGAACAACATGGGAAGGGAAGCAAAAGACCAGAAAAAGCCATACACCTGACAAATGCTATTGAGAACTCTGCTATTAGAAGTGGAAAGGAAGAACAAAGACAAAAGAATCTAATTAATAAAAATATTGGAGAAAGAGAAACCAATCACAATCTAAAATGTTTCTATACTAATGCACAAAGCATGGGCAACAAACAAGGAGAATTGGAACTACTAACACAGGAAAAGAAATATGATGTCATTGGAATCACTGAAACTTGGTGGGACAATACACATGATTGGAATACAAGACTAGAAGGATACAACTTATTTGCAAAAAACAGACTTGATAAACGAGGAGGAGGTGTCGCATTGTATGTTAGAAACGCGTATATCTGCACAGAGATTGAAGCTTCAGAGACTGGAAGTTCTGTGGAAACTGTTTGGGTAAGAATACAAGGACAGAACAATGGAAAGGACACCATTGTAGGCATTTACTACAGGCCGCCTGTGCAAGCTGAAGATATGGATGAACTCTTTATGCATCAAATGGCCAAGTTCTCCAAAAAATATGACATAGTTGTCATGGGAGATTTCAACTATCCAGACATTTGTTGGAAATCTCTCTCAGGCAAAACTAACAGGTCAAGGAAATTCTTATCCTCTCTTGCTGACAACTTTATCTTCCAAAAGGTAGGGGAGAAAACAAGGGGAACTGCTACCTTGGATCTAATCCTTATAAACAGGGAGGAAATGGTTGAGGAGGTAAAAGTGGCTGGGACCCTAGGAGGTAGCGACCATGCTATTTTAGAATTTTGGATATCTAGAGGCGGAAGACCTGTGAAGACTCAGACGTCAAGGTTAGATTTCAGAAAGGCAGATTTTAAGGGTTTCAGAAAGAGAATTGGAGGGATCCAATGGCTGGATATCCTTAAAGACAAAAATGTCCAGGAAGGATGGGAAATCTTGAAAAATGAAATTCTCAAAGCACAGTTGTTAACAATTCCAAAAAGAGGGAAGAATAGGAAGCATTTAAGGAAACCAGGATGGATGAACACAGAACTTAAGCACATGCTAAAAAGGAAGAAAAAAATGTTTATAAAATGGAAAGAGGGAGGCATATCTAAAGAAGAATATAATGCTGTTTGCAGAACTTGCAGGGCACAAATCAGATTATCTAAAGCTGAAAATGAATTGAGGCTTGCAAGAGATGTCAAAAGCAATAATAAAGGATTTTGGGGATATGTCAAAAGTAAAAGAAAAGTCAAAGATGCTATAGGATTTTTACAGGATGAAAATGATGAAATGGTAAGACAGGATGTTGAGAAGGCTGAACTTTTAAATTCCTATTTTGCATCTGTTTTCTCTGAGAAAGGAAATGTAACATCAACTGTTATTCACTGTCCTATTAAGGGAATAGAAGAATCCAGGATATCTATAAACAGAAAGATAGTAAGGAAACACTTAGCTAACCTAAATGAATTCAAGTCTCCAGGACCAGATGAATTACACCCCAGAGTACTGAAGGAGATAGCAGAAGAAATTTTTGAACCCCTCTCCATAATCTTTGAAAATTCTTGGAGAACAGGAGAAGTGCCAGAAGACTGGAGAAGAGCAAATGTTGTTCCTATCTTCAAAAAGGGGAAGAAGGTGGACCCAGGCAACTATAGGCCGGTGAGTCTGACTTCTATACCAGGAAAGATCTTTGAACAAATTATTAAACAACATGTATGTCAATACCTGGATAAGAATGAAGTGATTAAACAGAGTCAGCATGGGTTTGTAACTAATAAGTCATGTCAGACTAACTTAATTTCCTTCTATGACGGTATCACTGATTGGGTGGATCAAGGAAATGCTGTAGATATAGTATATCTTGACTTCAGCAAAGCATTTGACAAAGTCTCTCATAAAATCCTTATTGAAAAAATGACTAAGTATGGAATGGACAAGGCAACTGTTAGGTGGATTCATAACTGGCTTAGTGATCGGACCCAAAGAGTGGTCGTAAATGGCTGCACATCCAGTTGGAAGAATGTCTCAAGTGGGGTACCACAGGGCTCTGTCCTGGGCCCTGTATTGTTCAACATCTTTATCAACGATTTAGATGAAGGAATTGAGGGTAATCTGATTAAATTTGCTGATGACACAAAGCTAGGAGGGATAGCTAATACTAGAGAAGAGAGAGAGAGGATTCAAAAAGATTTAAATAAACTGGAGAAGTGGGCAGCAACTAACAGAATGATTTTTAACAGGGAGAAATGCAAAGTACTACATCTGGGCAATAAAAATGAAAAAAGCATATACAGAATGGGAGGAATAGGGCTAAGTGACAGCACATGTGAAAAAGACTTGGGTATACTAATAGATCACAGACTGAATATGAGTCAACAGTGTGATGCAGCAGCAAAAAAGGCAAATGCAATTCTAGGATGTATTAACAGAAGCATACAGTCTAGATCACGTGAAGTCATTATTTCCCTCTACTCCTCTTTGGTCAGACCTCATCTGGAATATTGTGTCCAGTTTTGGGCACCACATTTTAAAAAGGACATCAACAAACTGGAGCAAGTTCAGAAAAGAGCGACCAGAATGGTGACCGGTCTGCAAACCCTGTCTTATGAGGAAAGGTTGCAGGATTTGGGAATGTTTAGTTTGCAAAAGAGAAGACTGAGAGGAGACTTAATAGCTGTCTACAAATATCTAAAGGGCTGTCACATTGTAGAAGGATCAACTTTATTCTCATTTGCACAAGGAAAGACTAGAAGCAATGGGATGAAACTGAAGGGGAGGAGACACAGATTAGATATTAGAAAAAACTTTTTGACAGTTAGAGTGATCAATGAGTGGAACAGGCTGCCACGAGAAGTGGTGAGTTCTCCTTCAATGGAAGTCTTCAAACAGAGGCTGGACAGACATCTGACTGGGATGATTTAGCGAATCCTGCTTTGAGCAGGGGGTTGGACCAGATGGCCCAGGAGGTCCCTTCCAACTCTACGATTCTATGATTCTATGATTCTATGATTAAGTAAGTTGCGTCCTTGCCTGTCCCGAGACCTCGAAGGAGGGGAGAGAATGCCAAGTGTCCCTGCCATGCTCACCCCTATGGTCCTGATTGTGATGAAGAGGAAACATTTGTCTCGCTACCTGAAGTGGATGGATTAGTCCAGATTAGTCCATTAGTCCAGAGGAGGTACGCGTGCCCAAAACTCCGGAGATGGCTGCTCCCGAGAACTCAGTCGAACCCCTGCCTTCCTCACCCCAGCCAGACTCTGTCACTCAACCTGAGTTACGTCGCACCGAGCGGACGACAGCTGGAATACCTCCCACTCGATATGAACAAGACCAATTTATTTGGCAGCAGATTATTCAAGAGATGGAAGAATGCCAATGTCTACTACAGGAACTCTCGCTCGTGGAATGGTGAGCTAAAGGAGAGGGGTAGTGTAAGGAGGAAGACCAGGCTGCGGGTACCTGTACTGTGCCAGGTCTGGAACTGCTGAGGCTGCGTCACATGTTGTCCGGGGGGAAAGAATAAGGAACCGGACAAACCTCATCAAGAAGACAAGAAGTAGAGTGTGCACAACAATGGCCAGTTCCCCCCTGCAGTGTCAGAGCAGGTGTGTGGCAGCGGGCTCCGCTTTGTGTGCAGCAGCAGCGCAGTGTACAGCGGTCGGCTACAAACGAGCACACCACCAGGACTATCAGAGGAATGGCCGTGGGCTCTATAAAACTCAGCGCTGAGTGCAGGCAAAGGAACATGGGCTGTGTGCAGGACAGTCCGTTGTGGCCCTCTTTGCCGGACAGCACACCGCAGCCTTCTCCTGACAACAGACCGTGTGCAGCTTCTAGTCCTGCACAAGTTTATGGACTAGGCGCTCAACGTGTAAAAACGGAGACCGCCCATTGCTGCCAGAAGATATGCTGTGAACTGTGGAATCTTCTCTGAGGACCGGGCGTTGCTGGGACTACCACCCTCTCCAGATCATCTGCGGCTGAAGAAACCACGGACACGATAAGTTTATTGAGTGGACTACTATCACATTGCTGTTATTTATTTCCCTATCATTTGCAATTTAACTATTTATCTCCCTGTGAGGCGTTTCTTTACTGTTCAATTAAATTGTTAACCCTTGCTCTGCCTTTCTAGCGTCACTGCATCCCGCAACCTGCTTACAATGTCATCACTAGAGAGGAGCGAATTTTTAAATATTCGGTTCAGATTACGATTGATGCATTTGCAAAATTCGCCGAACATAGCTGAACGCCATTGGAGTCAATGGGAGTAGAGACGAGCGAATATGTTCGGAAACGATCGTCAAGACTCGAATAGGGCACCGATATGGCACAAATATGGCAAAGTCAGGTTCAGCAATCGCTTTCTGAACATGTTCGCTCATCTCTATCCACCACTTCCAGTCCGGGCAGAGATCGGCGGTGGTTTGGAGAAGTAAAATAACGTTTCTTTCTGTATTTTATAACCATCTTTTGTTTCCTAGTAAAATCCCTATAATGTACCGGACCGATATATTCTGTATTATCTCAATAAACTCTCAGAAAAGAATAAAATGAAAGTCACAGAACAGTGATGGGGAATGATGTATTTATTAGAGGCAGGAGTCACACGGCGGCAGATCATCACCATTTCCCACCGCTGATGTTTCGCATTTTGCTTTAAACCTGAAAGAAAGAAAATTAAGATTAATCTAGAGAAGTCGAGAAGACAGAATATGGTACACATGGAAGTGATGGGGGTGAATATCTGGATCACACACTGTACACGGGTCCGGGAGGAGTTTTATTATTTGCAGCTACCTTACTAGGACTGATCATATGGTTGTGACTGATTGGCTGGATGGGGTGAGAATAAGCAGCTGATTAGCTGGGTGTGGCGAGAATAAGCAGCTGATTAGCTGGGTGTTACAAGCAGTTGATTGCTGATTGGCTGGGTATGGCTAGAATAAGCATCTGATTGGTTGAATGCGGCAAGAACAAGTAGCTGATTGGCTGAGTGTGTCTAGAATAAGCAGCTGATTAGCTGGGTGTTAAAAGCAGCTGATTGCTGATTGGCTGAGTGTGGCTAGAATAAGCAGCTGATTGGCTGAGTGTGGCTAGAATAAGCAGCTGATTGGCTGAGTGTGGCTAGAATAAGCAGCTGATTGGTTGGATGTGGCTAGAATACGCCGCTGATTAGCTGGGTGTGGCCAGAATAAAGAGATGATTAGCAGGGTGTAACAAGCAGCTGATTGGCTGAAGCAGAAATCTATGTTACATGCTCTGCAATACCACACATAACCATGTAATGGGCTGGCACAGTTTCTAGAATATAGAGTTTTGTCTCTCTTCCCATATATTCCCTTCAATGCCTGACAATCGCTAAGCTCTACAGAGAGACACAGGCCGCACTTCATCAGTTACATTTTTTCCTAAGTCACTCTAGTTTTTCGTCGTCTGGGGCTAGTTGCCGTTTTTTCCTCCAAACTCTTCAACATGGTGCATGCAATTCGTGAATTTGTCATAAATGAAAATATTTTTTTATTTCTGTCTTTTTGGTGCCAGAACTCGCAAGTTGCGCAGATTGGAGAATAAATTGCACAAAATAATACAGCAGGGGGAGGAACGGGAGTAAAGCTGCGCCAAATATTGAGACATTTTATAAGATAGAAATTGATGAATCAGGTGAAAACATCTGGAATTGCCAAATGTCACCTACAAAGCGTAAAACAAAAAAAAAACTCAATGGAGCACATATAAAAGAGACTTAAGAAAAAATGAGCAAATTGAATAATAAATTTGGTGCAAGCAAAAAAGAAAGCACAAAACACACATAACTAAACCAAAAACCAGGTGCCAAGGCGATGATGAATCTGGCCGTAGTGTGAGAGGTGCTGGGACTTCCCGCTGGGGGAGGGTGGGAAGAGCTGCCCCTTCTCACATGGAGAATAAAACTGCTGATAAACCTTCAGTCCTGATGTTACTCACAGCATCTGAGCACAGCATCTGACAGCCGATATCACAGCACTTCTGTCGCCCACCACACGAATAGTCATCTTGGCACTTTACCACGGAATACGGCTTAGGGCAGGGTTTGAATGTATTCACCGTTGGACAGTTCCCGGGTTTAGCTACAAAAAATATACATAGTCTTTTGAGTGACGTGACCTACACAGTAGCTATGGGGTGAAAGAGGCATCCAGCAGGGGGGTAGAGCACGTACCTCTAATGGGTTTGGTGCACTCTGGGACACAGTCGGGGGAGCAGCACTTCATATCATATTGACAATCCTGGTCATTTTTGCATTTTCCAGGTTTCATTCGGCCCATGCAGTTGCTCCGTTGTGCTGGGCAAGATCCCGGCTTTTCCTCTGCAAAAAAAAAAAATAATGGTTACTAAATTAACCCAAAAACCATAACGTGAAGTCAATGCAGAATATGCAAAACATGTACACAGTGGCTCCACCAGCAGAATAGTGAGCGCAGCTCTGAACATCTGAACCTGCAGCTTGCTCCTGACCAGGGTCGGACTGGGGTGTCGGGGATTCACAAGGGGAATTAACCCTAGGGGCCTCCTTACAGTTATATGCCAATACCTGCAAGCCGCTATCCCTGTAATAGTGGAGCATCGACAGTAAGACACAGGCGGCTCCTGCCCATCTACTGTGCGCCCCCATAACTGGGATGTACAATTACGGTAGTTCGCATTAAAGGGGATCTTTGGTTAAAAAAAAACTGATCACCGATCCATGGGCTCCACAGGACAGGTGATCACTTAGGTCCAACTATTAGAAACTGCACCGATCTTAAGAATGAGGAAATTTTATCCCTCATAGGACACTTATCCCCATTTTATAATGCAGCGGCAGGTGGGATGTCTGACCGCAGCTCCATTCATTCTCTTTGGGGTTTCCAGAAAAAAACAAGTGCAGAGCTCTCAGCCACGGGGGGATTGAATGGATCAGTGGTCAAGTTGCACACAACGATCCAGTCTAATGAGAATAAGAAGTTCCACATTCTGCCGATGGGGTCCCAGCAGTCAGACCCCCCCTCCCAATCAGTACATTATCACTTATCCTGGGCTGCTGTGCTTCAAGTATCTAATCTAATAGAAATAAAGAATCTTCTTCTAATTAATGTCAGAGAGAGCAAATGACCGCCAGTCACAACACAATCCACTATAACAAGACCAATACTACCATGTAAAGGGAAGAAATACCATCACACCATGACCAGATCACATAGTGACCGAATAATACCACATAGTGAGAAGAAATAATAATAATAATACATTTTATTTCTATAGCGCCAACATATTCCGCAGCACTTTACATTTCAGAGGGGACTTGTACAGACAATAGACATTACAGCATAACAATAATCACATAGATTATAGCAGATACCAAGAGGAATGAGGGCCCTGCTCGCAAGCTTACAGTCTATGAGGAAAGAGGGAGACACGGAAAGGTGGGTGGTAACAGTTGCCCTGATTGTATGGACCAGCCATAATGTTAAGTGTGTAACAGTACAGACGCAGAGGGCTAATGGATGCATAAAGCATGTGGGAACATGATGCAGGGAACCTGGTTATGGTAAGACTTTTGGCTGTGCCACCCAGGGATAGATTAGGTTAATGTGTTGAGGCGGTAGGCCAGTCTGAATAAATGCGTTTTCAGGACACGCTTAAAATTGTAGACATTGGGGACTAATCGTATTAACCTGGGAAGTGCATTCCAAAGAATTGGCGCAGCACGTGTCAAGTCTTGGAGACGGGAGTGGGAGGTTCTGATTATTGAGGATGCTAACCTCAGGTCATCAGCAGAACGGAGGGTGCGGGTAGGGTGGTATACTGAAATAAGGGAGGAGATGTAGGGTGGTGCTGAGCCATGGAGGGCTTTGTGGGTGAGGGTAATAAGTTTATACTGAATTCTGGAGTGGATGGGTAGCCAGTGTAATGACTGGCACAAGGTAGAGGCAACGGTGTAAGGGTACTGTCACACTTAGCGATGCACCAGCGATCCCGACCAGCGATATGACGCGGTCAGGATTGCTGGTACATCGCTAAGTGGTCGCTAGTGAGCTGCCACACAGGCAGATCTCACCAGCGACATCGCTGGGGTCGGGGGTCGCTACTTACCTGTCACACCAGGCGATCCTGCGTCCTCCCGCCCGGCTCCACGCGTCGCTCGTCGTCACAGCAGGAAGCGCCGCAGGAAGCTGACGACGAGAAACAGTCCAGGACATGCTCGCGCGGTCAGCGATAACCAGCAGGGGAGCGGGTCGTAGGTAAGTATCAGACATAGCGATATCGCTAGCAATATCGCTATAACGTCACAAGTTATAGCGATATTGCTAGCGATATCTCTTAGTGTGACATGCCCTTAATGATTGGTGAGGAATATGATCCTGGCTGCAGCATTCAAGACAGATTGGAGAGGGGAGAGTTTGGTAACGGAGAAATACCACATCCACATAAACAGACCACATAGTGGAGGAGTGCTTGGGCTTGGTGATTAAATGGGCCTTGGAGTACCTAGGCTACTATTTGCTCGGGTGACAGTTTCGGTTGGTAACTGATGATTCACCCCTCGTCTGGATGAGTAATGCAAAAGAGAAGAATGCTCTTTTCACCAGATGGTTCCTGTCCCTACAGAATTTTAGTTTTGCTATGGAACATCAGATGAGGAAGTCGCAGGGAAATGTGGATGCCTTGTCATGGGCGCCCTATATGGTGACAAATGTTCAACCCAACAAGTTTGAACAGTGGGGCGGATATGTGAGGCAGTGACAGGTATTATAGGTGAGGGATGCTATGTATTCCCCAGGATGCACATAGAAGCGTATTAAGACAGCTGGAGTGCATTGCAGTCACAGTTAAAGCATTGGCCGGCCTGGCCATCTGGCAATTCTGTCAAATGCCAAAAGGGCCTGTCTTGTCATGGACGGCCTTGTGTGCTACATTGTTAACAGAATCGGTGTTCTCAAGACCCCCATAATGTTAAGAGATGTGATGGAGCACAGAGCCACTGACTATGTCACCCCAGCAGGCCCCGGGTATCATTAGAAATATTGGTCTTGTAGTAAATCTTGCTTTCCTCCATCCAGGGTAATATTAGTAATTTATCCTATCTGGTGTTTGAGGACAGGGACATCATAAGTCTGTGTGATTTCAAATGCCAGGGCTGAATTTCAGCCCCAGTCCGTACTTGGGTATAGCAGAATAACAGTAAGTGTGGTCTTGGAAAAGCTCTTTGCCCAAGGCAGAGTTAGGAAAACCCGGCATGGGCTTTTATTTTTGGAGTGAACTACAGGGTGGTGGTGGGGCAGTTTTATCCCTCTAGCCGGTTCTTACAAGTGGCCCATGGCCACAGATTCCATTTAAAAACCCTGCAGCAAAGGGTTTGGGTGTGTCAATGTTGGTTTGCAAACTGCAGAGTGGGTGGCTCTGCAACAGCCGGCTTGTGTGAGGTAACAGAGCCAAGAGGAGCAAACGCCTGGCACCCCTTAGTGTGATGTAATGGTGCATTTGCCATCAGCAGCCGGTCTTGGATATGGACTGTTGTGATGCCCCAGCTGCAATCTAAAGGATACTGTGTGCTGTTTATTTTGTTAGTTTTGGACATTAAATACGCTTGCTTTGAACTTTCCTGGGTCACTGCCCCATTACTGCACGGTGTGAACACCGCTGCATTACAAGGGGTATATATAGCCGTGCTGAACATGGTGTATACAGGAGTATATATAGTAGTGATGTACACAGGGGTATATATAGTCTTGATGTGTATATATTGCAGTGATGTACACAGTATATGCTGGAGTATACATAGTAGTGAAATACACGGTGTATACAGGTGTGTGTATATATAGTAGTGATATACAGGAGTGTATATATAGTAGTGATGTATACAGGGGTATATATAGTAGAGATATAAACACTATGTTTAGCACCTTATTGAACCTTTGTGTAATTCATGTAGATCTGTTGTACAAAACAATCTCAAGTTGTGCTCTCTGCATTGCTGTCTGTTTTCACAATTACTGCTCTTTACATTGCTGGCTGTGTTCACACTTAGAGCCCTTTGCGTTACTGACTGTGTTCACACTTTGCTGGCCCTGCTCACACTTACTGCTCTCTACATTGCTGGCTGTGTTCACACTTACTACTGCTCTCTGCATTGCTGGCTGTGTTCACACTTACTACTGCTCTCTGCATTGCTGGCTGTGTTCACACTTACTGCTGCTCTCTGCATTGCTGGCTGTGTTCACACATACTACTGCTCTCTGCATTGCTGGCTGTGTTCACACTTACTGCTGCTCTCTGCATTGCTGGCCGTGTTCACACATACTGCTGCTCTCTACATTGCTGGCCGTGTTCACACATACTGCTGCTCTCGACATTGCTGGCCGTGTTCACAATTACTGCTGCTCTCTGCATTGCTGGCCGTGTTCACACATACTGCTGCTCTCTACATTGCTGGCCGTGTTCACACATACTGCTGCTCTCTGCATTGCTGGCCGTGTTCACAATTACTGCTGCTCTCTGCATTGTTGGCCGTGTTCACAATTACTGCTGCTCTCTGCATTGCTGGCCGTGTTCACACATACTGCTGCTCTCTGCATTGCTGGCTGTGTTCACACTTACTGCTGCTCTCTGCATTGCTGGCCATGTTCACACTTACTGCTGCTCTCTACGTTGCTAGCTGTGTTCTCTCTCACCCATGACAGCACCACGGAGAGAGGGTATGCACCCTTCAGGGACAGGAACCTACAGATAAAAAGGGCGGTACCTCTCCTCCGCCTCCAGTTGGATTCCTGTCTCTGACAGGTGACCCACAGGATGGGACCTACCTGTTTGTGGTATCCGGATCCGGGGCCGGCCTGACCGAGGTATGGCAGCAGGGAGGCCCCTGCCACGGGGAGGTCCGGTGACAGAAGCCGCCACTGCTTGGGCCGATGCGGGCTGCTAAGTGAGCGGGCGGGAGAGACGTCTGAGCCGCCGCTCCGGAGAGGAGGTCGGGGCTTGCAGGGACCCGGCAACATGCGGGCGTCGCCATGGTACAGAGGTGTACCTAGATGGCGGCCGCCCTGGAAGTAGAAACCGGCTTCCGGGAACTGGCGCATGCGCAGGAGCGCTCTCCCCGGCGAACGTGGTGCAGGATGGGAGCGGTGACCTCACACACAGGGAAATTTAAAATGGTGGGGCCAGAAACACTCCTGGCTGGAAGCGATCCTGAACATGGGGGATAGCGACCAGCAAAAGGAGCAGCAAGCCAGGCAGCAGCTTAAGCATCAGCAGCAGCAGCACCACCACCACCACCATCATCGCCAAAATGAACGAGACAGGGATGGTCGTTCCAGCAGTCACTCCATGCAGCGTAGCACGTCAGCTGCAAGGAGAAAATCGCCACCAGGAGAGCAGCCTATACAGGACCTGACTCCTTCTCCCGAATCGGTACCTGCAGCCGCATACTTCTGGGTGTGTGATCTTCGTGAATGTTCACCATTGTAATAGAATTCCTTTCCCTTACTAGGGAAAGAAGAAGGGGGAAAAAGAAGAACAGGGAGTGCCCCACTTGTACTAGACCCCTACCTATTTCTTGGGAGTAACTCAAATTAACCTGATTTTGAAGCAATACCACAAAAAACACGTGAAGAAGAAAAAAAAAAAAAAAAATTTTTATATAACAATAAATAATAAAATGGTTATAATTCCATTAATATACCTTTTTCAATGTGTATAAGTGTGTGCCACTGGAAGAATGGTAGACCATTCGAGAAAAGATATGTAAACCGAATCAAAAGAAAGACCCGAATTTTTGGTCAAAAAATGTAAAAATTAAATAAAATATATAAATAATAAAAAAGTCATAAAACAGATATAAGATTAAAATACCTTTATTGAGTAATAGTAATACAAATATATATAAAAAAGTTGTGTGCTCAAAAGAATTTTATATACACCTATATAGGTTAATAAAGCACAGCGTTCCCCATTAATAAACAACTATATTTTATCCCTCTATACATTGGCTCCTTAAAGGAGTGACATAGAATATACGGAGCCCATATAGGCTCAAACAAGTGTCTGTGCATAGAACCATGTGGTGATGCAAAATAATCAACAAAGAGAGGAACCAATGTGATGGTATAAAGTGCAAAAAGTGCAAAATCCAAAAATAAAAAGGTGAGTGTGGGGGAAAGGAGGGAAGAATAGAGGGTATATACCTTAGAGGAACGCTGCTGGATGAGCTACACAGGCCTGGGGGAAAGGAGGGAAGAATAGAGGGTATATACCTTAGAGGAACGCTGCTGGATGAGCTACACAGGCCTGGGCCTGTGTAGCTCATCCAGCAGCGTTCCTCTAAGGTATATACCCTCTATTCTTCCCTCCTTTCCCCCACACTCACCTTTTTATTTTTGGATTTTGCACTTTTTGCACTTTATACCATCACATTGGTTCCTCTCTTTGTTGATTATTTTGCATCACCACATGGTTCTATGCACAGACACTTGTTTGAGCCTATATGGGCTCCGTATATTCTATGTCACTCCTTTAAGGAGCCAATGTATAGAGGGATAAAATATAGTTGTTTATTAATGGGGAACGCTGTGCTTTATTAACCTATATAGGTGTATATAAAATTCTTTTGAGCACACATCTTTTTTATATATATTTGTATTACTATTACTCAATAAAGGTATTTTAATCTTATATCTGTTTTATGACTTTTTTATTATTTATATATTTTATTTAATTTTTACATTTTTTGACCAAAAATTCGGGTCTTTCTTTTGATTCGGTTTACTATTTCTTGGGAGAAAAAACTCTGAGTCATATACAAAAGAAGTCCTCTGTCAGGAAACTCCGGATTTTGCCTCTGACCTAAGAGCCGCAATAAAATCGGAGGTTCAGAGTGCCCTTACATCCCTGAAGCACAGGGACAAATCAAAAAAGAAAGACACGATAGTGACTTCCCAATCGGATTCCTCGACGTCGGGAGAAATCATGTCTAAAACCTCAGATTCCTCAGACGAGGAAACAGAGGTGGACCACTGCTTTCCCCTAGAAGAAGTAGACAAACTAGTGAAAGTGGTAAGGTGTTGGACCCTAGGCCCAATAAAACAGTCCAGGACATAATGTTCGGGGAACTGGGCCAGAAAAAGCGGAGAGTGTTCCGCCTAAATGAAAATGTTCAGGGTCTAGTCAAAAAAGAATGGGAACAACCGGACAGGAAAAACACCACGGTCCCTTCCCTTAAAAGAAAATATCCCTTTGAGGAAGAGGCATCTACATCTTGGGATAAAGCCCCGAAGCTCGACGTAGCCATCGCAAAGGCATCAAAGAAATTTGCCCTTCCCTTGGGGACATGGGCACCCTCAGGGATCCCCTAGATAAAAAGGCAGATACCTTTCTTAAAGGGGCATGGGAATCAGCTGGAGGTAACCTCAGGCCAGTCATAGCGGCAACATGTACCTCAAGAGCCCTAATGGTTTGGGTGGACCAACTCGAAAAGCAACTAAGGGAAGGGACACCAAGGGATAAAATCCTAGACTCTATCCCAGTAATAAGGAGAGAGGCTGTCTTCTTAGCAGACTCATCGGCAGATTCGGTCGGCTTATCGTCCAAAGCAGCAGCACTCTCAAATGGAGCCCGTAGAACACTATGGCTTAAAAGCTGGCCAGGGGACCTACAGACCAAAATGAAACTGTGTTCACTCCCCTGTGAAGGGAAATTCATTTTTGGGGAGACGTTAGATGACATCCTCCAGAAAGTGGGGGACAAGAAGAAAGGGTTCCCAAATCTGGGGCCTGCAGCATTTAAAAGGCCCTTTCGGAATAGGAAGGTTTTTCAGCTGAGACCACCGAGAGAACAAAAGTGGGATGACAAGAGAAGAGATAGAGGGCTTTTTGTCTCGGGACGAGTTATCGAAGAGGAACCCTCTAAGTGACAGTTTGCCCAGGGTGGGGGGAAGGTTAACCCTTTTCCTTGCAGCCTGGAAAAGAATTTCAAACAACCCATGGATAGTAAACCTAATCCAGGAGGGCCTAAGAATAGACTTTCTTTCCCTCCCACCTCAAAAGTATGTAATGACTCCGCTTAGATCCAGTACGCAAGAGCAGGAAGCCCTAGAAAGCGAGGTCCTAAGCCTGGTAGAAAAAGAATTCCTCCAGGAGGATCCCCTGAGGAAAGGGGCAGGGGGTTCTACTCCCCTCTTTTCCTGGTGACCAAGCCAGACGGCAAGTTTCGGACGATTATAAATTTAAAAAAATTAAACAGTTACGTCAGAAATCAAAGCTTCAAAATGGAGTCGATCAGGTCCACCACCAAAATCCTGTTCCCGAACTGCTTCATGACGGTGTTAGATCTCAGCAACGCCTAATATCATGTCCCCATTCACAAAAACTCCAGGAAATATCTCAGGTTAGCCGTCTCGATAAAGGGCGAGGTATAAGAACTCCAGTACAGAGCCTTGCCGTTCGGAATATCTGTAGCGCCACGGGTATTTACCAAAATAGTGGCGGAGATGATGGCCCATATAAGGGAGCAAGACATAATAATAATCCCGTATCTGGACGATTTTTTTAATTGCAAGCAGCTCGGCTCAAAAATGCCGGGAACAGAGGGACAGGGTGATGGGCACTCTACAGGACCTGGGATGGCTCCTAAATCTAAAAAAATCAAGATTGGAGCCCAGCAGAGAGCAGGAATTCTTGGGTCTAAGATTGGACTCAAACATTCAAGAATGCCGCCTCCCAGACCGCAAGAAGGAGAGAATCGCTCAAATTGTAACAAGAGCAATCCCAAATCCCTCCATGACATTAAGGAAAGCTATGTCACTGCTGGGTTCTCTCTCCGCCTGCCTGCCAGCAGTCCAATGGGCTCAGTTACACACGAGAGTTCTACAGTGGGACGTACTAGCCAACCAGTCTGCAGTAGGGGGACACCTAGAGGGTCATATTACCCTAAATTCAAAAACTACTCATTCCCTAGCCTGGTGGAGAAGCCAAGACAACGTTTCCAAAGGGATCCCCTGGGTAACAAAAATACCACACATAGTTACCACAGACGCCAGTCCCACAGGGTGGGGAGCACATATGAACAACGAGGTGGCTCAGGGTGCGTGGGGAGGTCAAGAATTAGAAGCCTCCTCAAACCAGAAAGAGCTCTTAGCAGTGGGCTATGCATTAACACACTTCCTACCCCTACTCCGAGGTCATCATGTCTGCATATTTTCAGACA
Source organism: Dendrobates tinctorius (assembly GCF_039654945.1). Classification (NCBI taxonomy): domain Eukaryota; kingdom Metazoa; phylum Chordata; class Amphibia; order Anura; family Dendrobatidae; genus Dendrobates; species Dendrobates tinctorius. The sequence continues at coordinate 7,411,462 of NW_027361918.1, read as the reverse complement.
ATCGAGTCACAGTAGCCTATATAAATCATGAGGGGGGAACCAGGTCCCGAGCCCTAATGGACACATCCTCCAGAGTCCTCAAACTAGCAGAAGCAAACCTGCTATCTCTGTCAGCACTACACATCCGGGGCATGGAGAATCAAAGGGCAGACTTTCTGAGTCGCACCCAATTACGGCAAGGGGAATGGGTCCTAAAACAGTCCGTTTTTCGGCAGATTGTAAAAATGTGGGGGGCCCCGGACATAGATCTGTTCGCTGACTTCAGAAACAAAAAAGTGGAAACTTTCTGCTCCCTAGACCCCAGGAAGAATCCTCTAGCTCTGGACGCATTCATGCTCCCATGGACACAGAGCCTAACATATACCTTTCCCCAAATCATGCTTATCCCGGCAGTGCTAAGAAAAGTCAGGGAGGATGGGGAAAGAATTATATTAATAGCCCCCTTCTGGCCCAAAAGAACCTGGTTCTCCTGGCTAAGAATGCTCTCGGTAACCGACCCATGGATCCTACCGGATCTCCCGGGCCTGCTATCGCAGGGCCGAGTGTTACACCCTCAGGCAGGGAACCTCCATTTAACAGCATGGAATTTGAGAGGGCACTGATGAGAGACAGAGGGTTTTCAGAGAACTTGATAACTACGTTACAAAAAAGTAGAAAACCGGTTATGATGAGAGCTTATGGGAGAACATGGAAAAAATTCTTATCCACTTCCGGGGTAAAGGTTCAGGATGGGGTTCACATTGATAAGATCCTAGAATTTCTATAAAGGGGCCTAGAACAGGGTCTAGCGGTCAACACATCAAAGGTGCAAGTAGCGGCCTTGGGCGCCCTTTATAACCATGATGTGGCAGGTAATCCTTGGGTGGCAAGATTTATTAAGGCCGTATGCAGATCCAGGCCAATAGCTAATCAAAGATTACCATCATGGGACCTAAATCTTGTACTATCCACATTAACAGGCCCTCCGTTCGAACCTATTCACTCAGCATCCCTAAGAATCCTGTCGTTAAAAACAGTGCTTCTGGTGGCACTAACATCAGCTCGCAGGGTGAGTGATATGCAAGCTTTATCAGCAGGGCCACCTTTCACAAAGATTCTAGAGGATAGTCATTTTAAAGCCTGACCCGGCCTATCTACCAAAAGTGTCATCACATCTTCATAGGTCCCAAGAGGTTCCTTCCTTCTGCCCAAATCTTAAAAATAAGGGAGAAGAAAAATTCCACACCCTAGATGTGAAGAGGTGCCTAGTACAGTATTTAGAGGCCACCAAAAAATAAACGAAGGAAGGAAGGCTCTCTTTGTGTGTTTCCAGGGACCATGGCAGGGACTGAAAGCATCTAAGAGTACCCTGGCAAGGTGGATAAGGGATGCGATTGCCTTGGCATATTCATCCAGTGGAAATACCATCCCGGAAAGGTTGAGATCCCATTCCACAAGAGCGATGGCGACCTCATGGGCTGAAAGATTTTAGGTATCGATAAAACAGATCTGTAAGGCGGCCACCTGGTCATCACCTTCAACCTTTTTCAGACACTGTCGATTAGATCTAGGCTCTACGTCTGACCTGACCTTCGGGAGAAGTGTCCTTCAGGCGATGGTCCCTCCATAAGCTACCAATCTCTGTAATTCTCTCCGTGGTGCTGTCATGGGTGAGAGAGACTAGCTTAGTTACTCACCAATAACGGTGTTTCTCGGAACCCATGACAGCACCCGCTTATTCCCCTCCCCTTCACGAGTGTGGTGAGAGCGTTTTACTGTTTATAGAGTGTTTCCGTTTAGGCCCGGTGCTTCTCGATAATAAGCAATATTATAATGTTGTGCATATGTGGCGCCCCCAGGAGTATGGCCGCCACAGTGGCTTTGCCTTCCTCCAGGGAGGGTAATGCCTGGCTTGGAAACAGTGAAGGGTCTCTCTCGCAGTTAACCTATACATGCAACACAGTTCCACTCCAGGCCAGCAGGGGGGACTCTGAACTGGATTTGAAGAGAGGAGTGCTCTCTCAGGGCCAAGAGGAAGGAGTGGTCAGTTAGTGTGAGGAGGTCCTCATGTGCAGATGTGTGGAGAGAAGCTGGAGGTTGAGCTGAGGAAAGAGAGCTCCCTCACAGTGAGAGCGCATGAACTGGAGCCTGGTCTCCACGGTTGTACGGATACTAACGGTCCTGCAACAGACACCAGAGGAGTAGGAGGCTGTAAATGCCCTACCCCCATCTAAGACTCAGAGGCACAACAGCACGGAGTGAGCCAGGAGAGGAATAGCGGCTACAGCTGTCTGCCATACGAGGAGTGAGAGTAGAAGAGAATTGAGAGGAACTACAGTGAAACTCAGTACTAGGAGTACTTCACTCAAATAAGCACTAGGAAGGAGACTGCACAGCCCATCTGCTGAGAGAGAATCCCTGAGTTGCTTCCAGGCTAGCCTGCTCCGGTACCATCTGTAATCAGGACCCTGGACTGCATTTGTCAAGTAAAGGTACAGAAACTGCACCCCCGGTGTGTCTTGTCTGCTTCCTACCCTTCCGGCATCGCTACATCCCCATGCCAACCACATCTACACTGCCCTGGGACTACAGCTTCACCTGTGGGGAGCTTTTACGTCTTTGCTGCACCATACCCTCAGTCCCAAAGGATCTGCATGCAGCGTCGGCCTAATATCTCACTTGCCGAACAACACAGGTAGCGTCACAAACTATTCATTTACATTCCATCATTTCCAATCTCCCCTTTTTACATTGGGCGCCCAGGGCCATGGACCGGGTCACTACTGCTGTGACACATCCCGCTGACACCGGCCCGGTACCGAGTACCCCACAGCCCTGGAAGGGCGACCCACATATATTTCTGTTGTTTAACTAACCTGGAGACTCTCTGATGCTCTGTAACACATACTGCTGCTCTCTGCATTACTGGCTGTGTTCACACGTACTGCTGCTCTCTGCATTGCTGGCCGTGTTCACAATTACTGCTGCTCTCTGCATTGCTGGCCGTGTTCACAATTACTGCTGCTCTCTGCATTGCTGGCCGTGTTCACAATTACTGCTGCTCTCTGCATTGCTGGCCGTGTTCACACTTACTGCTGCTCTCTGCATTGCTGGCTGTGTTCACACATACTGCTGCTCTCTGCATTGCTGGCTGTGTTCACACTTACTGCTGCTCTCTGCATTACTGGCCGTGTTCACAATTACTGCTGCTCTCTGCATTACTGGCTGGGTTCACACGTACTGCTGCTCTCTGCATTGCTGGCTGTGTACACACTTACTGCTGCTCTCTGCATTGCTGGCTGTGTACACACTTACTGCTGCTCTCTGCATTGCTGGCTGTGTACACACTTACTGCTGCTCTCTGCATTGCTGGCTGTGTACACACTTACTGCTGCTCTCTGCATTGCTGGCTGTGTACACACTTACTGCTGCTCTCTGCATTGCTGGCTGTGTACACACTTACTGCTGCTCTCTGCATTGCTGGCTGCGTTCACACTCTGGATACTTAGCACTTTCTTATCATAAGGGTACACATGGTCTCCCCTGAAGACCTACAAGTGGAAATGTGTCGAGAGGCATGTAGGGCTATTCAGGGCAAGTCCAGCTAAGGGAAAGCTGTGGACTGTCCTTGTAAGGGCTGGAGCTATGGGTCTTCTAAGGCTGTTGTATTGACCTATAGGGCCTAACAGGGTCAATGTTCCTGCTTTTACCCATTGGCAGGCCTGATGAGGATGGTGTCCTTGGATATACTGAATGAGGTATCTTCTTCTTCACACTATTGACGACACTTGCACGGTTAGAGATTTCCTTTTCTTCCCATTTACACTGTGCTATGATATTTGTCTCTATATGCTAAATGCTCTGTTTGTGATCACTGTCATCCTGAGGTAGAGTAGCGGAGTTTCAATCCACAGGTCTGTCTTCTCCATTAATGTCTTATCCACCACTGTGGCAATCTATTCACTATATAATACCTACGTATGTGAGATGAAGGGGAGTATCTGGGTTTTGGCCGTTGCAGCTGAAAAGAGGAAATCGGAAAACCAGGGGAAGAGTCTTGAGGAGATCATTTGCATATTCCCAGTGCCTTCTGGGATAAGTGAAGAGTCTCCGCGAGCTCAACGATCACTGGGTTTTGGCCGTTGCAGCTGAAAAGAGGAAATCGGAAAACCAGGGGAAGAGTCTTGAGGAGATCATTTGCATATTCCCAGTGCCTTCTGGGATAAGTGAAGAGTCTCCGCGAGCTCAACGATCACTGGGTTTTGGCCGTTGCAGCTGAAAAGAGGAAATCGGAAAACCAGGGGAAGAGTCTTGAGGAGATCATTTGCATATTCCCAGTGCCTTCTGGGATAAGTGAAGAGTCTCCGCGAGCTCAACGATCACTGGGTTTTGGCCGTTGCAGCTGAAAAGAGGAAATCGGAAAACCAGGGGAAGAGTCTTGAGGAGATCATTTGCATATTCCCAGTGCCTTCTGGGATAAGTGAAGAGTCTCCGCGAGCTCAACGATCACTGGGTTTTGGCCGTTGCAGCTGAAAAGAGGAAATCGGAAAACCAGGGAAGAGTCTTGAGGAGATCATTTGCATATTCCCAGTGCCTTCTGGGATAAGTGAAGAGTCTCCGCGAGCTCAACGATCACTGGGTTTTGGCCGTTGCAGCTGAAAAGAGGAAATCGGAAAACCAGGGGAAGAGTCTTGAGGAGATCATTTGCATATTCCCAGTGCCTTCTGGGATAAGTGAAGAGTCTCCGCGAGCTCAACGATCACTGGGTTTTGGCCGTTGCAGCTGAAAAGAGGAAATCGGAAAACCAGGGGAAGAGTCTTGAGGAGATCATTTGCATATTCCCAGTGCCTTCTGGGATAAGTGAAGAGTCTCCGCGAGCTCAACGATCACTGGGTTTTGGCCGTTGCAGCTGAAAAGAGGAAATCGGAAAACCAGGGGAAGAGTCTTGAGGAGATCATTTGCATATTCCCAGTGCCTTCTGGGATAAGTGAAGAGTCTCCGCGAGCTCAACGATCACTGGGTTTTGGCCGTTGCAGCTGAAAAGAGGAAATCGGAAAAACCGCGCGCCGATAGGCGCGCGAAATTTGGCTCATCTTTCATCGTTTTTAAGAAATCTCAAGATGGAAGAGGCCAGGAGCCATTTGGTGAGCTGCATTTCTTGCTACATGTTCACAGATTTACCAGTGGAAAAGCCAAACTTCACATGCCACAAATGCAAGCTTGTGTCCCTGTTGGAGGAAAAGTTGCAAAATCTCGAAGAGAGGTTGGCTACGTTGAAGATCATTAAGGAAGGTGAAGAGTTCTTGGACAGAGCACAATTATCTCTTCATGTTACAGAAAGAGAAGAAATTCGAAGTGCACCTGAAGAAACAGAGGAATGGAGACATGTGACCCAGAGAAACAGGAGGATCAGGAGGCAGTCAGCACCCATACTGCTCAGGAACCAGTACCAGGCTCTCACGCAGGAAAACGATGAAGAAATACATCAGGATAAGACTTTGCCAACAAACAGCAACCTTGTATGCCTTCAGAGCCCTCCTGGATGGAGAAAAAAAAATGTTGTGAAGAAGAAACGGAGAGTGGTGGTCATGGGGGATTCCCTGCTGAGAGGAACAGAGGCCGCTATCTGCAGACCGGATATAACTACAAGAGAAATGTGCTGTCTTCCAGGTGCAAAAATTAAAGATGTGTCTGACAGGATATCAGGACTCTTCAGACCTACAGATGACTACCCATTCCTGCTACTACATGTGGGGACAAATGACACCGCAAGAAACGACCTGGAAACCATCTGCAGAGACTTTGAAGACTTAGGCAAGAAAGTGAAAGAACTGGGAGCGCAGGTGGTCTTCTCTTCCATCCTCCCAGTGGATGGCCATGGAACAAGGAGGTGGAATAAGATTCTGCAGGTGAACAACTGGCTACGTCGATGGTGCCGTCAGCAACGATTTGGATTTCTGGATCACGGAGTGAACTACTTATACGATGGACTACTTGCTAGAGATGGGTTGCACCTTACGAAGACTGGAAAGCATGTATTTGGAAGTCGCCTTGCTACACTTGTAAGGAGAGCTTTAAACTAGAACAACATGGGAAGGGAAGCAAAAGACCAGAAAAAGCCATACACCTGACAAATGCTATTGAGAACTCTGCTATTAGAAGTGGAAAGGAAGAACAAAGACGAAAGAATCTAATTAATAAAAATATTGGAGAAAGAGAAACCAATCACAAACTAAAATGTTTCTATACTAATGCACAAAGCATGGGCAACAAACAAGGAGAATTGGAACTACTAACACAGGAACAGAAATATGATGTAATTGGAATCACTGAAACTTGGTGGGACAATACACATGATTGGAATACAAGACTAGAAGGATACAACTTATTTGCAAGAAACAGACTTGATAAACGAGGAGGGGGTGTCGCATTGTATGTTAGAAACACGTATATCTGCACAGAGATTGAAGCTTCAGAGACTGGGAGTTCTGTGGAAACTGTTTGGGTAAGAATACAAGGACAGAACAATGGAAAGGACACCATTGTAGGTATTTACTACAGGCCGCCTGTGCAAGCCGAAGATATAGATGAACTCTTTATGCATCAGATGGCCAAGTTCTCCAAAAAATATGACATAGTTGTCATGGGAGATTTCAACTATCCAGACATTTGTTGGGAATCTCTCTCAGGCAAAACTAACAGGTCAAGGAAATTCTTATCCTCTCTTGCTGACAACTTTATCTTCCAAAAGGTAAGGGAGAAAACAAGGGGAACTGCTACATTGGATCTAATCCTTATAAACAGGGAGGAAATGGTTGAGGAGGTAAAAGTGGCTGGGACCCTAGGAGGTAGCGACCATGCTATTTTAGAATTTTGGATTACTAGAGGTGGAAGACCTGTGAAGACTCAGACGTCAAGGTTAGATTTCAGAAAGGCAGATTTTAAGGGATTCAGAAAGAGAATTGGAGGGATCCAATGGCTGGATATCCTTAAAGACAAAAATGTCCAGGAAGGATGGGAAATCTTGAAAAATGAAATTCTCAAAGCACAGTTGTTAACAATTCCGAAAAGAGGGAAGAATAGGAAGCATTTAAGGAAACCAGGATGGATGAACACAGAACTTAAGCACATGCTAAAAAGGAAGAAAAAAATGTTTATAAAATGGAAAGAGGGAGGCATATCTAAAGAAGAATATAATGCTGTCTGCAGAACCTGCAGGGCACAAATCAGATTAGCTAAAGCTGAAAATGAACTGAGGCTTGCAAGAGATGTCAAAAGCAATAATAAAGGATTTTGGGGATATGTCAAAAGTAAAAGAAAAGTCAAAGATGCTATAGGATTTTTACAGGATGAAAATGATGAAATGGTAAGACAGGATGTTGAGAAGGCTGAACTTTTAAATTCCTATTTTGCATCTGTTTTCTCTCAGAAAGGAAATGCAACATCAACTGTTATTCACTGTCCTATTAAGGGAATAGAAGAATCCAGGATATCTATAAACAGAAAGATAGTGAGGAAACACTTAGCTAACCTAAATGAATTCAAGTCTCCAGGTCCAGATGAATTACACCCCAGAGTACTGAAGGAGATAGCAGAAGAAATTTTTGAACCCCTCTCCATAATCTTTGAAAATTCTTGGAGAACAGGAGAAGTGCCAGAAGACTGGAGAAGAGCAAATGTTGTTCCTATCTTCAAAAAGGGGAAGAAGGTGGACCCAGGCAACTATAGGCCGGTGAGTCTGACTTCTATACCAGGAAAGATCTTTGAACAAATTATTAAACAACATGTATGTCAATACCTGGATAAGAATGAAGTGATTAAACAGAGTCAGCATGGGTTTCTAACTAATAAGTCATGTCAGACTAACTTAATTTCCTTCTATGACGGTATCACTGATTGGGTGGATCAAGGAAATGCTGTAGATATAGTATATCTTGACTTCAGCAAAGCATTTGACAAAGTCTCTCATACAATCCTTATTGAAAAAATGACTAAGTATGGAATGGACAAGGCAACTGTTAGGTGGATTCATAACTGGCTTAGTGATCGGACCCAAAGAGTGGTCGTAAATGGCTGCACATCCAGTTGGAAGAATGTCTCAAGTGGGGTACCACAGGGCTCTGTCCTGGGCCCTGTATTGTTCAACATCTTTATCAACGATTTAGATGAAGGAATTGAGGGTAAACTGATTAAATTTGCTGATGACACAAAGCTAGGAGGGATAGCTAATACTAGAGAAGAGAGAGAGAGGATTCAAAAAGATTTAAATAAACTGGAGAAGTGGGCAGCAACTAACAGAATGGTTTTTAACAGGGAGAAATGCAAAGTACTACATCTGGGCAATAAAAATGAAAAAAACATATATAGAATGGGAGGAATAGGGCTAAGTGACAGCACATGTGAAAAAGACTTGGGTATACTAATAGATCACAGACTGAATATGAGTCAACAGTGTGATGCAGCAGCAAAAAAGGCAAATGCAATTCTAGGATGTATTAACAGAAGCATACAGTCTAGATCACGTGAAGTCATTATTTCCCTCTACTCCTCTTTGGTCAGACCTCATCTGGAATATTGTGTCCAGTTTTGGGCACCACATTTTAAAAAAGACATCAACAAACTGGAGCAAGTTCAGAAAAGAGCGACCAGAATGGTGACCGGTCTGCAAACCCTGTCTTATGAGGAAAGGTTGCAGGATTTGGGAATGTTTAGTTTGCAAAAGAGAAGACTGAGAGGAGACTTAATAGCTGTCTACAAATATCTAAAGGGCTGTCACATTGTAGAAGGATCAACTTTATTCTCATTTGCACAAGGAAAGACTAGAAGCAATGGGATGAAACTGAATGGGAAGAGACACAGATTAGATATTAGAAAAAACTTTTTGACAGTTAGAGTGATCAATGAGTGGAACAGGCTGCCACGAGAAGTGGTGAGTTCTCCTTCAATGGAAGTCTTCAAACAGAGGCTGGACAGACATCTGACTGGGATGATTTAGCGAATCCTGCTTTGAGCAGGGGGTTGGACCAGATGGCCCAGGAGGTCCCTTCCAACTCTACGATTCTATGATTCTATGATTCTATGATCTCTCTCTTTTAGTGACTTGTCCGCCACTGTGGCGGTCTCTTCATTTATATTACCAATGTGTAATGAAGGTTTTTTTCCTTTCATACTACCCACTACGTGATTTTATACTTATAGATTAAAAGTTTTACCTTGCTACTATACTCTAGAACATGTGAGTTTGGGGAAACAGAGGTTGATGAGGGCTGCCGGCCCGTTGTTCTTTTTCTGTCTCATCCTCTGCTATATTTTGTTAGAGATCTGTGATGTAACAGATGGAGGAAATAGTCTCAGTTCACACTAGTGTTGTGTGGACGGCCTGGATCATGGAGATGATGACACTATTCCAATAAAGGTGAAGAGCCTCAAAAGCTGTCAATATGTGTACAGATTGCTCCGTCAATGACGTCTTGGGTTTGGCCATTGTTGCACTCACCTGGGATGGGCTTTACCACTATCAGTCTTGTGCCCCGGGTGGGAGTTCTGTGCACTCATTGCTCCGTCAATGACGTCTTTGGTTTGGCCATTGTTGCCCTCACCAGGGATGGGCTTTACCACTATCAGTCTTGTGCCCCGGGTGGGAGTTCTGTGTACTCTTTGCTCTGTCAATGACGTCTTGGGTTTGGCCATTATTGCACTCACCTGGGATGCGCTTTACCACTATCAGTCTTGTGCCCCGGGTGGGAGTTCTGTGTACTCTTTGCTCTGTCAATGATGTCTTGGGTTTGGCCATTATTGCACTCACCTGGGATGGGCTTTACCACTATCAGTCTTGTGCCCCGGGTGGGAGTTCTGTGTACTCTTTGCTCTGTCAATGATGTCTTGGGTTTGGCCATTATTGCACTCACCTGGGATGCGCTTTACCACTATCAGTCTTGTGCCCCGGGTGGGAGTTCTGTGTACTCTTTGCTCTGTCAATGACGTCTTGGGTTTGGCCATTATTGCACTCACCTGGGATGGGCTTTACCACTATCAGTCTTGTGCCCCGGGTGGGAGTTCTGTGTACTCTTTGCTCTGTCAATGATGTCTTGGGTTTGGCCATTATTGCACTCACCTGGGATGGGCTTTACCACTATCAGTCTTGTGCCCCGGGTGGGAGTTCTGTGTACTCTTTGCTCTGTCAATGATGTCTTGGGTTTGGCCATTATTGCACTCACCTGGGATGGGCTTTACCACTATCAGTCTTGTGCCCCGGGTGGGAGTTCTGTGTACTCTTTGCTCTGTCAATGACGTCTTGGGTTTGGCCATTATTGCACTCACCTGGGATGGGCTTTACCACTATCAGACTTGTGCCCCGGGTGGGATTTCTGTGTACTCATTGCTCCGTCAATGACATCTTGGGTTTGGCCATTATTGTACTCACCTGGGATGGGCTTTGTGCATTCAGGTTTGCACCTTGTAGTGCAGCACTTCAAATCTCTCGAACATCCCTCGTCATTCTTGCACTCCCCTGGAGGAAGTGGAGTCTTGCATCTCGTCTGTGGAGGTGGGCAAGTGCCAGGTTTATCTGCAGAGAGAAGAGACTGAGGTGTCAGAGGCATCATACACTGCAGTCTGTGAAAAATCAGAGAAGTCGCTACATGATGACGGACATCCACACAAAATATATCACATGGGAGAGTAAAGAAAGGCCGGGGAGCCCCATACGGCGTACAGGGAACATGATAACATAAAGGGTAGGGAGGAAAGAGTTGAGGAATTTGAATGGGAAAAGTATTGATACGTGTGGGGGGTTTATGATTAGGGGAGGGGGTTGGGGGCAGGGTAAGAAGGGGACGATTACCTGCTCTTGCTTCCTACAACCTACATCTGCCCACACACCCGCCATAATTAATAAAAAGTGTATTCAGTGTCACAGCGGCGGGGGAGAGGTCTGGTTTAGAGACTGGATATTGGGAATGTCCTTTGGGTGGGAATTCACTAGTGGGGAATAGTGGCTTCTGTTACAGGCCATGTGGGTGGAGATCCTACAAGGGCAGGGGGAATAATTACGGGATAATCCCTCATTCCTAGGACGGTATGTTGGGTTCAGGGCTATCCTTTGTGCTGCTTCTGGACCAGATTTATCTGTTATTGTGTAGGTAATATTACGTTGTTGTGTATAATGTTCTCGCCGCCATTGTTCTGTGATATCTACTAAAGGCCACTGTGGCCAATTAATCCAAGTCGTTAGCAGCCGTGTGTTTTATTTAAAGGGGTTGGTGAGAAAATTAATTGGTGGGTAATGGTACGACCAAATCCCTTCTAGGATTGTCAAGACAGATTCTCACTAGATCAGGTTGTTCCTGTCAGTCAGATATAAGTCAGGTCTGGAATATGTCGTGGCCACAATGAAGAGAGAAATCCAGGAGAGGAGAACCCAACAAGTGACCGAACATACAGAAAACAGGAGGATTCAGCAATGGCGCTGCCAGTGTACAGGGAGGCCAAAATGTGGGTTCTGGATATCGACGTCATTGGGCACTTATAGACTAACGATCAGGCAGAGAGTAAAGGATCTGCGGTGATGTCACATCCCCTGACCAGATACGAGATCACAAAATATCATAGTCACAGTATATGGTACCAAAAACACATATCACAAATAGAGATGAGTGACTCCACAGAAGTTCTGGTACCCGGCTCAGACTTTAGTCCAAAGTTTTGTATTGGATGCCAGAACTGTACCCGAACTTGAACCATAACCCCATTGAAAACAATGGTGACCTGAACTTTAGAGCTGTAAAATTCATTTAATTTTTTTGTCTGTCTCGCTCTCTCTCTTTTGCTTTTTTTTCTCTCTGTTTTCTATCTCTCTATTTCTATGATCATTATAGATAAACACGGCACTCGTACAGTATGAAGTATTGGTGCTCAAGTAGGGTATCCGGCCCCGGTCTTATCCGCAGAGAGAAAACTTGGCACTCAAAAAAAAAAAAAAAATTTTTGCAGTAAAAGATTTCATTTATTAACATCCAGGAGACAATTATGTTAAACGTTTTCGGTCATATATTAGACCTTCATCAGGACCGGTTCAGAGAACGGTTCTATATTCCGCCTTGTGTATTGACTAGAGTTGAGCGATACCGTCCGATACTTCAAAGTATCGGATCGGAATGGATCGGCCGATCTTAAAAAAAAAAGTATCGGTATCGCCGATTCCGATACCGGAAGTCCCATTCAAGTCTATGGGACTTCCGGTATCGGAATAAGAAAAATCCTGTTTTTCCCTTGTACAGCCTCTCTGGGGTCTGTACGGGCCTTTCGGGGGTCTGTGCCGGCCTGCCAGGGGGTCTGTGCAGGCTCCAGTGGGCTGTGCCGGCCTGCCGGGGGGTTGTGCCGGCCTGCCAGGGGGGCTGTGCAGGCTCCGGTGGTCTGTGCCGGCCTGCCGGGGGGCTGTGCTGGCCTGCCAGGGGGGCTGTGCAGGCTCCGGTGGGCTGTGCCGGCCTGCCGGGGGGCTGTGCAGGCTCCGGGGGGCTGTGCCAGCCTGCCGGGGGGCTGTGCAGGCTTCGGGGGTCTGTGCAGGCATCGTCCGATGGGACTACAAGTCCCATCGGGCGATGCCTGCTACCATGACAGTGATTGACACATTAGCCAATGATGGGACAGTAGTAGTCCCATCATCCGGCTAATGTGTTGAATGTAAAAAAAAAAATTACATGCTACATACATACAACATGCATACTACATACATGCTACATTCATACTACATATATACTACATGCAACATACATACTACATACATACTACATACAACATACATACTACATATATACTACATGCATGCAACATGCATACTACATATATACTACATGCTACATACATACTACATATATACTACATGCATGCTACATACATACTACATGCTACATACATACTACATACATACTACATACATACTACATGCATGCTACATACATACTACATGCTACATACATACTACATATATACTACATGCATGCTACATACATACTACATGCTACATATATACTACATGCATGCTACATACATACTGCATGCTACATGCATGCTACATACATACTACATACATGCTACATACATACCACATATATACTACATACATACTACATACAATACATTCATACAATACATACATAGACATACAGTACATATAACATAGAGTAACATACTTACCAATACTTGTCACATTGTTCCCCGAAGCCATTGTCTTTTACAGAATAAATATTAACATAACAAACCACAAAAATACTCACCCACGATCCGAAGCAGTCCACGAGTGTGTCCCACGACGATCTTGGGTAGAGAACTGCAGCATCAGCTGTTGCTGCCGTTCTCTACGGGCTGCAGGAATCCAATGACGGAAGGTAGGTATCCTTCCGCACTGTATTCCTCCGCCACTTAAAAAAAAAAAAAGTCCCTAGTCTCACTTTATGCCATTGCTGTGTGGGAAATTCCCACGCAGCAATGGCATAAAGTGAGACTAGGGACTTTTTTTTTTTTTAAGTGGCGGAGGAATACAGTGCGGAAGGATACCTACCTTCCGTCATTGGATTCCTGCAGCCCGTAGAGAACGGCAGCAACAGCTGATGCTGCAGTTCTCTACCCAAGATCGTCGTGGGACACACTCGTGGACTGCTTCGGATCGTGGGTGAGTATTTTTGTGGTTTGTTATGTTAATATTTATTCCGTAAAAGACAATGGCTTCGGGGAACAATGTGACAAGTATTGGTAAGTATGTTACTCTATGTTATATGTACTGTATGTCTATGTATGTATTGTATGTAGCATGTAGCATGTAGGTATGTAGCATGTAGGTATGTAGCATGTAGTATTTTTTTTTTTTTTTTTTTTTTAACATTTAACACATTAGCCGGATGATGGGACAACTACTGTCCCATCATTGGCTAATGTGTCAATCACTGTCATGGTAGCAGGCATCGCCAGATGGGACTTGTAGTCCCATCGGACGATGCTTGCACAGACCCCCGGACATCAGCACAGCCCCCCGGCAGGCCGGCACAGCCCCCCGGCAGGCCGGTACAGACCCCCACAGGGTGCACAGACCACCGGCAGGCCGGCACAGCCCCCCGGCAGGCCGGTACAGACCCCGGGCAGTCCACACAGCCCCCCGGCAGGCCGGCAGAGACCCCCGGAAGGCCCGAAATGACGGCGCATCATGATGCGCACACACCGCGCATCATGATGACGTCAGGCTGTCAATCAACTTTGAACTTCCGATTCCGATGCCGACTTCCGATATTGAAAAAATATCGGAAGTCGGTATCGGAATTCCGATACAGCAAGTATCGGCCGATACCCGATACTTGCGGTATCGGAATGCTCAACACTAGTAATGACACTGACTCGCCTCAGAGGCCGTGGGGTACTCGGCGCCGAGCCCATTGATTTCAATGGGAGTTGTCACAGTGGCAGTGACCCGGTCCGTGGCCTCAGGCAGTCAATCTATAAGGGGTAGAGTGACGGGGATAAAGTTATGGTGATGATTCTTGACGCCACCTGTGGTTTCTGATCAGTTTGACCAGCGCTGCAGGGTTGCTTCTCTGGGACCGATGTTGTGGTGCAGCAATGATGTTGAAGCTCCCCACAGGTAGAGCTGTAGTCCCAGGGCAGTAGTAATAGATGTTGAGGAAGATGGTGTAGTGTTAGGCACAGAGGTGTAGCGGTGCTGGACGAGTGGTGCAGGAATAAGTGGAGGACACAAGGACTTGCAGTTCCAAAAGCTTTACTCACAGTCTGGTGCACACAGATGCCCGCTTCAGTGCCGTGTCCTCCAGGTCAGGGGTCCAGCCAACTCCCAAGCAAGATGAAGTATACCGTTCCAACACTCCGCCAACATGTGCCTTCTCTGAATGTCTCCTCACTAGCGCTTAAACTGAAGTACTTGTAGTTGTGAATTAAACTCAAGTTCCTCCTTCTTGATGTTACTTAGAACTCCACTCGTACGGCAGACAGCTGTAGCCTGCTTCGGGGACTTCTTGCTATCATGTCCTGGCTCACACACGTTGCTCTTGTGCCCCCAAGTCTTAGATGGGAACAAAGTGATGACAACTCCTATTCCTCCAGTTTCTGCAGCAGGAACATCAGTATCCATGCAACCTCGGATACCGGACTCCGGACCATGCGCTTTAAACTTAAGGAAGGGCTCTGCTCTGACCCTAGTCCTTAGCTTTCTTCTCCTCACGTCCCATGCTAATCTCTCCTCCTTCTGAAGAATCAGGCTTTCTCTTGCTCCTTCCCGTGCCAGCAGCTCCAGCTCACAGCAGTCTGCTGCAGCACTTTCTTTCATTCCGTCCCTCTCTGGGGATCTTCTCTCACTAACTGACCCTTTTCCTAACATTCTCCCGCTCTCTTGTGCAGTCTAAACTCCACCCGCTTCCCCAGCACCCTTCGTGAACCAAAGCAGCTGTCTTACAGAGTGCTCCACTATTCTAAAGTGTCTGTGCTGGGTGCAGGTGTTAGGATTGTGGTCAGGTGTCTTCACCTTACCTGGATAGTGGGGTACCACACCTCAGGAGGAGGTGCAGTACCTCTGTGGCGACTGAACCCTCAGGGGCGCCACAACACCTCAATGAGACAAGATGCCTGGATGTTGTCCGGGGATCTGAGTGTAGCAGCGCATATGTGAGTGTCTGGAATTTCTTGGCAAATTTCATGGTTTTGGTTGCTTGGTTTACTTGCATGTTTTGCTTGGTTTCCACTTTGTTCTACAGAACACCAATGTGATTTACACTACGTATAGACATATATATTTCATATATAATTTAATATATTAATATTGCATATTTTTAATATTGCTTCTGGTGTTTCTGCTACTCTGAACTAATCTCATGCAGCAGAGAGTTCCATTAATATTTTCCCACTTTACCAAAGGATTAGATTAGTATAGTCTGAGCACCTACTGGAAATAACCATCGGATAAGACACCATTTGCACTGATTTTTTTTCCTATAGCTTTTTCATTGGTTCTCCAGAAGCATGAGAAGGGCACAATGTAATGGTCACTACAACGTACTGGTCACTACAACTGCAGTTTGCAATATTCAATCAGCAACATCCGCTGGTGTTTGCTTCTGGAAAACACCCATGGAGTCAAAATCGTCACTACATCTGTAAACAAAATTCCCAAAGGAGCAAAATTTCCAAAATGTGTTCACTTGAGGGGGATTCTGCTTCTCTAGCACCTAAGGGCTCTGCATATTCAGTGCACAAACTATTCTGGTAAAATATGTGCTCCAGGAGGTACCCCTAGATGAATTCATTTAGAGGTGTAGTTGTAAAATGGGGTCTCGTATTGTGTTCTGCTGTTCTGGCACCCCGGAGGTTCTGTCAATGTGCCATGGCACCCTCAAACTAGTCCAGCAAAAACTAAAACTCCAATATAGCATTTTATCCCTTCTGAGCTTTGCGCAGTGCCTCAAAATTAGTTTTTGACCATATATGGGGTATCGGCGTAATCAGGAGAAATTGAACAAAATTTCAGGTCCGTTTTCTTCTGTTAGCCTTGTGAAAATATACAAATAATATTTTTGTGGGAAAAAAATTTTTTCTCTCCGCTACGTAATAAACTTCTGTTAAGTACTTGGGATTTCAAAGTGCTCACTACACATCTATAGGAGCGTCTCACAAAATTAGAATATCATCAAAAAGTGACTCTCCTATATTCTATAGAGTCATTACACACAGAGTGATCTATGTCACGGATTTATTTCTAGTAATGTTAATGTCATTATCTCAGTAAATTAGAATAATTAACAATAAACACCTGTACAGGCTCCTAAGTGTTTATAAAGGTCCCTTAGTCTGTGTCAGTAGCTCCACAATCATGGGGAAGACTGCTGACCTGACAGATGTCCAGAAGGCAGTCACTAACACTCTCCACAAGGAGGGGAAGCTACAAAAGGTCATTGCTAAAGAAGCCGGCTGTTCACAGAGTGCAGTATCCAAGAATATTAATGGAAAGTGGAGTGGAGGGAAAAAGTGTGGTAGAAAAAGGTGCACAAGCAACCGGGATAACCGCAGCCTGGAAAGGATTGTTAAGAAAAGGCCATTCAGTAATGTGGGGGAGATTCACAAGGAGTGGACTGCTGCTGGAGTCATTGCTTCAAGAACCACCACACACAGACTGTGTTTTCTCAAGACCAAAGTCAGCGCAGCTAATTTTTGGGATCCATTTTTCCTGGAACCCTTGTGAAAATAAAAAAAAATTGGGTGTAAATTCAAATTTTTGTGAAAAAAGTCGACCTGAATTTTTGGCATGTGGGACAAAAAAGCAAAACAGTGAAGCTCCTGAAGGGTTAATAAACTTCTTGAATGTGGTTATGCGCATCTTGAGGGGTGTAGTATTTAGAATGGAATCACTTTTGGGTATTTTCTGTCATATAGACCCCTCAGAGAGACTTCAAATGTGATGCGGTCCCTAAAATGGTTTTGTAAATTTTGTTGAAAAAAATTAGAAATCGCTGGTCAACTTAAAATATGTTTAAAAAACTGTGCTGCTATAAAGTAGACATGTGGGAAATTTCCTTTTTTTTTTTTTTCTTCACAAATAAGCGCACATCATGTCCAAGAAATTTTACCACTGTCAATGAAGTACAAAAAAACAATCTCAGAATCGCTTTGATCCATTGAAGCGTTCCAGAGTTATTACCACGTAAAGTGACAGTGGTCAGAATTGTAAAATTTGGCCTGATCAAGAAGGTGAAAACAAGTTTGCGGCTGAAGGGGTTAAAGTGAAGTGTCAAACTATTGTTCTCAGCAGCTATCTGGGAGTCTTCCCCATGCTGTTCTTCTTTCCCATCCATTTGAACATTTACACTGTCCCCCCAGACCTCTTTGTAGGGTCTGCCGGAACAATGGTCAGATTTCCCATTGACTCCCATTATACTTGTTACTCAAAATGAGCACCTGAGCATTAGGAGTTGCCCGGTTCAAGAAACGAGCATGCGAGCATTTTAGTGCTCGTTCATCCCTAATTGCAGCGACCTTCCGGGAGAAGTCAGTATTCGTCACTAACTGTCCAGTATGAACCTTGAACTTTTAAAGGGAATCTGTCACCTATTTTTTCGCATATAAGCTGCGGCCAGCGCCATCAGGGGCTTAGCTACAGTATTCTGTAATGCATTCTGTAATGCTGTAGATAAGCCCCCGATGTAACCTGAAAAATAAGAAAAACAAGTTATATTTTACTCACCCGGGCGTTCGGTCCGGTCCGATGGGTGTCGCGGCCCGGTCCGGCGCCTCCCATCTTCATGCGATGACGTCCTGTTCCTTGCTGCCTGTTGCGACTCCTGTGCAGGTGCACTTATCTGTCCTGTTGAGGGCAGAGCAAAGTACTGCAGTTTTCAGGCGCCGGGAAAGGTCAGAGAGGTCCGGCGCCTCCGCACTGCAGTGCTTTACTCTGCCCTCAACAGGACAGATAAATACGCCTGCGCCAGAGCCGCGGCAGAAGCAAGGAAGAGGACGTCATCGCATGAAGATGGGAGGTGCCGGATCGCAGCACCCATCGGACCAAGACCGCCCCGAAGGTGATTATAATCTAAAGGCCCTGTCACAGACAGCGATCTCGCCTGCGAGATCGCTATGTGTGACGGGGATCAGCGACCGGCCCCTCTGCCAGGTATCGCTGATCACGCTCGATCGTCCTGGGCTATTTTTTGATCGCTGGTCTCCCTCTGGCCAGCGCTCATCGCTGCGTGTGGCAGCGAGAGACCAGCAATCAGCGACGTTGGACACTGGCTTCCAATGTAAACAGCGCGCGGCTCTTGGATACCCGCTGTTTACCTTGGAAACCATCCTGCTTGCTGGTCCTGATCGCTGGAGTGGCTGTCTAACGATGTCCCAGCGATCCCATCCATGTCAGATCGATGGTGGGATCGCTGGGACATCGTTATGTGTAACGGGGGCTTTACTCTTTTTTCTTCTCTTTCAGGTTACATCGGGGGCTTATCTACAGCATTACAGAATGCATTACAGAATGCTGTAGATAAGCCCCTGATTGCAGTGGCCGCAGCTTATATGCGAAAAAATAGGTGACAGATTCCCTTTAAGTTGGGGATTCCCTTTAAGCAATGAGTCTCTCAGTTTCCACTTTTGCTAAATGTATGTGTTTTTTACACATTTTATTTTTTTCTCTATAACTTTTTAATGCTTCTTCATTGCCTTCTTGTTTTAGCTTCCTAAATGCCTTGTTCTTGTTATTTATTGCCCTTTTTACACCCTTATTTAGCCACATTGGTGTTCTCCTGTTACTATTGTGAGAGGGTTGTCAGGTGGCCTTCACTCTAATTTTGCATAGCCATATACTGCTACTGCAATATAATTTACCCATCTGAGGTGGGCAAATTTTCTTTTTCGTATTAATACTGTAAATTTTGAAACTTGGAGGGCCAGCAGCTGCCTTGACTATTTATAGAAGTCCAGCAGGTAGCCCCCACTTTTTTTTAGAGGACCAGGAGGAGTCTTGTGGACATAAGACACCAAGACAGAGTTTTTTTGGTAAAGCACATCATTCTAATGTTTACTGGAAATGGAATGAGGTCTACAAATAAAAGAACACAGTACCTACTGTTAAATATGGTGGTGGTTCAAAGATATTTTGGGGTTGTTTTGCTACCTCTGGACCTGGGTGCCTTTACTGTGTGCCAGGCATCATGAAATGTAAAGATTTTGGATGGAAATGTGGTACTCAGTGTCAGAGGTAGGTTTCCATCCTAGGTCATTGGTCTTCCAGCAGGACAATGACCCCAAACATACTTCAAGAAGCCCACAGAAATGGATGGAAACAAAGCAGTGGAGAGTTCTGAAGTGGTAATTCCAGCTTCAGGAGTGTAAAGTCTTGCACCTCTACTTCTTACATACAGATTCTACAGAGAAACTGTGAATAGACAAATTGAATCAGTTAATTTTGCCTGCAGCTATGGACACTGGACAGGAGCACAACATCACCAGCTTTGTCCATCTCAGGCATGAGACAGTAAGCAAAGCAGCAAGGATTTATAATTTTTAAGGCAATAATCCTTGACTAGATGGCTATAATATGCTATCCCTACTGCCGCAAGTCACCCTACATGTATTGCAGATAAGGGCGGTATTATTGTAACAGAATATAATCTATTTGAATTAGCCATTAGTTTAATGTAGCAGCATCAAGGACTGTTATTTCATCAACCCATCTGGGCAATAGAGCAGAGCATTTTGCATCTACTCAGACTGATATGGAGGAGACCAGGATCTTCTGTACTTACTGTGCAAAGTCTCCTGTCCCAGCTGTGGAATCCTGTATGCAGTGTGAGAACTCCCTATGTTACAACCACAACAAGGATCATATATTAATATAACCCACCGGCTCTTTTGGTTTCCAAAAAGGTTCCCTCAACTAGAAGGTGGATCGACAGAAAGTATTTTTTCCCATTATTAAGGAGTGGGTCTCCTACACAGGTAAAGAGTATGCACTTCTGGTCTGGTTATCAGTGCCCGTGGCCTGTCAGAAGCATCTGTGCTTCTATGACAACCACCCACACTGGTGCACACACACAGGGCTCCCTGGCGCCTCATCACTTCTGGTCTAGCACCCGGTCACGCACTACCGGTCAACCGATCAGTGCCGATATTTAAACTACACCATTGCACCCCATCCACCCTTGTATCGCAGACTTGAATAAAATTATCTTGCATTGTCAAAAAGTGTGTGGTGAAATGTGACTACTTTGATCGGGGGTTATTCCACCCGTTGCACCAGAACTTCAGATGGACTTCTTACACTGCAGTATTAATAAAGCGATGCTGTTTGTAACCAACCAAGACTTTTTCTTTGGTTTGAAACACACCTGGAGCATGAGAAATGTGTTATAAAATTTCACTGAAAAAAAAATTTTGCAGTATTACAATTGCAGTAAAATTACCCCATCTCAGATGGATTGGTTACACTGCAGGAGCAATATAGCAATGTTATTGAGATCCAACCAAGTCTGGCTGTAGCTTCTGACACATAACTGCCGCAGTAAAAATGGTGTATAATATTTCCCTGCTCTGAACAAATTGCAGTATTAAAAGCAAAAAGAATATTATTAATCCTGAGAAGGACTGTTGTTGTACTTAAAAAATTTTTTAATGTGGTTGAATCCCTGGCTAATATGCAGCTACAATTCTGTACCTCACTCATCATTAAAAACGAGTGGAAGGATTCGAACCCAGCAGCTCTTGTGCACCAGACAGCAGCTCTTCTCTCTGAGTGAGCTATTTAGCTCACTGGACAGTTCTGTGTTAACCCAAATACTTGTACCTGTGTAATTTCTGATTGTTTCCACCTTGAGTTCCTGATTGTCTCCATCCTGTTTGAACACCCTATTTAAACCTTGCTTAGCACTCCCATTCTTTGCAAGATTAGCTACCAGCCTCTAGTCAAGCTTCCTTTCACCTGCTGCTTATCCTCAAGATTCTACTGCTGCTACTGTGTACTGACCCGTGACTATCCTTGACTACGCTACATGCTGCTCCTTAATACTACATTGCTGCTCCTGTGTACTGACTTCTTGGCTGTCCCTGACTACACTACCTGCTGATGCTGTCTCTAGTGGTTGTAATACCACTCCTGCAACCCAGGTCAGTCCATAACAATGAGTTTCCGAACAGTCTAACCAGTAAGGAAGATTTTCTGCTATTGACACAATAATATTCTTCCCTCCTTACGGTCTTGTACAGTTTGTACAACTTTTTAGTAGAGGAAGCATCTGCTGCTTGAACCCTTGGCTACTGGCATTAATCTAAAATTTGCTTCTTTCTATTAAAGACCCAATAAAGCCATAACATAATGCAAATGAGTAAAGACAACTAGACTTCACATCCTGAGGCATGTCCTCCTATGTTCCGTTCCACCATCGAAGCAGAACAAAACAACCCAAAAGGAACTGACAACCTAATTGATCTTATTGTTTTCTATGGAGTCACTTTGAATCATGATGGGACCAATTTTGCTGCAAGATCTCTAACATTGAGTCAACACCTAAATGCAGCTATGGACACTGGACAGGAACACAACATCACCAGCTTTGTCCATCTCAGGCATAAGACAGCAAGCCAAACAGAGAAGGCTTCGGTGAACCAGTTCTTAGATACCAATAAGACTATTCGCCATTGATGCCCGTAACTTACTGATAGGTTTTGGCGGTGGTGGTGGATTATGTGGATTCCATGGTTGTGGTGGTGGTGGTGGATTTCCATAGTCATGTGCTAAGGTTCCTGCGTAGCACAGGATGAGTAGAATGAGACAGCGAGTGTCGGTAGCCATATCTGCAGAACTCTGTCGATAGGAGTCATCCAGGTGAAGGACACATTATTTATAGATGTGAAAAAAGATGGGAGGAGAAGATACAGGACCGGTTGGGCTCTTCCACAACGATAGATTTCACAATTTATGGGATTCTATGAAGACATCACTATAATTATCAGAGAGGAATAATCATGTCAGCAACTCCCTGGTATCTGGTTTTACAAGAACATCCCTGTGTAAGGGAGTAGATGATTGCCGTTCACAGCATTTCCATCCCAGAATTCCGACACGTATGCACTTTCTTTTGTTAGAAACTGGAATTACCTTTCTAAGGTCAGGAACTCGGGTACTCCTGTGTCTATGTCCCCACAGCATGTACCACCACAGACCTAGGGACTGTCAGCAGGAGAGTGATGAGCAGCAAAGGATGCAGGCTCTGGATAAGGAACTCTATAAAGAAAATACCAATCTCCAGAATGAAGTGTTGCAGAGACAGATCTGCATGAAGGGTTAGTCAAGTCTGTACATCCCACCACACTCTCTTCATTGTCTATGGAACTGTGGGAGTTCACTGGGTATAGGGCAGAGATACATTTTCAGGTTGCTGGGGCTCCTGATGGTGATTTACCCAACAATCAGCAAGTTATCACCTCACCCATAGATAAAGGGTCAGTTACTGACATTAAATGCACCAATGAAATAGAGTGAGACAGATATATGAAGCGCCAGGCTGACAGGTCTCAGGGTGCTGGTAATAGTAATCCGATGCTGCTCCTGTCGGGTGCCTCTAGAGAGGATATAAACATGGGAAGCAGGGTAAGGCTGCTTTCACACATCCGTCTTTTTGAATCCGGCACTATGCGGCGAAAAGTGTGAAAACCAGATCCGTAATTGGATCCGGTTTTGTCACATAGAAAGTAATGATCGCCGCTTCCTGCCGGATGGACATGCGGCGCCACCGGTTTTTGCCGGATACGGCAAACATTCACCGTCCGGCGTCTGCAAAAAACGTTCCCTGCAACTTCTTTTTGCAGCGACGGAACGGCTTTTTAAAGTGTGCATGCCCGTACACTGTGAGATTTAACCCCACGGCCCGGCTTTTTGCCGCACGCCGCCGGAACCCTGACACCGGATGTGTGAAAGTAGCCTAGCCCGATCGCAGGGGAGCACAAAGGAAAAGGAGAAGCTTGAAGCTTGGCACCTGATGAAGACGGAGGTTATCCGTTGAAATGCGTAGTGGAACTTAATAAAGAAGAAAACCTTTCAAGCTTCTCCCTTTCCTTTGCGCTCCCCTGCGATCGGGTTACCCTGCTTCCCATTAAATACACCAATGGCCAAATCAGATGTCAGGCATGGATTCCTCCAGTTATACAAGTACTTCTCACAAAACTAGAATATCATCAAAAAGATAATTATTTCAGTTCTTCAATACAAACAGTGCCTCTTCTGTATTCTAGAGTCATTACACACAGAGTGATCTATTCCATGGGTTTATTCCTGGTAATGTTGATGATTATGGCTTACAGCCAATGAAAACCCAAAAGTCATTATCTCAGGAAATTGGAATAATTAACAATAAACCCCTGTAAAGGCTCCTAAGTGTTGAAACAGACTAAGGGACATTTAAGGAGGCTCCATAATCATGGGGAAGACTGCTGAGCTGACAGATGTCCAGAAGGCAGTCACTGACACACTCCACAAGGAGGGGAAGCCACAAAAGGTCATTGCTAAAGAAGCCGGCTGTTCACGGAGTGCTGGATCCAAGCATATTACTGGAAAGTGGAGTGGAAAGAAAAAGTGTGATAGAAAAAGGTGCACAAGCAACCGGGATACTCGCAGCCTGGAAAGGATTCTTAAGAAAAGGCCATTCAAAAATTTTGGGGACATTCACGAGGAGTGGACTGCTGCTGGAGTCATTGCTTCACACCACACACAGACGTATCCAGGACATGGGCTACAAGTGTCACATTCCTTGTGTCAGCCACACATGACCAATAGACAACGCCAGAAGCCTCTTATGTTATGATTGAGTCACCGTAGGAGGCAGACACAAAAATAGAAGCTACGTCCAGAAAACCAGAGAAGTTGGCAACTATCAGATTGCAGACCCCTGAACCTATCAACACAACTAGCAGTAGCCGTGGGGGGTTCCTACGATGCCCTAGACCCCTTGATCATAGCCAGAGCGCTAAATAGCCTAAAGACAGAAAAGGAAATCTAAACTGCCCCAGAGCAGACCCCAAAGTAAAAGGCAGCCCCCAACATATAATGACGGTGAAGCAAGATGAAAAAACACTCACACAGATAGAAAGATAGGCTGAGCAAATGATGGGGCCCAAGCTAGCTAAACAGAACAGGAAAGGAAGGTTGCTGTCTGCAATCTGCCAAAACCCTATCAAAGACATAAGCCAACAAGCTGATATGAAAAAGACCCTGAAGCAGCTAGGCTTCAAAAACTAAATCAGCACTCAGGTATTTTCAGAAGACAGAGCTAAAGGAATTCTGCACACCCCAGCAGGGAATGGCAGAAATCCAGAAAAACAAAGCAAAACAAAGTCTAAGCACAAATGCAAAAAGCCGAGCAGAAAACTTAGCTTTAGAGGAGCAGGAATTCAGACTGGTCTCCAAGGATCCCACAGAGAAATCACCCGCAGGGCAGAAGGGCGTCGGCAGCTTTATATCCAGTCAGTAACTCCACTCAGCCAGTCATCATCATCAGACTCAGGTGTTTGATAATCAGGCTCACTACCTTTCTTTACCAGAAGAGGGAGTTCCTCGGGCCTCAGTAGTGAAGGGGAAAATGAACTCACAACAGTACCTCCCCCTTGAGGAGGGGTCACCGAACCCTCAACCACACCACCAGGGCGATCAGGGTGAGCCCGATGAAAGGCACCTCTCCAATCTTTTGGCATGAATATCAGAGGCAGAGACCCAGGAATTATCCTCCTGACCATAACCCTTCCACTTAACCAAATACTGGAGTCTCCGTCTAGCCAGACGGGAATCCAGTACTTTCTCTACCTCATATTCCATGTTACCTTCAACCAATACAGGGTCTGGAGGTGCCACCCCCCGGAACAACAAACAAACCTCTTCAACAAAGATTTATGGAACACATTATGGATTTTAAATGTGACAGGAAGAGCCAAACGAAAAGAGACCGGATTAATAATCTCCAAAATCTTGTAAGGTCCAATAAATCTAGGCTTAAACTTAGGAGAAGCCACCTTCATAGCAATATTTTTTTATGATAACCACACCATATCACCAACCTTAAACTGGGGACCAATGGTCCTATGTCAGTTGGAAAACCGCTGGGCCTTTTCCTGGGAGAGAGATAACTTATCCACCACTTGGTCCCAGATCTGGTGCATTCTCTTCACCACAGTGTCAACACCTGGGCAGGCAGAGGGCTCTACCTGCCCTGAAGAAAATCGAGGATGAAACCCAAAGTTACAAAAAAAAGGTGACATCAAAGTGGCAGAACTAGCTCTATTATTTAAAGCAAATTCGGCCAAGGGCAAAAATGAAACCCAATCATCCTGATCAGCAGAAATAAAACATCTCAAATATGACTCCAAGGTCTGGTTTGTTCTCTCTGTCTGCCCATTGGTCTGAGGGTGAAAAGCAGAGGAGAAGGACAACTGAATTCCCAGCTTGGAACAGAAAGTTCTCCAAAATCTAGACACAAACTGGACTCCTCTGTCAGATACAATGTTCTCAGGAATCCCGTGCAAGCGAACCACCTGTTGTAAAAACAGGGGCACCAACTCAGAGGAAGACGGCAACTTAGGGAGTGGTACAAGATGAACCATCTTAGAGAACCTATCACAAATCACCCAAATATCAGTCATCCTTTGAGAGACAGGCATATCAGAGATGAAATCCATTGAAATATGGGTCCATGGCCTCTTGGGGACAGGCAAAGGCATCAACAACCCACTAGAGCGAGAACACGATTTAGACCGGGAGCACGTCCCACAGGACTGCACAAAATTCCTGACATCACGAGAGAAGGAGGGCCACCAAAAAGACTGACTCACCAGATCTCTAGTACCAAAAATACCTGGATGACCAGCCAAAGCAGAGCAATGAACTTCAGACATCACTCTCTTCTTCCACTGGTCAGGAACATACAACTTTCCACTGGGACAACGCTCAGGTTTGTCCTTCTGGAACTCTTCCAGATCACGTCTCAAATCGGGCGAGATGGCAGAAAGAACTACCCCTTCGCCTAAGATGCTAGCAGGCTTGGTCACCACAGGAGAATCAGCAAAGAAGCTCCTAGAGAGGGCGTCTGCCTTGACATTCTTAGTTCCAGGAAGAAAAGAAACCACAAAATCAAAACGTGTAAAAAACAAGGCCCACCTAGCCTGTCTTGGGTTCAAGCGCTTAGCCGACTCTAGGTAAATCAAATTCTTGTGGTCAGTGAGGACCACGATTTGATGCTTAGCTCCCTCCAACCAATGTCTCCACTCCTCAAATGCCCATTTCATGGCCAACAGTTCCCGATTCCCCACATCATAGTTACGTTCAGATGGAGAGAACTTTCGGGAAAAGAAAGCA
This sequence comes from Dendrobates tinctorius, assembly GCF_039654945.1. Classification (NCBI taxonomy): domain Eukaryota; kingdom Metazoa; phylum Chordata; class Amphibia; order Anura; family Dendrobatidae; genus Dendrobates; species Dendrobates tinctorius. Next base: position 7,384,608 of record NW_027361918.1, on the reverse strand, counting down.
CAGGGATTCATTTTAGATGTTACAGGATCCTTTTGGGACAAAACAGCTCCTGCACCAATCTCAGAAGCATCCACCTCTACCTGGAACGGAAGTGAGACATCAGGTTGCCACAAAACCGGGGCGGAGGTGAATCTTCGCTTCAGCTCCTGAAAGGAAGAAACAGCCTCCGGAGACCAATTTAACACATCAGCACTAGTGTTGAGCATTCCGATACCGCAAGTATCGGGTATCGGCCGATATCAGCGGTATCGGAATTCCGATACTTAATTCCGATACTTTTTTCATATCGGATTCCGGGATCGGAATCGGAATAGGAAGTTCCCATCATGCTATGAGCCTGCTTGCTTTGATTAAGCCAATGGGAATCCTCCGAAGTGTGGGCACATCCTGTTAGGCATGTAGGCATGTTAACTATTGGCATGGCTGTGATTGGCTGCCGAAATGATGTCATGATGCACTATAAAAGCCACCGCAGCCGCCATTTCTGGTCACTCTGCTGTGAATTCAGTTAGGGACAGGCTGCTGTAGAAGACTGTGAGGGACAGTTAGAAATAGCGATTCTAAAAACAATATTGTGCTTTATCCAGGCTACATAAACCACCACTGTAGCTTGCTTTTCCCTAGCAGCGCTGTTTTCACAGCTGTCTGCAAGGGCTGTGTGAGTGCAGCTCACGCTGTGGAGTGGGTCCTGCAGCCACGTCAGGCTGTAGGCCACCCAGTGTGATCACTGCTGCCTCATACATCTTTTATTTTTTGAGCTGCATTTTTTAAATAATTTCAATCTAGTGTGCTTCCATCCGTATCCATATACGTTGGTTGCAAACACTAGTAGTAGACAGCGGAGCCTTTCTGCAGCCTTTCAGTGCTAGTGTCCACTTTGCTGCACTGTTCACGGCTGTCTGAGAGGTCTCTGACTGTGTGTGAGTGCAGCTCACGCTGAGTAGTGTGTCCTGCAGCTACGTCTGGCTGTAGGACGCTCAGCGTGCGTCACTGCCTCACACATATTTTTATTTGAGTGCAGCTCATTTTTTCTTCTATTAGTGTGCATCCATCCGTCTCCATCTACGGTGGTTGCAAACACTATATAGGAGTACACAGCGGAGCCTTTCTGCAGCCTGTCAGTGCCAGTGCCCACTTAGCTGCACTGTTGACGGCTGTCTGAGAGGTCTCTGACTGTGTGTGAGTGCAGCTCACGCTGAGTAGAGTGTCCTGCAGCTACGTCTGGTTGTAGGACGCTCAACGTGCGTCACTGCCTCACACATATTTGTCTCTGAGTGCAGCTCATTTTTTCTTCTCCTATTAGTGTGCATCCATCCGTATCCATCAACATTGGTTGGTTGCAAACACTATATAGGAGTAGATAGAGGAGCCTTTTTTTCTGGCTTGTGCCCTGCCGGCGCAGCCAGATTAGTATTACCCAATTTTTTTGGAGCCTCATCTTTTGCATTGTAGGTTACCTGCCTGCATTGTAATAGCTCCAAAAAGTTGGTGATACTATCATTTTCAATTCTTTGTTCTCATACTTTGAGTTTGTTTCAAACAAAGAAACCACATAAAAAGTTCACCAAACACTACATTTTGAACTTGTGTAGGCCACATCAGCTCCTATTAAAGTCTAGTCCACACACACACACTTCATAAAATTAGTGTTTCTTGTACCTGTAACCAGCTGTTCAGGAATAAGCACACTAAGGCCCCCCTTTGTCCTTTTTTGCCTATCTTAAGCAGTCTAGCAAGATGAAGAAGGCAGGGAGTAAGGCACGTGGGCGTGGAGTTTCAGCAGGGAGAGGACGTGGGGATTCTGCAGGGAGAGGACGTGGGGATTCTACAGGTAGAGGACGTGGGGATTCTGGGCCTGCTGCGGGCACCAGTGGATCAGCATCCCCCAGTTTTAGCAGGCAACAGTCCTTTATGCGCAGCTTTGTAGGACCTCAACGTACCCCACTGCTGCGGGAGGAACAAATTGAAGCCGTTGTCGGATGGATGGCAGCTAACGCATCGACTTCAATTACTTCCGCATCCTCTCAGGGTCAGAGCACCGAAGAGCAACCATCTGTCTCTTCACCACCTGCCAAAGTGCCCAGGCAGTCAGAGAGACATGGACAGGAGCCATCACAATCTCTACTTCTGTTCTCGGAATCTGTTGGCTTGGAAAGAGGGGGCCAGCCAAGCAGCATTCCTGAATGTGAAGAAGAGGGAGTATGCAGTGATGCGCAACTTCTTTGTCCCTCTGAATCTGAAGAGGCGAGTGGGCCAGTGCCTATGGTCAGCACACCTCAGTACGCATCAGATGATGACGAGACTCAGTTGCCACTTTCTGGTGCGTACGGTGCTGGCGAGACAACCCCGGAGAAGCAGCTGTTTGAAGAGGGGAGGGAAGATGATGAGGTCCTTGACCCATCATGGCGTGAGCAACAGGAAGGTGGTGGGAGCAGCTCGGAGGAAGAGATTCCCCTACCGGCCAAAACAGGAGGCAGAGGGAGGGGGAAGACTTGGTTGCCTGTACCCTCCACTTCGGCACCCGTTAGGAGCATTCCTCCTTCCAAAGGCAAACCGGGCGCTCACAAGAGTTGCAGTGCGTGGTCCTTTTTTGACACAGTTGCAGATGACATTTGCTTTGTCAAATGCAAGCTGTGTCATCAGAGAGTCAAAAGAGGGAGAAATGTCAGCAACCTCAATACCACAAATATGTGGAAACATGTGCGCACCAAGCACGAGTTGGAGTTGCATAGACACCCTCAAGACGTAGGCCAACGTACAGCACCACCTACCACCTCTTCAGTTCGTGTTGGGCCCTCTTCCTCCAGCTCACACACTGCTGGTTCGGCTTCCTCACAGGATCGCCAAGGAAGAACCTCTGCCACTGTTGTCCGGAGACCCTGTCAGATTCCACCCATAACAGCACGTTCCCATCCATCACAGCCATCGGTAGCACAGGCATGGGATAAAAGGCGCCCTTACTCGGCAAACCATCCCCGAGCACAGTCTCTGAATGCTGGCATTGCCAAACTTCTGGCAGTTGAAATGCTGTCATTCAGGCTGGTGGACACTGACACCTTCCGGGACTTAATGGCATTGGCAGTCCCCCAATACAACGTGCCCAGCCGCTTTTATTTCAGCAGGCGAGCCGTCCCTGCCCTGCAGAAACATGTTGAGGGCAAAATAAAACATGCGCTACTAAACGCCGTTAGTAGCAAGGTCCACCTGACCACCGATGCGTGGACCAGTAACCATGGACAGGGACGATACCTTTCCCTCACTGCCCACTGGGTCAATGTTGTGGAGCCGGGTACGGATCTGGAGAGTGGCGCTGTACGTGTTCTTCCAACGCCACGGATTGCAGGACTCCAGTCTGTACACATAGACTCCTCCTCCTACTCAAGTTCCTCAGAAACAGCAGAGCAGGAGCCTGTTACGACCGATATGAGCACAGCCGTGGCCAAACGTCAACAGGCTGTACTCAAATTAATTTCTTTGGGGAATCGAAGCCACACAGCGCAGGAGCTCTGGAATGCTATCAAGCTGGAGAGCGATGTGTGGTTTGGGCCAGCGAATCTCCAGCCGGGCTTGGTAGTGTGTGACAATGGCCGAAATCTGGTGGCAGCTCTTGGCCTAGGCAACCTCACACACATCCCATGTCTGGCACATGTTCTTAACTTGGTCGTGCAGAGCTTTCTGAGGGACTATCCGGATCTTGATGCACTGTTGCACAAGGTCCGCATAGAGTGCGCTCACTTGCGACGTTCCAGCACGGCAAGATCGCGCCTCGCTGCTCTGCAGCGACGATTTGGCCTTCCAGAACATCGCATCATATGTGACCTACCCACCCGGTGGAATTCAACGTTACATATGTTGGAGCGGTTGTGTGAGCAGCAGGCAGCAGTCATGGAGTACCAGCTGCATCAGGCGCAAACAAGTCGCACTGTGCGCCGTTCACACTTCAGCACCATTGAGTGGGCCTCTATGAAGGACATCTGCCTCGTTTTGCGTGCCTTCGATGAATCCACGCGGATGGCGAGTGCAGATGATGCACTAGTCAGCATGACTGTCCCCCTTATCTGCCTGCTTCAACAAACACTGCAAGCACTAAGGGATGAGGTTTCAGAAGAGGTGGAGGATGAGGAGTCCCAAATGCCATCTGCTTCTGGACAGTCTGCGCTACGTGTTTCCTCACAAAGGCCTAGGCAGGGGACACTTTGTGAGGAGGATGAGGAGGAGTCGATGGAGGAGGAAGACATCTCTCCAGAGGAGGGAGGTACACAAACCTCTACTCAGTATGTACAGCGAGGGTGGGGTGATGCAGAGCAGGTCGAGGTCACGCCTCAAACAGGGGACAGCGGTTCTTTGGCAGTTGGGAGTCTGCAGCACATGGTTGATTTCATGCTGCAGTGCCTGAGAAACGACCGCCGCATCGCCCACATTCTCGTCTCGGCTGATTATTGGGTGTACACCCTCCTAGATCCTCGCTACCGGGACAGCGTACAAAGGCTCATACCAACGTTGAACCGGGAGCGTAAAATGCGGGAGTACGAAGAGTCACTGGTGCAGTCCATAATGTTTTCCATTCCACCCGACAGCATTGTTGCAAGTGCTTTACAAAGCAGCTCTGTGCGTCGAGGCAGTGGAGGAAACTCTGCACAAAGAGGGAGCAGAGGCAGTGCCGCAGCACAAGGCAAGACCACTATGGCCCAAATGTGGCAAAGTTTTGTGTGTCCACCACAATTGTCTACACCATCAGCGACGCCTCGAGTCAGCAGGAGGCAACGCTTCCGTCAGATGGTGTCAGACTACATGTCTTGCCCTGTCGCTGTACTCCCAGATGGCTCTTCCCCCTTCAAGTTTTGGGTCTCTAAGCTGGATACATGGCCAGAGCTTAGCCAGTATGCATTGGAGGTGCTGGCTTGCCCTGCTGCCAGTGTATTATCGGAACGTGTCTTTAGTGCCGCAGGTGGTGTACTAACAGACCGTCGCACGCGACTATCTTCCGATAATGTTGACCGGCTGACTTTTCTGAAAATGAACAAGGCCTGGATCTCCAAAGACTTTGCCATTCCTCTTACAGACTAAATTAGTGGTTGGCAACTGTATCCAGGTCTGCTGGTGTGTTCATTTTTCTACCACCTGAACTATAATCCCTGTGCTTCAACACAGCCAGTTGTCGCTCAGATGTGTCGTCTGCACAGAGAAACACACTAGCTCCTGTGTTACTGGGGTTCAGTAATGCCAGCTGATCCCCTGCTGTGTGGATGGCAGAGTCACCAGCTCCATCAACATTCAAACCACTACTGATTTTTAACCGTGCCCAACTTAGGTCTCTGGCTCCACTGTCTCTACTATTTCCCCTGACCTCCAACCCCGCCATCTACATCTCTGAAGTGGCGTCAGCACAATCTACACTTGTTCCTGTGTTCCTGTGGCTCAGTCCCATCAGTTTATCCCCTGATGTGTGTCCGGCAAGGTCTCCTGCTCTGTCCACATTCCCATAACCAGTAGTGGGAATGAGGACAGAGCTGGCGAACTTGCCGGACAAACATCAGGGGATCAACTGATGGGACTGAGCACCAGTAACACAGGAACAAGTGTAGATTGTGCTGACGCCACTTCAGAGATGTAGCTGGCGGGGTTGGAGGCCAGGGTAAATAGTAGAGACAGTGGAGCCAGAGGCCTAAGTGGAGCATGGTTAGAATCAGTAGTAGTCCACAACCTCCATAAAAACCGCTGCCCATTGGCCTCTGCATGCGGCATGCGTAATCCTGGGCACCAACAGCGTCAGTTGGTGTTCAGAAGTGTCGTCTCCACAGAGCCAAACACATTCGTTCAAGTGTTAGTGGGGTTCAGCACTGCCAGCTGTTCCCCTGCTGTGGAGATGGCAAGTCTCCTGCTGCCTTCACCTGCCAAAATCCAGTAGGCCCCAGCCTGCTCCTCGCCTAATCCTGGGCTCCAACAGCGTCAGTTGGTGTTCAGAAGTGTCGTCTCCACAGAACCAAACACATTCGTTCAAGTGTTAGTGGGGTTCAGCACTGCCAGCTGTTCCCCTGCTGTGGAGATGGCAAGTCTCCTGCTGCATTCACCTGCCAAAATCCAGTAGGCCCCAGCCTGCTCCTCGCCTAATCCTGGGCTCCAACAGCGTCAGTTGGTGTTCAGAAGTGTCGTCTCCACAGAACCAAACACATTCGTTCAAGTGTTAGTGGGGTTCAGCACTGCCAGCTGTTCCCCTGCTGTGGAGATGGCAAGTCTCCTGCTGCCTTCACCTGCCAAAAACAACAGGCCCCAGTATGCTCCTCGCCTAATCCTGGGCTCCAACAGCGTCAGTTGGTGTTCAGAAGTGTCGTCTCCACAGAGCCAAACACATTCGTTCAAGTGTTAGTGGGGTTCAGCACTGCCAGCTGTTCCCCTGCTGTGGAGATGGCAAGTCTCCTGCTGCCTTCACCTGCCAAAATCCAGTAGGCCCCAGCCTGCTCCTCGCCTAATCCTGGGCTCCAACAGCGTCAGTTGGTGTTCAGAAGTGTCGTCTCCACAGAGCCAAACACATTCGTTCGAGTGTTAGTGGGTTTCAGCACTGCCAGCTGTTCCCCTGCTGTGGAGATGGCAAGTCTCCTGCTGCCTTCACCTGCCAAAAACAACAGGCCCCAGCCTGCTCCTCGCCTAATCCTGGGCTCCAACAGCGTCAGTTGGTGTTCAGAAGTGTCGTCTCCACAGAGCCAAACACATTCGTTCAAGTGTTAGTGGGGTTCAGCACTGCCAGCTGTTCCCCTGCTGTGGAGATGGCAAGTCTCCTGCTGCATTCACCTGCCAAAATCCAGTAGGCCCCAGCCTGCTCCTCGCCTAATCCTGGGCTCCAACAGCGTCAGTTGGTGTTCAGAAGTGTCGTCTCCACAGAGCCAAACACATTCGTTCAAGTGTTAGTGGGGTTCAGCACTGCCAGCTGTTCCCCTGCTGTGGAGATGGCAAGTCTCCTGCTGCCTTCACCTGCCAAAAACAACAGGCCCCAGCCTGCTCCTCGCCTAATCCTGGGCTCCAACAGCGTCAGTTGGTGTTCAGAAGTGTCGTCTCCACAGAGCCAAACACATTCGTTCAAGTGTTAGTGGGGTTCAGCACTGCCAGCTGTTCCCCTGCTGTGGAGATGGCAAGTCTCCTGCTGCATTCACCTGCCAAAATCCAGTAGGCCCCAGCCTGCTCCTCGCCTAATCCTGGGCTCCAACAGCGTCAGTTGGTGTTCAGAAGTGTCGTCTCCACAGAGCCAAACACATTCGTTCAAGTGTTAGTGGGGTTCAGCACTGCCAGCTGTTCCCCTGCTGTGGAGATGGCAAGTCTCCAGCTGCATTCACCTGCCAAAATCCAGTAGGCCCCAGCCTGCTCCTCGCCTAATCCTGGGCTCCAACAGCGTCAGTTGGTGTTCAGAAGTGTCGTCTCCACAGAGCCAAACACATTCGTTCGAGTGTTAGTGGGTTTCAGCACTGCCAGCTGTTCCCCTGCTGTGGAGATGGCAAGTCTCCTGCTGCCTTCACCTGCCAAAAACAACAGGCCCCAGCCTGCTCCTCGCCTAATCCTGGGCTCCAACAGCGTCAGTTGGTGTTCAGAAGTGTCGTCTCCACAGAGCCAAACACATTCGTTCAAGTGTTAGTGGGGTTCAGCACTGCCAGCTGTTCCCCTGCTGTGGAGATGGCAAGTCTCCTGCTGCATTCACCTGCCAAAATCCAGTAGGCCCCAGCCTGCTCCTCGCCTAATCCTGGGCTCCAACAGCGTCAGTTGGTGTTCAGAAGTGTCGTCTCCACAGAGCCAAACACATTCGTTCAAGTGTTAGTGGGGTTCAGCACTGCCAGCTGTTCCCCTGCTGTGGAGATGGCAAGTCTCCTGCTGCCTTCACCTGCCAAAATCCAGTAGGCCCCAGCCTGCTCCTCGCCTAATCCTGGGCTCCAACAGCGTCAGTTGGTGTTCAGAAGTGTCGTCTCCACAGAGCCAAACACATTCGTTCAAGTGTTAGTGGGGTTCAGCACTGCCAGCTGTTCCCCTGCTGTGGAGATGGCAAGTCTCCTGCTGCATTCACCTGCCAAAATCCAGTAGGCCCCAGCCTGCTCCTCGCCTAATCCTGGGCTCCAACAGCGTCAGTTGGTGTTCAGAAGTGTCGTCTCCACAGAGCCAAACACATTCGTTCAAGTGTTAGTGGGGTTCAGCACTGCCAGCTGTTCCCCTGCTGTGGAGATGGCAGTCTCTCCTGCTGTCTCCGCATTACAAAGACAGTAGGCCTCTGCCTACACCCTCCTATTTCCTGGGCTTCAACACAGCCAGTTGTAGTTCGGAAGTGCCGTCCACACGGAAAGAGATACTTGCTCCCGTGTCTCAGTGGGGTTCAGTAACGTCAGCTGATCCCCTGCTGTGTGGATGGCAGTCTCTCCTGCTGTAAACTCATTCAAAATACAGTAGGCCTCTGCCTACACCCTCCTATTTCCTGGGCTTCAACACAGCCAGTTGTAGTTCGGAAGTGCCGTCCACACGGAAAGAGACACTTGCTCCCGTGTCTCAGTGGGGTTCAGTAACGTCAGCTGATCCCCTGCTGTGTGGATGACAGTCTCTCCTGCTGTAAACTCATTCAAAATACAGTAGGCCTCTGCCTACACCCTCCTATTTCCTGGGCTTCAACACAGCCAGTTGTAGTTCGGAAGTGCCGTCCACACGGAAAGAGACACTTGCTCCCGTGTCTCAGTGGGGTTCAGTAACGTCAGCTGATCCCCTGCTGTGTGGATGGCAGTCTCTCCTGCTGTAAACTCATTCAAAATACAGTAGGCCTCTGCCTACACCCTCCTATTTCCTGGGCTTCAACACAGCCAGTTGTAGTTCGGAAGTGCCGTCCACACGGAAAGAGACACTTGCTCCCGTGTCTCAGTGGGGTTCAGTAACGTCAGCTGATCCCCTGCTGTGTGGATGGCAGTCTCTCCTGCTGTAAACTCATTCAAAATACAGTAGGCCTCTGCCTACACCCTCCTATTTCCTGGGCTTCAACACAGCCAGTTGTAGTTCGGAAGTGCCGTCCACACGGAAAGAGACACTTGCTCCCGTGTCTCAGTGGGGTTCAGTAACGTCAGCTGATCCCCTGCTGTGTGGATGGCAGTCTCTCCTGCTGTAAACTCATTCAAAATACAGTAGGCCTCTGCCTACACCCTCCTATTTCCTGGGCTTCAACACAGCCAGTTGTAGTTCGGAAGTGCCGTCCACACGGAAAGAGACACTTGCTCCCGTGTCTCAGTGGGGTTCAGTAACGTCAGCTGATCCCCTGCTGTGTGGATGGCAGTCTCTCCTGCTGTAAACTCATTCAAAATACAGTAGGCCTCTGCCTACACCCTCCTATTTCCTGGGCTTCAACACAGCCAGTTGTAGTTCGGAAGTGCCGTCCACACGGAAAGAGACACTTGCTCCCGTGTCTCAGTGGGGTTCAGTAACGTCAGCTGATCCCCTGCTGTGTGGATGGCAGTCTCTCCTGCTGTAAACTCATTCAAAATACAGTAGGCCTCTGCCTACACCCTCCTATTTCCTGGGCTTCAACACAGCCAGTTGTAGTTCGGAAGTGCCGTCCACACGGAAAGAGACACTTGCTCCCGTGTCTCAGTAGGGTTCAGTAACGTCAGCTGATCCCCTGCTGTGTGGATGGCAGTCTCTCCTGCTGTAAACTCATTCAAAATACAGTAGGCCTCTGCCTACACCCTCCTATTTCCTGGGCTTCAACACAGCCAGTTGTAGTTCGGAAGTGCCGTCCACACAGAAAGAGATACTTGCTCCCGTGTCTCAGTGGGGTTCAGTAACGTCAGCTGATCCCCTGCTGTGTGGATGGCAGTCTCTCCTGCTGTCACCTCATTCAAAATTCAGTAGGCCTCTGCCTACACCCTCCTATTTCCTGGGCTTCAACACAGCCAGTTGTAGTTCGGAAGTGCCGTCCACACGGAAAGAGATACTTGCTCCCGTGTCTCAGTGGGGTTCAGTAACGTCAGCTGATCCCCTGCTGTGTGGATGGCAGTCTCTCCTGCTGTCACCTCATTCAAAATTCAGTAGGCCTCTGCCTACACCCTCCTATTTCCTGGGCTTCAACACAGCCAGTTGTAGTTCGGAAGTGCCGTCCACACGGAAAGAGATACTTGCTCCCGTGTCTCAGTGGGGTTCAGTAACGTCAGCTGATCCCCTGCTGTGTGGATGGCAGTCTCTCCTGCTGTAAACTCATTCAAAATACAGTAGGCCTCTGCCTACACCCTCCTATTTCCTGGGCTTCAACACAGCCAGTTGTAGTTCGGAAGTGCCGTCCACACGGAAAGAGATACTTGCTCCCGTGTCTCAGTGGGGTTCAGTAACGTCAGCTGATCCCCTGCTTTGTGGATGGCAGTCTCTCCTGCTGTAAACTCATTCAAAATACAGTAGGCCTCTGCCTACACCCTCCTATTTCCTGGGCTTCAACACAGCCAGTTGTAGTTCGGAAGTGCCGTCCACACGGAAAGAGATACTTGCTCCCGTGTCTCAGTGGGGTTCAGTAATGTCAGCTGATCCCCTGCTGTGTGGATGGCAAAGTCTCCTGCTGCCTACACAGTCGTACCACTACTGATTTTTAACCGTGCTCCAATTAGGCCTGTGGCTCCACTGTCTCTCGTATTTCCCCTGTCCTCCAACCCTGCCAGTTACAGCTCCGAAGTGGCGTCTGCACAATCCACACTTGTTCCTGTGTTACAGGTGTTCAGTCCGATCAGTTAATCCCCTGATGTGTGTCCGGCAATGTCGCCTGCTCTGTCCACATTCCCATTATCGGAATGTGGACAGAGCAGGCGACATTGCCGGACACACATCAGGGGATTAACTGACCGGACTGAACACCTGTAACACAGGAACAAGTGTGGATTGTGCAGACGCCACTTCGGAGCTGTAACTGGCGGGGTTGGAGGACAGGGGAAATACGAAAATAGTGAATCCACAGGCCTAAGTGGAGCTTGGTTCAAATTAGTAGTCTACAACCGATCTTAAAATTTCTTCAATGCAGCCTAAGCCTGCTCCGTGCTTGTCCCTGGGCTTCAACACAGCCAGTTGTTGCTCGGAAGTGCCGTCTTCACAGAGTAAAACACTAGCTCCTGTGTTTGTGGGGTTCAGTAACGTCAGCTGTTCCCCTGCTGTTTTGATGGCAATCTGTCCTGCTGCCTCCCAATTGACAGCACATCAGGCCTCAGCCTGCTAAGTGCTTGTCCTGGGCTCCAACATCGCCAGTTGCTGCTCATAACTGACTTTGGCACGGGTACTCCCTCCTGCCCAGCTTGGTTCCAGCCCTGCCTGCTGTTTCCGGGAAGTGTCAATGTCAGTTTGCCACCCCAAGTTGCCATGTCGTGTTGCGGTTCGGTTAGCCGAGGCTAGGGTGCCAGCAGTTTAGGTGCTTCCTATGTGGACTGCGGGTTCTGGTAAGAAAGGTTTGTTCCATAGTGCCAGTAGGACAAGCACCCCCTGTAGGACTGTGTGATTCGGTAACTGCGGCCAGCTTGCGGCATGCCAACTTTGCTTTTCAGGGGTAACTTCTGATACCCCTCCGGGTTCCAGCACCGTCAGCTGGTTCTCATCAGAGCCTTTGGCCTAGGTGCCTCCATCTCGGTATCCGAGTTCCAGCAATGTCTGCTGGTCCTTGGTAGTGCTTTGTAGCACAGGTACCTCCTGCTTAGTAACCGGGTTCCAGCACCGTCAGCTGGTCCTCGGTTGTGCCATTGGCTCTTATTCCTTCTGCTGCCCCTCCGGGTGCCAGCACTGTCAGCTGGTCCTCGCTATTTCCATTTGCTCTTGCAGCTTATGCTACCCCTCCGGGTTCCAGCACCGTCAGCTGGTTCTCGTCAGAGCCTTTGGCCTAGGTGCCTCCATCTCGGTATCCGAGTTCCGGCAACGTCTGCTGGTCCTTGGTAGTGCTTTGTAGCACAGGTACCTCCTGCTTAGTAACCGGGTTCCAGCACCGTCAGCTGGTCCTCGGTTGTGCCATTGGCTCTTATTCCTTCTGCTGCCCCTCCGGGTGCCAGCACTGTCAGCTGGTCCTCGCTATTTCCATTTGCTCTTGCAGCTTATGCTACCCCTCCGGGTTCCAGCACCGTCAGCTGGTTCTCGTCAGAGCCTTTGGCCTAGGTGCCTCCATCTCGGTATCCGAGTTCCGGCAACGTCTGCTGGTCCTTGGTAGTGCTTTGTAGCACAGGTACCTCCTGCTTAGTAACCGGGTTCCAGCACCGTCAGCTGGTCCTCGGTAGTGCCATTGGCTCTTGTTCCTTCTGCTGCCCCTCCGGGTGCCAGTACCGTCAGCTGGTTCAAGAGGACAAAGAACAGGAAGACAACCACCAAGATGCAGAACAACAAAAGAGAGAAGACAAAGAAGCATAAAAAAAACAAAGCAGAAGAACATTAAGCATAAGACTAATACTCTGAGCAAATGATATTATCTTATTTATAAGCAGAAGAAGACTAAGCAGTGTATGGGGGTGAGTCCGTTCCTCCTCGTGGTGCCCCTGGAAAAGGCCTGCTTCTGCAGGCCAAACTGAACGCGGACAAATCCTGTTGTAAATCTTTTGTGACAGGCAGAACGGAAGGTGTAAACTTCTAACTTTTCTAGATAACAACTACAGGAATGCCTGACACAAACAAGAATATGATGAAGAAGAATAGGAAGAAGATGAAGAAGCTGAATATGTAGAATAATAATTGTTGAATAAGAAGAATATGAAGAATGTAAGAAAAGGAAGAAGAAGAAGAAGAAGAAGAAGAAGAAGAAGAATGTAAAAAAAGGAAGTAGAAGAAGAAGAAGAAGAATGTAAAAAAAGGAATAAGAAGAAGAATGTAAAAAAAGGAAGTAGAAGAAGAAGAAGAAGAATGTAAAAAAAGGAAGTAGAAGAAGAAGAAGAAGAATGTAAAAAAAGGAAGTAGAAGAAGAAGACATACATGTCTGGCAAAATATAAATGAGGCTAACATAGTCAATATCTTTGTAACTCCTAACATCTTTAAAAAAAAGTTTAATTCCTGCTATTCCATTTGATTGGGCTAAACCTCTATGGCTTTAATGTCTCCTCCACCTCCCACAATACATTCTACATTATTCTTAGTTGTTTTTCTTCATGTAGAATTAACCTACAAGGAAAGAAAGGGTTTTTTTTAATTCCGATATTTTGGCCCCATTGACTTGCATTGGTTCCCGGTATCGGAATCGGCGATACCGATACTTTTTTTTAAGATCGGCCGATCCATTCCGATCCGATATTTTCAAGTATCGGCTGGTATCGCTCAACTCTAATCAGCACCCTTCTTAGTCAAATCAGTCAATGGCTTGGCAATACTAGAAAATTTTGCTATAAATTTCCGATAAAAATTAGCAAAACCCAAAAACTTCTGGAGGGCCTTCAAAGAAGTGGGCTGAACCCAATCGTAAATGGCCTGTACCTTGGCCGGGTCCATTTCAATAGTTGACGAGGACAAAATAAATCCCAAAAAAGAAATCCTCTGTACTCCAAAAAGGCATTTAGATCCTTTGACATACAGGGAATTCTCCCTCAAGATCCGGAACACAGTCCGAATATGTTCCACATGAGAATCCCAATCCTTGGAGAAGATCAAAATATCATCCAGATAGATAATCAAAAATTTATCGACAAAATCTCGGAAAATATCGTTCATGAAGCACTGAAAGACAGAAGGGGCATTAGTGAACCCAAAAGGCATCCCCAGGTACTCAAAATGTCCCTCTGGAGTATTAAACGCCGTCTTCCATTCATCCCCATGCTTAATGCAAATAAGATTATACGCCCCCCTGAGGTCAAGCTTGGTAAACCAGCAAGCACCTTTAACTCTGGAGAATAGATCAGAAATCAGGGGTAACGGATACTGATATTTAACAGTAATTTTGTTGAGGGCACGATAATCAATACAAGGTCTTAATGATCCATCCTTTTTGGCTACAAAAAAAACCCGGCACCTAAGGGTGACAAGGATGGTCTAATATGACCCTTCTCCAACGCCTCCTTAATATAGGATTGCATAGCCTCGTGTTCGGGTACAGATAAATTGAAGAGCCGACCCTTGGGAAATTTACACCCCGGGCTCAGTTCAATTGCACAGTCATAACTCCTATGAGGAGGCAGAGACGCAGACTCTTTCTCACTAAATACATCATAAAAGTCCGCCAAATAATCAGGAACATCATGCGACTGAGGAGAGGTGGAAAACACCGAAGCATCACTAAAGGCACACCGACAACCCCAACTCACCACAGACACAGATTTCCAATCCAAAACTGGATTATGAATCTGTAACCAGGGAAACCCCAGAACAACAGTATCATGCAAATTATGCAACACCAAAAATCTGCAATTTTCTTGATGGTCTGGGGCGACCCGCATTACCACCTGGGTCCAAAACTGGGGTTTATTTTTAGCCAAAGGAGTAGCATCAATTCCCCTCAAAGGGATAGGCGTCTGCAGAGGTGTCATCGGAAATCCGCAATGTTTAGCAAAATCCAAGTCCATTAGGTTTAGGGCTGCTCCCGAATCCACAAACGCTTTGGCGGAAAATGTGGACAGGGAGCAGATCAGAGTAATAGCCAGAAGAAACTTAGGTTGAACACCACCAACAGAAAACGTGTGTGCAAAGCATTTCTCTCGTTTAGGACAGACAGAAATAATATGCGAGGCATCTCCACAGAAAAAACACAACTTATTACGCCTTCTGAACTCCTGACGCTGCTCTCTGGAAAAAACTCTATCACATTGCATAGGTTCAGACATTTGTTCAACAGGTGGCAACACCTCTCGTGCAGCTTTGCGTTCGCGCAAACGCCGATCAACCTGAATGGCTAATGACATAGAATCGTCAAGACCAGAGGGAACAGGAAATCCCACCATAGTATCTTTTACGGCTTCTGACAACCCCTTCCGAAAGAGAGCAGCCAAGGCATTATCATTCCAGGTAGTAAGTACTGCCCACTTTCTGAATTTTTGACAGTACAATTCTGCAGAATCACGACCCTGGTTCAATGCCAGCAGGGTCTTTTCAGCCTGATCAATGGCATTAGGTTCATCATACAACAACCCCAAGGCCTGAAAAAATGCGTTCACATTAGTTAGAATAGGATCATCTGGTTTCAAAGAAAACGCCCAATCCTGGGGATCGCCACGCAGCAAAGAGATGACAATTTTAACCTGCTGCGCGGAGCTCCCTGACGAGTTAGGCTTCAAGGCAAAAAATAATTTACAATTATTTTTGAAATTCAAAAATTTAGACCGATCCCCAAAAAATACATCAGGTGTAGGAATCTTTGGTTCAGCAGCATGTGAATGAGCAAGGTAGGCGGAAATTCCCTGCACTTCCGCAGCGAGCTGCTCCACACGATCAGACAATTGCTTCATCTCCATTGAGAGAAAAAAAAATTCCCCCTGCGGCCTCAGAGATATATAGGAAAAAATATACATACTTTTTTTTTTTTTTTATACAATTCTTTCCTGCTATTGGGTACCCTAGGATCTGCGGTATGGCGGGTGATTCTGTTATGATTGAGTCACCGTAGGAGGCAGACACAAAAATAGAAGCTACGTCCAGAAAACCAGAGAAGTTGGCAACTATCAGATTGCAGACCCCTGAACCTATCAACACAACTAGCAGTAGCCGTGGGGGGTTCCTACGATGCCCTAGACCCCTCGATCACAGCCGGAGCGCTAAATAGCCTAAAGACAGAAAAGGAAATCTAAACTGCCCCAGAGCAGACCCCAAAGTAAAAGGCAGCCCCCAACATATAATGACGGTGAAGCAAGATGAAAAAACACTCACACAGATAGAAAGATAGGCTGAGCAAACGATGGGGCCCAAGCTAGCTACACAGAACAGGAAAGGAAGGTTGCTGTCTGCAATCTGCCAAAACCCTATCAAAGACATAAGCCAACAAGCTGATATGAAAAAGACCCTGAAGCAGCTAGGCTTCAAAAACTAAATCAGCACTCAGGTATTTTCAGAAGACAGAGCTAAAGGAATTCTGCACACCCCAGCAGGGAATGGCAGAAATCCAGAAAAACAAAGCAAAACAAAGTCTAAGCACAAATGCAAAAAGCCGAGCAGAAAACTTAGCTTTAGAGGAGCAGGAATTCAGACTGGTCTCCAAGGATCCCACAGAGAAATCACCCGCAGGGCAGAAGGGCGTCGGCAGCCTTATATCCAGTCAGTAACTCCACTCAGCCAGTCATCATCATCAGACTCAGGTGTTTGATAATCAGGCTCACTACCTTTCTTTACCAGAAGAGGGAGTTCCTCGGGCCTCAGTAGTGAAGGGGAAAATGAACTCACAACACTCTTACCTGGGCCAAGGAGAAAGAGAACCGGACTGTTGTCAGTGATCCCAGAGTCTGGAGGAAGAGTGGAGGCCACAATCCAAGCTGCTGGAGGTCTAGTATGAAGTCTCCACAGTCAGTGATGGTTTGGGGAGCCATGTCATCTGCTGTTGTAGGTTCCCTGCGTTTTATCAAGACCTAAGTCAGTGCAGCCGTCTACCAGGACATGTTAGAGCACTTCATGCTTCCCACTGCCGACAATTTTTATGGAGATGGAAATGTCATTTTCCAGCAAGACTTGGTCCCTGTCCACACTGCCAAAAGTACCAATACCTGGTGTAAAAACAATAGGATCACTGGGCTTGATTGGCAGCAAACTCGCCTCACCTTGTCAAGAGAAAGGTGAGAGACACGAGACCCAACAATGCAGACGAGCTGAAGGCTGCTATCAAAGCGACCTGGGCTTCCATAACCCCTCAGCAGTGCCACAGGCTGATCACCTCCATCCCACGCCGCATTGATGCAGTAACTGATGCAGAAGGAGCCCGACCAAGTATTGAGTGCATTTACTGATCATACATTTCAGGAGGACAACACTTCAGATTTTACAATCAGTTTCCTTTTTAAATGTTTTTATTAAAAAATTTTCATGAAAACTGGGAGGTAAAGAAGGAGGGGGAACAGGGAAGGGGAGGGGGAGGATGAGAGAGAAGGGTGAATATACATAGAATGGGTAAAGGGTCATAAAATTAGAGAACCCTTGTAAAAAGCTTAAATTAACAAGTATAAAGTAAACTTACAGTAGATCAGCAAGTAATACAGGGATGTGTCTCACTTAGGGAGGAGATGTATAAAGGCGATCTAGTCCAACCACTTAAGGAGGTGTGTGGGTGAAATTTAAACTTGTCTGAATTTACTATTCCAGATCTTCCACTTATTAGTGCAGGCGTGGATATTATTAAACCTCCACTCGATTGCATTATGTTGGTAAATTTTGTCTAAGTTGTCTGAAAATTTGGGAGGGTCAGGTTTCTTCCAGAAGTATGCCAAATTATTTCTAACTACCAGAAGGATATGTCTCACCAACAGGTGCAAATGTTCCAAGTCCAAAGAAAGCAATGCTTTTTGGGGAGTCACGGTAAAGTTTTCGGTAAAGGAGTTAATGTGATGTGAAACCTGGAGTCAGAGACTTTTTAGTTTCGGGCAACACCAGAAGATGTGGTAAAGATTTGTGGCGCCCCTGAGGCTCAGTCGCCACAGAGGTACTGCACCTCCTCCTGAGGTGTGGTGCCCCACCTTCCAGGTAAGTTGGAGGCTCCTGACCACACTCCAACACTCGCAGAGTAGTTCAGCAAAGCCACATTGCGGCTCCCTGCTTGGAGTGTAGCAGAGCACCTTTGGTGGCTCCCTGCTTGGAACACAAAACGTGCTGGGAGGCGGGTGGAGTTAGAATACATAAAAGAGCGGGACGGTTTAGAATTACAGGTCAGTCTGGGAGAGGAAGCCACTCAGAGAGGAGTGAGGAAAGAAGATCCCTGAGAGAGGGATGGAGGAAGGAGGTGCTGCAGCAGACCTCAGTGACCTGGGTCTGCTGGCACAGGAAAGGAAAGAAGGAGAAATACATTGAACTGAAACCTGATCTTCCATAAGAGAGAGGGATTAGTACGGAACGAAGGAGTAAAAGGGAACAGAGAGGACGTGGGTTAGAGGAGAACCCTGCCTAGAAGTTCTAAGCGCAAGGCCGGAGCCCAGTCCCCAAGGTTGTATGGATAATGAAGGTCCTGCAGCAGACACCGGTGGAGTAGTGGGCTGTAAATGGACTACTCCTATCTAAGACTTGGGAGCACAAGAGCAACGTGAATAGTGAGCCGGGACTCAGGAGAGAGGAGTCCCCGAAGCAGGCTACAGCTGTCTGCCATACAAGTATGGTTCTTGGGAACATCTGTCAGGAGGCACTCCAGTGTAACTCAGTACTAGGAGTACTTCACACTTAAAGGTGCTATAAGAGGAGACGTTCAGAAAGGCACATGTTGGCGGAGCATTGGAAGGGAGCATTCCATCTGATCTGGAGGTTGATTGAGCCTCTGACCCGGAGGACACAGCATGGAGGCAGGCACCTGTGTGTACTACAGACTGTGAGTAAAGCTTTGGAACTACAAGCCCTGGTGTCCTCCATTGATTCTTGCGCAGACACACCCAACACTGCTACCTTTGGGTACCGGCTTCTACACCGCCTGTGCCTCTCCAACTCCACATCTACACTGCCCTGGGGCTACAGCTTCACCTGTGGGGAGCTTCACCATCTTGGCTGCAACACACCACCAGCCTTAGAGGATCTGCACGCAGCGTCGGCTTAACATCTCACTTGCCGAACACCACAGGTGGCATCACAAACTATTCCATTAACTACATTCCACCATTCAATCTTCCCCCATTACTTGGACGCCCAGGGCTACGGACCAGGTCGGGTCACCGCTGCTGTGACACATCCCGCTGACACCGTCCCGGCACCGAGTACCCCACGGCCCTGGGAGGGCGACCCAGATTCCCCTGTTGTCTGCATCCTCTCCAACAAAGTGGGGAATGGTCCTGGTTACTGTGGGAGAGTCTGATAGGTGTTGTGAGTTCATTTTCCCCTTCACTACTGAGGCCCGAGGAACTCCCTCTTCTTGTGAAGAAAGGTAGTGAGCCTGATTGTCAAACACCTGGGGCTGATGATGATGATGACTGGCTGAGTGGAGTTAATGACTGGATATAAGGCTGCTGACGCCCTTCTGGCCTGCGGGTGATTTCTCTGTGGACTTCTAGGAAACCAGTCTGATTCCTGCTCATCTAAAGCTAAGATTTCTGCTTTGCCTTTTTGCATTAGTGTTTTGTTTTCCTTGCCTTCTGGATTCTGCCATTCCCTGCTGGGGTGAGCTGAATCTCCTTTTGCCTGTTGCTCTGTCTTCAGAATATTCCCGAGTACTGACATAGCCTTTTTTGAAGCCTAGCGTCTTCAGGGCCTTTTTTACTGTCAGTTTGTTGGCTCTTATTTTCATAGGGTTTTAAACGGATTGCAGACAGCAGCCTTCCTGTCCTTTCCTATCTAAGCTAGCTTGGGCCCCATCTTTGCTCAGTCTATCTTTCTGTCTGTGTTTTGTTCTTTTTTCTTGCTTCATCGTCATTATATGTGGGGGGCTGCCTTTTGCTTTGGGGTCTGCTCTGGGGCAGTTTAGATTTCCCTTTCTGTCTTTAGGCTATGTAGTCCTCCGGCTGTGATCGAGGGGCCTAGGGCATCGTAGGAGCCCCCCACGGCTACTGCTAGTTGTGTTGATAGGTTCAGGGGTCTGCAATCCGATAGCTGCCAACTTCTCTGGTTTTCTGGACTTAGCTTGTATTTCTATTTTTGCCTCCTACAGTGACTCAATCATAACAGAATCACCCGCCATACCGCAGATCCTAGGGTACTCAATTGCAGGAAAGAATTGTATAAAAAAAAAAAAAGGTGTGTATATTTTTTCCTCTATATCTCTGAGGCCGTGGGGGAATATTTTTTTCTCTCTATGGAGATAAAGCAATTGTCTGATCGTGTGGAGCAGCTCGCTGCGGAAGTGCGGGGAATTTCCGCCTACCTTGCTCATTCACATGCTGCTGAACCAAAGATTCCTACACCTGATGTATTTTTTGGGGATCGGTCTAAATTTTTGAATTTCAAAAATATTTGTAAATTATTTTTTGCCTTGAAGCCTAACTCGTCAGGGAGCTCCGCGCAGCAGGTTAAAATTGTCATCTCTTTGCTGCGCGGCGATCCCCAGGATTGGGCGTTTTCTTTGAAACCAGATGATCCTATTCTGACTAATGTGAACGCATTTTTTCAGGCCTTGGGGTTGTTGTATGACGAACCTAATGCCATTGACCAGGCTGAAAAGACCCTGCTGGCATTGAACCAGGGTCGTGATTCTGCAGAATTGTACTGTCAAAAATTCCGAATGTGGGCAGTACTTACTACCTGGAATGATAATGCCTTGGCTGCTCTCTTTCGGAAGGGGTTGTCAGAAGCCGTAAAAGATACTATGGTGGGATTTCCTGTTCCCTCTGGTCTTGGCGATTCTATGTCTTTAGCCATTCAGGTTGATCGGCGTTTGCGCGAACGCAGAGCTGCACGAGAGGTGTTGCCACCTGTTGAACAAATGTCTGAACCTATGCAATGTGATAGAGTTTTTTCCAGAGAGCAGCGTCAGGAGTTCAGAAGGCGTAATAAGTTGTGTTTTTTCTGTGGAGATGCCTCGCATATTATTTCTGTCTGTCCTAAACGCGAGAAACGCCTTGCACACACGTTTTCTGTTGGTGGTGTTCAACCTAAGTTTCTTCTGGCTATTACTCTGATCTGCTCCCTGTCCACATTTTCCGCCAAGGCTTTTGTGGATTCGGGAGCAGCTCTAAACCTAATGGACTTGGATTTTGCTAAACGTTGTGGATTTCCGATGACACCTCTGCAGATGCCTATCCCTTTGAGGGGGATTGATGCTACTCCTTTGGCTAAAAATAAACCTCAGTTTTGGACCCAGGTGGTAATGCGGGTTGCCCCAGACCATCAAGAAAATTGCAGGTTTTTGGTGTTACATAATCTGCATGATACTATTGTTCTGGGGTTTCCCTGGTTACAAATTCATAATCCAGTTTTGGATTGGAAATTTGTGTCTGTGGTGAGTTGGGGTTGTCGGTGTGCCTTTAGTGAGGCTCCGGTGTTTTCCACCTCTCC
This sequence comes from Dendrobates tinctorius, assembly GCF_039654945.1. Lineage (NCBI taxonomy): Eukaryota > Metazoa > Chordata > Amphibia > Anura > Dendrobatidae > Dendrobates > Dendrobates tinctorius. Next base: position 7,363,565 of record NW_027361918.1, on the reverse strand, counting down.
TCAGTCGCATGATGTTCCTGATTATTTGGCGGACTTTTATGATGTATTTAGTGAGAATGAGTCTGCGTCTCTGCCTCCTCATAGGAGTTATGACTGCAATTGAACTGAGCCCGGGGTGTAAATTTCCCAAGGGTCGGCTCTTCAATTTATCTGTACCCGAGCACGAGGCTATGCGATCCTATATTAAGGAGGCATTGGAGAAGGGTCATATTAGACCATCCTCGTCACCCTTAGGTGCCGGTTTTTTTTTTGTAGCCAAAAAGGATGGATCATTAAGACCTTGTATTGATTATCGTGCTCTCAACAAAATTACTGTTAAATATCAGTATCCGTTACCCCTGATTTCTGATCTATTCTCCAGAGTTAAAGGTGCTTGCTGGTTTACCAAGCTTGACCTCAGGGGGCGTATAATCTTATTTGCATTAAGCATGGGGATGAATGGAAGACGGCGTTTAATACTCCGGAGGGACATTTTGAGTACCTGGTGATGCCTTTGGGGCTCACTAATGCCCCTTCTGTCTTCCAGTGCTTCATGAACGATATTTTCCGAGATTTTGTCGATAAATTTTTGATTATCTATCTGGATGATATTTTGATCTTCTCCAAGGATTGGGATTCTCATGTGGAACATATTCGGACTGTGTTCCGGATCTTGAGGGAGAATTCCCTGTATGTCAAAGGATCTAAATGCCTTTTTGGAGTACAGAGGATTTCTTTTTTGGGATTTATTTTGTCCCCGTCAACTATTGAAATGGACCCGGCCAAGGTACAGGCCATTTACGATTGGGTTCAGCCCACTTCTTTGAAGGCCCTCCAGAAGTTTTTGGGTTTTGCTAATTTTTATCAGAAATTTATAGCAAAATTTTCTAGTATTGCCAAGCCATTGACTGATTTGACTAAGAAGGGTGCTGATGTGTTAAATTGGTCTCCGGAGGCTGTTTCTTCCTTTCAGGAGCTGAAGCGAAGATTCACCTCCGCCCCGGTTTTGCGGCAACCTGATGTCTCACTTCCGTTCCAGGTAGAGGTGGATGCTTCTGAGATTGGTGCAGGAGCTGTTTTGTCCCAAAAGGATCCTGTAACATCTAAAATGAATCCCTGTGCTTTCTTTTCCCGAAAGTTCTCTCCATCTGAACGTAACTATGATGTGGGGAATCGGGAACTGTTAGCCATGAAATGGGCATTTGAGGAGTGGAGACATTGGTTGGAGGGAGCTAAGCATCAAGTCGTGGTCCTCACTGACCACAAGAATTTGATTTACCTAGAGTCGGCTAAGGGCTTGAACCCTAGACAGGCTAGGTGGGCCTTGTTTTTTACACGTTTTGATTTTGTGGTTTCTTTTCTTCCTGGAACTAAGAATGTCAAGGCTGACGCCCTCTCTAGGAGCTTCTTTGCTAATTCTCCTGTGGTGACCAAGCCTGTTAGCATCTTAGGCGAAGGGGTAGTTCTTTCTGCCATCTCGCCCGATTTGAGACGTGCTCTGGAAGAGTTCCAGGAGGACAAACCTGAGCGTTGTCCCAGTGGAAAGTTGTATGTTCCTGACCAGTGGAAGAAGAGAGTGATGTCTGAAGTTCATGGCTCTGCTTTGGCTGGTCATCCAGGTATTTTTGGTACTAGAGATCTGGTGAGTCGGTCTTTTTGGTGGCCCTCCTTGTCTCATGATGTCAGGAATTTTGTGCAGTCCTGTGGGACGTGCTCCCGGTCTAAATCGTGTTCTCGCTCTAGTGGGTTGTTGATGCCTTTGCCTGTCCCCAAGAGGCCATGGACCCATATTTCAATGGATTTCATCTCTGATATGCCTGTCTCTCAAAGGATGACTGTTATTTGGGTGATTTGTGATAGGTTCTCTAAGATGGTTCATCTTGTACCACTCCCTAAGTTGCCGTCTTCCTCTGAGTTGGTGCCCCTGTTTTTACAACAGGTGGTTCGCTTGCACGGGATTCCTGAGAACATTGTATCTGACAGAGGAGTCCAGTTTGTGTCTAGATTTTGGAGATCTTTCTGTTCCAAGCTGGGAATTCAGTTGTCCTTCTCCTCTGCTTTTCACGCTCAGACCAATGGGCAGACAGAAAGAACAAACCAGACCTTGGAGTCATATTTGAGATGTTTTATTTCTGCTGATCAGGATGATTGGGTTTCATTTTTGCCCTTGGCCGAATTTGCTTTAAATAATAGAGCTAGTTCTGCCACTTTGATGTCACCTTTTTTTTGTAACTTTGGGTTTCATCCTCGATTTTCTTCAGGGCAGGTGGAGCCCTCTGCCTGCCCAGGTGTTGACACTGTGGTGGAGAGAATGCACCAGATCTGGGACCAAGTGGTGGATAAGTTATCCAACCGACATAGGACCATTGGTCCCCAGTTTAAGGTTGGTGATATGGTGTGGTTATCATCAAAAAATATTGCTATGAAGGTGGCTTCTCCTAAGTTTAAGCCTAGATTTATTGGACCTTACAAGATTTTGGAGATTATTAATCCGGTCTCTTTTCGTTTGGCTCTTCCTGTCACATTTAAAATCCATAATGTGTTCCATAAATCTTTGTTGAAGAGGTTTGTTGAACCTGTTGTTCCGGGGGTTGCACCTCCAGACCCTGTATTGGTTGAAGGTAACATGGCATATGAGGTAGAGAAAGTACTGGATTCCCGTCTGGCTAGACGGAGACTCCAGTATTTGGTTAAGTGGAAGGGTTATGGTCAGGAGGATAATTCCTGGGTCTCTGCCTCTGATATTCATGCCAAAAGATTGGTGCGTGCCTTTCATCGGGCTCACCCTGATCGCCCTGGTGGCGTGGTTGAGGGTTCGGTGACCCCTCCTCAAGGGGGAGGTACTGTTGTGAGTTCATTTTCCCCTTCACTACTAAGGCCCGAGGAACTCCCTCTTCTGGTAAAGAAAGGAAGTGAGCCTGATTGTCAAACACCTGGGGCTGATGATTATGACTGGCTGAGTGGAGTTAATGACTGGATATAAGGCTGTCGACGCCCTTCTGGCCTGCGGGTGATTTCTCTGTGGACTCTAGGAAACCAGTCTGATTCCTGCTCATCTAAAGCTAAGATTTCTGCTTTGCCTTTTTGCATTAGTGTTTTGTTTTCCTTGCCTTCTGGATTCTGCCATTCCCTGCTGGGGTGAGCTGAATCTCCTTTTGCCTGTTGCTCTGTCTTCAGAATATTCCCGAGTACTGACATAGCCTTTTTTGAAGCCTAGCGTCTTCAGGGCCTTTTTTACTGTCAGTTTGTTGGCTCTTATTTTCATAGGGTTTTAAACGGATTGCAGACAGCAGCCTTCCTGTCCTTTCCTATCTAAGCTAGCTTGGGCCCCATCTTTGCTCAGTCTATCTTTCTGTCTGTGTTTTGTTCTTTCTTCTTGCTTCACCGTCATTATATGTGGGGGGCTGCCTTTTGCTTTGGGGTCTGCTCTGGGGCAGTTTAGATTTCCCTTTCTGTCTTTAGGCTATGTAGTCCTCCGGCTGTGATCGAGGGGCCTAGGGCATCGTAGGAGCCCCCCACGGCTACTGCTAGTTGTGTTGATAGGTTCAGGGGTCTGCAATCCGATAGCTGCCAACTTCTCTGGTTTTCTGGACTTAGCTAGCATTTCTATTTTTGCCTCCTACGGTGACTCAATCATAACAGATAGGTGTGAGATACCACCTTGTAAGTAGTTTGAAATAAGGCTCGTGAAGAGTCATTGATATGTTGGATTTGTATGTATTTTTAATTGCGATGTCCCATTGCTCAATCGATATATCAATCCTAAGGTCGGATTCCACCTCCTTATATATACAGTGTGTTGTGAAATTATTCGGCCCCCTCAAACTTTTCAACCTTTTCCCACATATCATGTTTCAAACATAAAGATACCAAATGTAAATTTTTGGTGAAGAATCAACAACAAGTGGGACACAATTGTGAAGATGAACGAAATTTATTGGTTATTTTAAATTTTTGTGGATATTCAAAAACTGAAAAGTGGGGCGTGCAATATTATTCAGCCCCTTTACTTTCAGTGCAGCAGACTCACTCCAGAAGTTCATTGTGGATCTCTGAATGATCCAATGTTGTCCTAAATGACTAATGATGATAAATATAATCCACCTGTGTGTTATCAAGACTCCATATAAATGCACCTGCTCTGTGATAGTCTCAGGGTTCTGTCTGAAGCACAGAGAGCATCATGAAGATGAAGGAACACAACAGGCAGGTCCGTGATACTGTTGTGGTGACGTTTAAAGATGGATTTGGATGCAAAATGATTTCCAAAACTTTAAGCATCCCAAGGAGCACAGTGCAAGCGATCATATTGAAATGGAAGGAGTATCATACACTGCAAATCAACCAAGACCCGGCCGTCCAACTAAACTTTCCTCTCAAACAAGGAGAAGACTGATCAGAGATGCAGCCAAGAGGCCCATGATCACTCTGGATGAACTGCAGAGATCTACAGCTGAGGTGGGACAGTCAATCCATAGAACAACAATCAGTCGTACACTGCATGGAAGAGTGGCAAGAAGAAAGCCATTTCTCCAAGATATCCATGAAATGTGTTGTTTAAAGTTTGCAACAAGCCACCTGGAAGACACACCAAACATGTGGAAGAAGGTGCTCTGGTCAGATGAAACCAAAATTGAACTTTTTGGCAACAATACCAAACGATATGTTTCGCGTAAAGGCAACACAGCTCATCACCCTGAACACACCATCCCCACTGTCAAACATGGTGGTGGCAGCATCATGGTTTGGGCCTGCTGTTCTTCAGCAGGGACAGGGAAGATGGTTAAAATTGATGGGAAGATGGATGGAGCCAAATACAGGACCATTCTTGAAGAAAACCTGTTGGAGTCTGCAAAAGACCTGAGACTGGGACGGAGATTTGTCTTCCAACAAGACAATGATCCCAAACATAAAGCAAAATCTACAATGGAATGGTTCACAAATAAATTTATCCAGGTGATAGAATGGCCAAGTCACAGTCCAGACCTGAATCCAATCGAGAATCTGTGGAAAGAGCTGAAAACTGCTGTTCACAAACGATCTCCATCCAACCTCACTGAGCTCGAGCTGTTTGCCAAGGAAGAATGGGCAAGAATTTCAGTCTCTCGATGTACAAAACTGATAGAGACAAACCCCAAGCGACTGCAGCTGTAATCGCAGCAAAAAGGGGGCGCAACAAAGTATTAAGTTACAGGGGCCGAATAATATTGCACGCCCCCACTCTTCAGTTTTTGTATTTTCCACAAAAATTTAAAGTAACCAATAAATTTCGTTCAGCTTCACAATTGTGTCCCACTTGCTGTTGATTCTTCACCAAAAATTTTCATTTGGTATCTTTATGTTTTAAGCATGATATGTGGGAAAAGGTTGAAAAGTTCCAGGGGGCCGAATATTTTCGCGAGGCACTGTACAGGATCAGTGCAGAGGAGGGGATATTTTTTTTTTTTTAATTCTCTGAATGTGAGGAAATTAGACCCATTGTGTATATTTTTTATTCCTTTAATACCTAAATTACTCCAGATTTCAGAGAGAGGGAAATTAAATATTAACCCCTTCCTGACATCAGACGTACTATCCCGTCCACGGTACCCGGGCCCCTATGCCCATGGACGGGATAGTATGTCTCAGCGATAAGCGGCGCCCACGTGGTGAGCGCCGCTGATCGCGGCCGGGTGTCAGCTGATTATCACAGCTGACACCCGGCACAATGTGTCAGGGGCGGTCACGGACCGCCCCGACACATTAACCCCTTGCACACTGCGATCAAACATGTTCGTGGTGTACCGGGGGTTAAAGGGAAGCATTGGCAGGGAGGGGGCTCCCTCCGTGCTTCCCTGAGGCCCCCACGGCAGCGCAATGTGCAGCACTGCTGTGGGGGGCTCGTTCCCTGCAGGCCCCCAAATCCAAGATGGCGACGGGGGCCCTCAGGGGCCTGCAGGAAGCCAGCTTCCTCAGTGCCTCCAAAGCGCAGGAATGAGGAAGTCTGCAGCAGTGCCTGTGACAGATCGCTGATCTGTCACAGTGATCTGTCACAGGACAGTGATGTCCCACCTGGGACAATATAATAAAGTTAAAAAAAATTGCTAAAATAATTTTAAAAAAATCGCCAAATAAATTAGAAAAAAAAAAAATTCCCCCAATAAATCCATTTTTTGGAAATAATAAAAAAAAAAGCAATAAAAGTACACATATTAGGTATCGCCGCGTCCGTAATGACCCGCCCTATAAAACTGTCCCCTTAGTCAACCCCTTTAGCAAACCCCTTAAAAAATAAAAATAAAAACGAAAAAACAAAGCAAAAAATAATGATTTATTATCATACCGCCGAACAAAAAGTGTAATAACGTGCGATCAAAATGACGCATATAAATATCCATGGTACCGCTGAAAACGTCAGCTTGTCCTGCAAAAAACGAGCCACGACACAGAGAAAAAATAAAAAAGTTATAGCTCGCAGAATAAAGCGATGCAAAAATAATTATTTTTTATATAAAATAGTTTTTATTGCATAAAACCGACAAAACATAAAAAAACGACCTAAATGAGGTATCGCTGTAATCGTACTGACCCGAAGAATAAAACCGCTTTATCAATTTTACCGCACGCGGAACGGTGTAAACGCACCCCCCAAAAGAAATTCATCAAACGCTGGTTTTTGTTCATTCTGCGTCCCAAAAATCGGAATAAAAAGCGATCAAAAAATGTCACATGCCTGAAAATGGTACCAATAAAAACGTCAACTCGTCCTGCAAAAAATAAGACCTCACTTGACTCGGTGGGTCAAAATACGGGAAAATTATAGCTCTCAATATGTGGTGATGCAAAAATTATTTTTACAATAAAAAGCGTCTTTTAGCGTGCGACAGCTGCCAAACATAAAAACCGCCATAAATAGTAAATCAAACCCCCCGTTATCACCCCCTTAGTTAGGGAAAAATAATAAAATTAAAAGAAATGTATTTATTTCCATTTTCCCATTAGGGTTAGGGCTAGGGTTAGGGCTGAGATTAGGGTTAGGGGTGTGTTGGGGTTCGGGTTGGAGTTAGAATTGGGGGTTTCCACTGTTTGGGCACATCAGGGGCTCTCCAAATGCAACATGGCGTCTGATCTCAATTCAAGCCAATTCTGCGTTGAAAAAGTCAAATGGTGCTCCTTCCCTTCCAAGCTCTGCCATGCGCCCAAATAGTGGTTTACCCCCACATGTAGGGTATCAGCCTACTCAGGACAAATTGCACAATAACTTTTAGGGTCCTGTTACCCTTGGGAAAATAAAAATTGGGGGTGAAAAGATCATTTTTGTGGAAAAAATATGATTTTTTAATTGTACCGCTGTACGTTATAAACTTCTGTGAAGCCCTTGTGGGTTCAAAGTTCTCACCACATATCTAGATAAGTTCATTGGGGGGTCTAGTTTCCAAAATGGGGTCACTTGTGGGGGGTTTCCACTGTTTAGGTACATCAGGGGCTCTCCAAACGCGACATGGCGTCCGATCTGAATTCCAGCCAATTTTGCATTGAAAAAGTAAAACAGCGCTCCTTCCCTTCTGAGCTCTGCCATGCGCCGAAACAGTGGTTCCCCCCCACATATCAGATATCAGCGTACTCAGGACAAATTGCACAATAACTTTTCCAGTCTAATTTCTCCTGTTATCTTTGGTAAAATAAAAAAAATTGAACCTGAAGGTTTTTTTTGTGAAAAAAAGTTAATGTTCATTTTTTTTTTTAAATATTCAAAAAATTCCTGTGACGCGCCTAAAGGGTTAATAAACTTCTTGAATGTGGTTTTGAGCACCTTAAGGGGTGCAGTTTTTAGAATGGTGTCACTTTCGGGTATTTTCTATCATATAGACCCCTCAAAGTGGCTTCAAATGTGATGTGGTCCTAAAAATAAAATGGTGTTGTAAAAATAAGAAATCGCTGGTCAATTTCCTAACAAAAAAAAATTTTGGTTCCAAAATTGTGCTGATGTAAAGTAAACATGTGGGAAATGTTACTTATCAAGTTTTTTGTGTGCCGTATCTCTGTGATTTAAGGGCATAAAAATTCAAAGTTGGAAAATTGTGCAATTTTCAAAATTTTCACCAAATTTCCATTTTTTTCACAAATAAACACAAGTTATATGAATGAAATTTTACCACTAACATGAAGTACAATATGTCACGAGAAAACAATGTCAGAACCACTGGGATCCATGGAAGCGTTCCAGAGTTATCACCTCATAAAGGGACAGTGGTCAGAATTGTAAAAATTGGCCCGGTCATGAACGTGCAAACCACCCTTGTGGATGAAGGGGTTAAAGCCACTACTGTAGTTGCATTGGAAATTTCAAGGCATGTTCAATTTTGTTAATTTTTTATATGGTTTGATCAATGATCTTAATGCAGAAATAATAGGATGGAAAAGAGGATGAGAAGATACTTTTTGAAATAAAAAGTAGAAAATCAATTCTTTTAGAGAGTTAAATTTGCTTACAGTATGTCTCTCTCCAGGCAAAACAAAGCTTGAAATTTCTGTTGGACGCTGAGCCAATACCAGCTCTGTTTAATTAATAAGGCTGCATAATATGCGTGTAGGTTAGGTAGGCTCATGCCTCCTCTGCTTTTATGTTTATAGAAAATTTCAGACGACACCCTAGGCCTCGTATCATTCCATACAAAAGATTTTAGTAGTTTTTGTAAATTTTGTATGGATTGGAATGGAAGGGTGATCGGGAGTGTCTTAAAAAAGTGGATGCCATATATACTCGCGTATAAGCCAAGATTTTTGGGGCTGAAAGTCCCCCTCTCTGCTTATACATGAGTCGTATATGCGAGGGGGTTGGTGGGGGAGAGGGAGGTCAGATCATACTCACCCCCCTGATGCATCTCTGCAGCCCCTTTGCTTGTCCCACGGTCTCCCTTCCTTCCTTCAGCGGTCACATAGTACTGCTCATTAAACTCATGAATATGCGCATATTCATGAGTTTAATTAGCGGTACCACGTGACCCCTGAAATGAAGGAAGGGAGACCATGGGAGAACGGGGCTGAAGAGACCGCGCCAGGAGGGGGTAAGTATATCCAATATTCACCTGTCCTCGGTCCATCGCTGCTCACTACTGTCTGCTGTGTCCTCTGTCAGTGACATTCAGCCAGCAGAGGGCGCGGTGACGTGGTTAGTGTGTGCCGCACCCTCTGCTGCCTGAAAGTCACTGACAGATGATGCGCAGACAGCAGCAAGCAGCGATAGACTGGGGACAGGTGAATATCTCAGGTGAGCCAGTGGTGACACCGGTGCAGGGAAGGTGACCTGATGGACGGACTTGTCTGTAGGGAGAAGGGATGGTTGGTGCACTGTAGACAGAAGTTTGTAATGACAGAAGGGAAACAGCTGGGGAAAATGGAAAAGGAGTGCAGTACCTAGATTTGACCACAAGATGGCAGGGGGGAGCGTGAGAACAGGACTCAACAGCAGCCTAAGGCTATGAGAATGCTTATTCATGGGGGGCGGAGAGATAGGAACCCAGGAGGGGATTTCCCAAGAAGGGAGATAAATTTTAACAGGAGTGGGTTCCAGAGGGTTCCAGTCCCGGGAGGAGCTCAGGAGGCGAAGAATCAGTAAGGAGAATGGACAACGGTGGAGAGCTCGACCAGGGGACTGATAGGAAGAGACAGTCAGGGGGTGGCCCCGACACGAAGAACCGCAGAACAGACAAGGCCTGGGGGTACCAAACGGACGATGACCTCGGACTGGTGAAGCACTGGTGGTAGATAGGCCTAGGGCAGCCCCAGCGAAAGAGCCACGAGGAACGTCACTATGACAGAAGAAAGATACAGGTACCTGGGCCTGGATACGGAGAGCTGTTGTTACGGCGGCGGAACACGCTTAAAAAAAATTATAATTAAACGTGTTCGCCGCCCGGGGTCCACCGTGCGGCAGGTGTAATAACCGCTGCTGAAAAGGCAGAGCACCAGGGCAGTAATGTGCACAGGAAGAACTGAACCTGGTGCACGAACTCAAGCTCTGTTAAAAGACTCACAGAGCTGCACACATGAACACAAGTACCAAAAAACACTGAGTCTGTATCAAGTTCACAGACACTCAGCGGCACACGTGCGGTAGCCAAAGCCGGAGTAGTTACGAACAGCACTACACCTGAAAGGACTTACCGTAAGTAGGCGTGTGCATGGCGTCGCAACTGCGAACGCCAAAAGCGGGCTGCAAGCGTGATATCGCAGGCACGAAGCAGGACGCTGGCTGTTGCAACTTGCGGAGCTTGATCGCGCTGGCGCTAGCGCGCACACTGGCTGTATCCCAATCACTCACACATTCGTATTATCAGAGGGAAGGGGTTTCTTAATAAGTCATTCACCAGTCCAAGCATACATCACCAAACACACAGCAGCAAGTATGGAAAATACTAGCGCATGGCACACTTGCACACTTTTTATAGCATACGGGACCTGCCGGAAATCTCCAGAGCCCCGAGCATAACCAATCAAATCAGGAGCAGGACCTGAGCACCTGACTCCTGAACTCCAATGAGAGCTAGTCCCGTGAGCATGCTCTGAAGCAGGAAAAAAGGACAGCCTCTGGGGACAAATGTGAGAATCTGGGTTGCTGCATATGCATAGAATGACCCAGATTCCTAACAGCTGTGAAGGTGCTGCGGTGTATGGTTACGGTCATCAGGAGGACGGCCAATAAACTCGGACCTGTTATAACTGAAATCTGCCTCCGTCTCATGTTTGTGTCATCTGGTCGCGGTAAGCAGTGGACCACCCCCCCAATCCGGGGCGGTACCAAAACCGGACAAAATGGCTGTGGTATTCCAGGGTCAGGAAGAGGCACAGGCGTTTGCAGCTGTACTGGACAATCTGGGGCTGTATCAAATCCGCCCCTGGGGGGAGCGGTGTGCATCTGGAGACCGCCACCCCCTCATGCTGGACCCTGGAAGATGGGTGGAGAAGCCGTCCACCGCCCCACCCAAGAACGGGAGTGGCCTGGGTGGGGAGACTGGCTGCGGCTGCTTGGCGCCATTCAGTTGCTGTACACCGGACGGAATGCGACGTTGCAGCTGCTGCGGTCTCGGACGCCTGGAATGGCGGTGGCGCCAGGAGGTCGCGTCTCGTCGGGAGGCCTGCCCCTGGGAGCCACCGATAATACCCCGGACACCGGTCAGAGAAAAGGGAGCAACTTCGGGCCCTGCTGGAGCAGCCACCAAAGAAATCTTCAGGGAGCCTCCCCATGGAACCATCGAGCCTGGAGGCTGGCCCTGCCGGACGGCGGGGTGAAGATTCATGGCAGTTGACGGAGCGGTGGGAAAGCCTGCTGGGAGCTGCGGTGCTGGGAAAGGTGAGCGTTCCCCCGGCCCCGCCGGCGGCACCACAGACAGATCCCGTCCCCACACTCGTGCATCAGACAGGCCTCGGGGCCCCGACACCGGTCCTCGGCCTCCCCACCCGACCTCCCGCTCTTCAGTGACCCCGGCTCCGGATGATTCCACGGCCCTTGCCGGGCCGACCGACGCCCCCAACAATGACCCCGAGCCATCCCCAACCTCGTCCCGTGTCGCCGGAGTGGAACCAGCCCGCGGCCGCCCCCGCCGCGCACCAGCGTACGGCGGCAGCCTATCCATCGGGGCCTGCTGCCAAGTTGGCCTCACTCCAGGTCACCACTACAACCGGGCCGCCAGCTACCGCGGCTGACTCACCGGCGTCTGCGGTCGCCGCTGTTCCATCTGTGGCCTTGGCTGCAGTTGACTCGCAGGTGCCCGCGGCCGCCTTGATTCCGATTGCAGCCTCCCCCGCGGCCGCGACCACTCCACTCACGGAGCCGGCTGCGGCCTACTTGTCGGGCTCTGTGGCCTACTCACTGGGACCCGTGGCTGCCCCTGCCTGTCGCCTGGCCCCAGCTGCTGCTGGGCCGCCGGAATCTGTGGCCGCCTTTGCCCCGCTCTCGATCCCGACCGCGGCCTGACATACCGGACTCTATGGCCTACATCGGACCCTCAGCTTGGGTTGCGGAGGTCAATGAGAAGGAGGCCAGAGAGCAGAAGATTTGGGGGCTGCTCCATGAGAAAAGAGTGGCTGGCATGGCGGCTCCATGATCCACCGGGCGGCTCGTATACACCAACCTGGAGAAGGGTTATCGGTTCATTCGGGATCTCGCAACCGGCCAAAAGGTCATGGCCAGGCTTTGTGGGAGGGGGTCTTGGTGTCCTATTATAAGGAATACTGGCCCTGCAGCTACTACGCGGTAGCAGTGATCGCCGAGCCCGAAGGCCCCGAGCCCCCATAAAAGGACTCACAGAGACACTTCAAGCACCCCGGGGACCTCACGGCTGTGGGGTTCCCTGCTGAATTGGCGGAACATCGGCCATCAGGAGATGGCCCGGACTACCGGGATTTCGATGCACCGTTGGACAGTTTCAAGTCCAAGTTAAGGAAAATGTTTTTTGTTGTTTGTTGTTTTCTCCTGACACAGCAGTGATACGGGGGCAGAAGTGCTCATGTTAAAAGAAGGGGGAGTACTTACATTTTGTTTTTGGAAGGTTGTGTTTAATGGAAAGTTTAAAAAAAAAGGGGATTACTCCTGTTGAGTTACTCTTATTGTTACATACAAAACAAAGGTAACTGTATATACGGTATACCAAAAGTTGGTTTAATGTGTAAATTGTATAAGAATGTGCAACAGGTATGTTAAAAACGCTGACCATGACTTTCTAACTTGATGGACAAACAGATGAAAGGTATTGAGCCAGACAATGGTCCCTAGGTCAGGTCCCCGGTACCACGTACACCCCAGAAGGTTAGGCGGGCGCTGACGATGACCTGGAAGGCGTAAGGCCTCGGTCATGGCGTTCCGAACAGTTGAGGGTGACAGAGGGGGAGAGCAGTGGGAGGTACACGCCGTAGAGTAGTCCAGGTGGACCTTGCCCAACCCAAAAGAAGTTGTCACGTGGCGTGCGCGCCGGCGAGTAGCTGTAGGCTGCTTGGAGCATGGTGCTCCCGGTTTGGGTCGGCCCCCCCCGCGTATGGTGAGTTTGGTCCAACCACCGGTCCGACAACAGACAGTGGAAAGCTACAGAACGACGAAGGAAGGGGGAGCGTAGGGAAGGTGACCTGACAGACGGACTTGTCTGTAGGGAGAAGGGATGGTTGGTGCACTGTAGACAGAAGTTTGTAATGACAGAAGGGAAGCAGCTGGGGAAAATGGAAAAGGAGTGCAGTACCTAGATTTGACCACAAGATGGCAGGGGGAGCATGAGAACAGGACTCGACAGCAGCCTAAGGCTACGAAAACGGTTAGTCATGGGAGAGATAGGAACCCAGGAGGGGATTTCCCAAGAAGGGAGATAAATAGAACAGGAGTGGGTTCCAGAGGATTCCAGTCCTGGGAGGAGCTCAGGAGGCGAAGAATCAGTGAGAAGAATGGACAAAGGTGGAGAGCTTGACCAGGGGACTGATAGAAAGAGACAGTCAGGGGGGTGGCCCCGACACGAAGACCCGCAGAACAGACAAGGCCCAGGGGGTACCAAATGAATGATGACCTCGGACTGGTGAAGCGCTGGTGGTAGATAGGCCTAGGCAGCCCCAGCGAAAGAGCCGCGAGGAACGTCACTACGACAGAAGAAAGGTGCAGGTGCCCAGGCCTGGATACGGAGAGCTGTGAAGGTGCTGCAGTGTATGGCTAGGGTCGTCAGGAGGACAGCCAATAAACTCGGACCTGTTGTAACTGAAATCTGCCTCCGTCTCGTGTTTGTGTCGTCTGGTCGCGGTAAACAGTGGACCACCCTGTTATGAGTTCATTTTCTCCTTCACCTCTGATGTCTGATGAACTCCCTCTGCTGGTGAAAGGAGGTAGTGAAATTGATCTGGATAGGAAGAACCTGTCATCTGAACAGGTGGAGTGTGATTTGACATCCGGAATTTCTGAGTGGATATAAGGCAGCCGACGCCCTGCAAAGTTGCTGGTGATCCTTTCTGCTCTGAGCTCTGGCATCCAGTTTAGTTCCTGTCTACTAAAAGCTAAGTTTTTGCTCTGCTATTTTTCCATGAGATTTTGTCTGTTTTCTTAGTGTTTGTGTTCAGCCTTCCCTGGTTGGGATGGGCTGAACTCCATTTTTGTCTCTGATCAGTTGATCTCTTTGCTCTGTCTTCAGAACATACCTGAGTGCTGATATAGTGATTTTGAAGTCTAGTGACTTCAGGGCCTTTTCTATCAGACGTGTTGGACATTATTTTTGGCAGGGTTTTTTGCGTGATTGCAGCCAGCATCTTTTCTGTCCTTTCCTATCTAGTTAGTTGGGCCCCATCATTTGCTCTGCCTGTCTTTCTGTCTGTGTTTGTGTTTTCATCTGTTTTTCACCGACAATACATGTTGGGGGCTGTCTATTGCTTTGGGGTCTGCTCTGGGGCAGTTTATATTTCCCCTTTACTTTCTTTAGGCTTATTTAGCTCTCCGGCTTTGACGAGGGGTCTAGGGCACCGTAGGAACCCCCCACGGCTACTGTTAGTTGTGGTGAATAGGATCAGGGGTCTGCAATCCACTAGCTACCAACCTCTCCGTTTTTCTGGACTTAGCTTTTGTTTTTGTTTTTTCCTCTTCTGGTGACTCATTCATAACACCACCCCCCCAATCTGGGCCCCACCACACTGGCACCTGGCCCCCATAGCGCGCCGGTGTCACCGCCTGCTCATCACCCGACACCTGGCCCCCAGGGACAAGAGGTGAGTATGTCATTTTTTTTTTATTGGCAGCAGCAGCAGCGGCAGCATATGGGGCATAATGCGAGTGGAGTTCTACATAAGTAGCAGACACAGAGAGGAACTTGAATATAGTCCGCAGCAGCAAGTACCTCAGAGAATAGCACTAGAGAGGAGACCTCACAACCCACCTGTATAGGGAGATTCCCAAATTGCTTTCAGGCTGTCCGACTCCAGAACCATCTGTAACCTGAGACCCGGACTGTACCAAAACAGCTCAGTAAAAGGTAAAGGAAGCTTCACTCTGTTGTGTCCTCTAGTTATTCCTGCATCACCTATCCAACTCTGCTACATCTATCACCCTCAAACATATCATTTTCACTACCACAACTGCCCTGGGACAAAGCTCTGCCTGTAGAGAGCTATACCAACTCTGCTGCATCACCGTCAGTCCCAGGGAATCTGCCCTGCAGCGCTGGTCACCTCTGATTAGACACCACAGGTGGCGTCATGAACACTTTACACTCTTTATTTTTCCTTTGTAAAATATCCCCTTTTTTCACAGCATTCCTTGCATTATTTATTAATATTGGTCTATACTTACACATATATTTAATTTTTATTATTTTTATTGTTTATTGTCATTATTATCACTTCACTATTTATCACATTTACTATGTTTTTTTGCTGCTCTACATGGGGAACATTATATATGTTTTATCTGAATTATTTCTGCTGTACAGTGGTGATACCATTATAAGTATAGATACTTGTTGATTAATTTAATGAGCGGTTTTTCTTGCCTTTTTTAATATATTTTTTGCCGTTGTTGTTGTCTGGCCAAATTTACAATAAAGGCTTATTTTATTATCTATGTTTTAAATTTGTCTTCTTATATATTTTCATTATTCCGATTCTCTCATTCACATCACTAGTTCGTTTTATTTTTATACATACCGGATGGTCTGCCATCCATCTTTGAAAGAAACACATCGGTTACTTATTAATTAATACCTTGTTATACAATATTCTTTTATTACACATTGTTGTTGTTTCTTTTTCATTTTCTTCCCTTTATTAAGTGGCCTGGTACAGAGTACCCCACAGCTCTGGTGGGCGCACCAGCTAGGCGTCAAAAACAGGATATCGAAGTCCGGTATCACGGGTACTGTGTGCCATAGATTGTATTGAACTGTGTGATTGCCGCCATTACAATGCCACACAGCGCGCAGGAAGCAGAGGGGATGTGTCATCATGGGCGGAGCCTGGGAGAGAGCGCGAAAACAGAAGTGCTGCGTGCGCTCAGACAGCAGCTGCCAGAGAACAGGGAGCTGAGGCCTGGAATCCCGGCGCACATTGTTCATCCAGCCGACAGAGCAACAGCCTTGTAAGCCAGTGGAAACTCAGAGCCTGGCAAAGATTAACTGGGGGGAAGAAAATATTTAACGCAGAAGAAGATTTAGCAGCGGGCGCAGCCGCAGCCCCCATGTTGCCGCAAGATTCAGTGGAAAGTGCAGCTTCCATAACACAGCAGAATCCAGCGGCTGGTTCAGCCACAGCCCCCAGAGCACCGCAAGATCTGGGGGCCACTGCTGCAGTCTCTATAATGTCGCTATCAATGCCATATATACCGGGAGCAGCCTGGCTACCGCAATACTCAGGGGAGTCACATATCCTGAGAGATTTCAAGGAGAGACTGTGCAGTATATTTGAAGTGAACCCCCTGTCTGAAAGCCAAAAAGTAAACATTCTCTTTGGACCGTTAACTGGTGCAGCTCAAAGAGAAGTGAAGTCCTGGCAGGACACTGATAAAGAGACTGTTAAAGGAATGTCCAGAAGAGCACCACCAGGAGTGGAGCCTACGGCCATGACTCAACATGGGCAACCTCAACCATCCAGCCACAAAAAAGATGCACACATTGCAAGCTTAATTCCGTTAACGAACGAGACTCCGTCATGCCCCGCGGTCCGAGTCCGGCTTACTAGAGGGACACGCGAGGCTCTGGCACGTGAGATTGGCCAATAACTGGTGTGTCATGCCCTTACATGTCCGTGGCTGCATGTGCGCTACACTGAAAAGGCCAGCGTTTGTCGCTTACAGGTGCAGATAACCCGCTGAACAACGTTAGTGATGGGGATCTGGGATTACAATTATTACCCGCGAACGATGATTTCCCAGTAAGTGCAGGTCAACCACAGTTCCGGAATTAGGTCTAACCGTCATTCCTGAAAAAATGAAAAACTTACATGTGCAAACCAGAGGTGCTGTAGCTTGCTTAACAGCTCGCCAGCCGTTCCAACGCCCAGTATGGATTACACGTGATTGCACAAAGGTGAAAAGGGTACCGTATCCCCGGATAACATGTAAAGATTGCAAATGCTAGGGCCCTGCCCAAGCAAGGGGGGCCCACTCGTGGGCATCGGTACTGGCACTGGGCCCCTCATAGTATGGCGGTGTGTTTGACGGTGGGTGTGCACCACCACCATCAGAGACACTTGATTGCACTATGAGGGACCCTGTGCCAGTGCCCGCGCCCAAGAGTCGGCCTACCCACCTGTCCAGGGCAACGGCACTCGCACGGTTTCGTGCGCTAGGTGGTGACCCCGGACATGGGGGGGAAGCAGCACAGTTAGGGAGTTTTAGAAAGTGGCATATGTTGATGTTGGACATTCAGCTGATGCAAAAGGCGACATTCTTCAAGTCCCAGGAAGAGGAGGACCAAAGCAAGCCATTTTTCTGTCACCCTATGTGTCATCAGGGGAAGGTGGGACAAAATCCTTGGAGACCCATGCATGGTTCATTTTAATGAAGGTTAGATCATCCACATTTTGGGTTGACAGACGGGTCCTTTTTTCTGTCAGGATTGATCCAGCTGTACTGAAGACTCTTTCCGATAGCACACTTGCAGCAGGGCAAGCGAGCTCCTGTAAGGCATATTGTGCCAATTCAGGCCAGGTGTCCAGTTTAGCGGCCCAATAGTCAAAGGGGAAAGACCTATGCGGGAGAACATCGATATGGGAGGAAAAGTAGTTTGTAACCATAGTTGACAACTGCTGTCTCCTGTCACTTTCCATCGATGCAGTATTACCAGTTGTGTGAGCGGTACTTGAAAAATCAGTCCACAACATGGTCATGAAACCCCTGTCTCCAACGCCACTTCTGCTGTGTGCACCACGAACACCTCTGCCAAGCTGCCCCCGACCCGTACGGCTTGTGTGAGAACCATCACCGCTGCTGTGTGCTGGGAATGCCTCAACCAACCGGTTTACCAGAGTTGCTTGTTTATTAGCCAATATTAGGTCAAGGTTCTCGTGTGGCATGATGTTTTGGAATTTGCCTTTATAGCCTGGATCCAGGATGCTGGCCAACCAGTAGTCATCATCGTTCATCATTTTGGCAATGCGGCGGTCCCTTTTTAGGATCTGCAAGGCATAATCTGACATGTGGGCCAATGTTCCCGGTGTCAATGATGCACTGCGAGTGCTGGTTGGAGGAGCACTTTCTGGCAAATCCACATCCCTCCAGTCTCGCACAAACCCTGTACCAGACCTTGCCACGCCAACATTTTGACTTGCCCCACGAGATGCATCCTCCTCCCCTAAGTAATCATCCCCATCATCATCCTCCTCCTCTTCTTCCTCCACCTCGTCCAGGAGATGTCCCTGAGCAGACAATGGCTGAATGTCATCAAGGATTCCCTCCTCCTCTTCCTCCTCGTCAACATTGGCTGCAGACGCCTGCTCCTTAAGGTGCGTCAAAGTTTGCATGAGCAGACGCATAAGTGGGATGCTCATGCTTAGGATGGCGTCGTCTTCGCTTACCAGCCGTGTGCATTCCTCAAAACACTGAAGGACTTTACAGAGGTCTTTCAGCTTCGACCACTGCACACCTGTCAACTCCATGTCTGCTCTCAAAGTGCCTGGCCGTGTATCCTCCCACAAATGCATTATGGCCTGCCTCTGTTCGCACAGCCGCTCAACCATGTTCAGGGTGGAGTTCCACCTTGTTGCAATGTCGATAATGAGGCGGTGTTGGGAAGGTGGAGCAATCGCTGCTGCTTCTGCATACAAATGGAGTGTACAGGCGACCGGCGGCTGTGCGCGCACAGTCTTCGCACCTTCTGGAGCAGGGCTGTTAATTCCGGATAATTGTTGAGGAAGCACTGCACCACCAGGTTCAAAGTGTGAGCCAAGCAAGGTATGTGGCTGAGTTTTGAAAGGGCTATGGCTGCCACAAAATTACGGCCGTTATCACTAACTACCTTGCCTGCCTCAAGATGTATACTGCCCAGCCATGACTCAGTTTGTTGCTGAAAGTACTCGGCCAGCACCTCTGCGGTGTGTCTGTCGCCCAAACACATCATCTGCAACACAGCCTGCAGACGCTTTCCACTAGCTGCTCGATAGGGGGACACCTCCTGTGCAACAGTGGCAGCTGCAGATGGAGTGCTCGTACGACTGCGCTCTGTGGACGAGCTTTCGCTTCTGGAGGAGGAGGAGGGTTGAACGCCTACAGCCAACTGTTTCCTATAGCGTGGGCTAGGCAGCACTGTTCCACCACCGCTGTCCCCTGTGGACCCTGCATCCACCACATTAACCAAGTGCGCAGTGATGGACACGTAACGGCCCTGGCCATGCCAACTGGACCATGCATCTGTTGTGAGGTGCACCTTTCCACTCACTGACTGCTTGAGTGCATGGACAATGCGGTCTTTCACATGATGGTGGAGGGCTGGGATGGCTTTGCGAGAGAAGAAGTGGCGACTGGGTAGGTCATAGCGTGGTACTGCATAGGCCATGAGTTCGCGGAAAGCTGCACTTTCCACCAACCGATAGGGCATCATCTCTAACGAGATTAGTTTGGCAATGTGGGCGTTCAAACCCAGTGTACGCAGATGAGAGACTGAGTACTTTCTTGACCTACTCATAGTCTCTGGGATGGTGAGCTGGACTTGAGAGCTGCATATGGTGGAACTAGCGGTGGACAGGGCGGCCTGAGAGAGGGTTGATGATCGTGATGGAGTTGGTGTTCTTTCTGATGGCCTAGATTCAGTTTTTCGTTGATATAACAGTGGGATTCCCTGACTGCTTTGGCCTTGCAACGACACCTCAACATTTGCTGCTGTGCTAACCGGTGGGCTTACAGTGGGGGAAACAATGTAGCGTTGCTGACTACCTTCTTTGTGATCAGTTGCACATGTGGTACTTGAGGTTTGGTGTTCTGTCCACGCTTGCAAGTGCATGCTGGTTAAACGTCTAAGCATGCAACTGGTATTCAAATTTTTCAGATTTTTCCCTCGGCTAAAGGTCTTTGCGCACTTCTTACAGATAGCCTTGGCCTGATCATGAGGATTTTGTTCAAAAAAGTGCCACACTGCACTCTTCCTACTTTGGAAGATATTTTGCAGCCTAGCACGCTGTGCTATTTTGACCATCTGGACAAGCTGTCCTGCAAATCTTTTTATTTTTGGAACCTTTCTTTGGAGTGCTCCGGGCCTGCCAGATAACAGCTGTTGCGATGTCGATGTCTGCTGTGGATGCTCCTCCTCCTCATCTGAGCTATTGGAAGCAGCACCCTCTTCCCCCAATGGATGCCAATCTGGGTCAACAACTGGGTCATCCATCACCTCCTCTTCAATGTCATGTGCACCTTCCTCTGTGTCATCGTGTATGGTGGTATAGTATACAGGAAGGGGCACCTGAGTCTCATCAGGGTCAGAATCTGGCTCATTACACTGCGAGGACAATGTAGTGCTCTGAGTGAATGTACCAGCAGAATCATCTATCAGCGGCTGTGCATCAGTGCACTCCATGTCAGATTCATCTTGGCCTGGGTAATTCACCATTTCACTTGATAACCCAGGCATGGTATGTGAAAACAGCTCCATGGAGTAATCAGTTGTATGGCCTGCGTCATCCTTCAATCTTGGTTGGGGTGAAGGACACAAGGAAAGGTGTGGTTCATGAACATGACCCTCCAATGACGACTCAGTGCTTTTATTTTTTACAACTTCAGAAGAGGAGGCGATAGAGCTGGAGGCTGAGTCAGCAATGTAAGACAAAACTTTTTCCTGATGCTCTGGCTTTAAAAGCGGTTTGCCAACTCCTAGAAAACTAAGCCTTCGAGGCCTTGTGGAGCCAGACGATGACGCAGGCTCAACACCTCCTGCTTCGGTCCCATTTTGCTTTTGCCACTACCATCAGATCCACCACCAACACCATCATTACCAGCTGGCAACCCCCGCCGAATTCCATGGCCTCTTCCACCAGCCTTCCTCATTTTTGGTAAAAATGTACACAAAATCCCACAAACTATATAGTAATGTAAATAAAGGTACAAGGTGTATATAGGACACGGGAGATATAGAATTTCTGAACACACTTGTGGACACTGTTGGATTGTGTGAGGCCCAGTGAATATCACACTGCTATGTCACAGGCTCAATGTCGCAGGTGTGAACAATGTCTCTATAGGACAGGGGAGAAGTAGAATTTCTGAACACACTTGTGGACACTGTTGGATTGTGTGAGGCCCAGTGAATATCACACCACTATGTCACATGCAGAAATTGGCTAGTGTATGACAAACTACAAGGTGTATATAGAATTGGGCAGAATAGGAATCTCCCTAGAGTGTAGGTCTGTAAGAACGGAACATGTCCTCGACTTATTCTTCCAGAGTGACACACAGATAGCTTCACTGTGGCCGTGATAACAGCCGTTACACGGTACTGAGAGAGGAGCGTGCACATACACCGCTGTCCGGTGTCCGTAAAATTGTCAAGCTCCGTGTTTTTTAAGTATACGGACTGACACACGCTGTCTCTCTATAGTTTTGAATGTGATCAAACAGCAAATATACTTAACTGTTTGAAAAGCAGACAAAACTAGAAGGTGGAGGTCTGTAAGAACGGAACATGTCCTCGACTTATTCTTACAGAGTGACACACAGATAGCTTCACTGTGGCTGTGATAACAGCCGTTACACGGTACTGTGTGAGGAGCGTATACCGCTGTATGGTGTGAAAAAATGCACGCTCAGTACCTCAGCAGGACAAAAAAAAAATTTGGATTGCTTTTAAAAAAGCAGTTTGCAGAGCAGTGGGAAAACAGCAATGCAGCTATCAGGAAGCCTTAGAAGGCAGCCTAACAACCAACACAGCTGATCCAGCAAAATATAGCCTCCCCTTGCACTGCACACACAGTGACTGGTGTGTTGTACAGGCAAAATCGCTAGCAGCAGAATCAGTTTTTGGTATCTTCTTCCCTGCCTAACGCTCTCCCTACAGAATCAGCAGCAGCAGCAGCTCTCCCTATTCTGAGATCAGCATGAGTAACATAGCGGTCGGCGTGCACGCCCTTTTATACCCCCTGTGACGCCACACAAAGCAAGCCAATCACTTGCATGCCCTTCTGAAAGATGGTGGTGACCCCTGCCTATGTCATCACGTTGCCCACAGTGTCCGTGGATCCTGATTGGCTGAAAAAGGGCGGAAAACAAACTTTTGAAACGCGACTTTGGCGCGTAAGTCGCCGAGCTCGTGGCCGACCTCACCCTAGGGTCGGATTTCGTTTCATGAAACCTGACTTTACCAAAAGTCGGCGACTTTTGAAATTTTTCGACCCGTTTCGCTCAACTCTATTGGCGAGTTATATCTCTTGTATAACTTAACATATTTTCACTGGTTAACTCATTGTCCATATTAACCTACTAACATGAGTCTTACAATTGTTTCTTACAACATTAGGGGCTTGAACAGCCCACAAAAAAGACATACCCTTTAGAGAGAACTTTCAAATGCTAAAGCCGATATAGCTTGTATACAGGAGACGAAATTCCTGGCAGGCAATCATCCCTACTTCACACACCAAAATTTCCCTCATGTATTCGAAGCTTGTGGTCCCAAAAAAAAGCAGGAGTAGCGACCATCATCAGTGGATCTACCCCTTTTGAAGCCTTGGAGGAATACGGGGACGAGGGTGGTAGATTCCACATATTAGTGTGTAAAATCAATGGTACAGAATGCACTTTAGTAAACGTCTATGCCCCAAACAGAAACCAAATCAGATTTTTGTCCAAACTCATGAGGAAAGTATCAGAAATAAAAAGAGGGGTTCTTCTACTGCTAGGAACTTTAATATCACCCCAGACAGCTCCTTAGACTCCTCTTCCAACAAAAGACCTCCCTCTGATAACTTGAATCTCTCGTTGGATAAAAATGAATTGTTCGACTCCTTCAGGTGTTTAAATTCAAATTCTAAAGAATACACACATTTCTCCACTGTTCACCAATCTGCTTCAAGGATCGACCTAATCATAGGTGATATTTTTCCCTCACTAAGATCACAAAAGTTTCTATTGTGCAAAGATCAATTTCGGACCATTCTCCGGTCTTCGTAGATTTATCCCTAGGTCTCCCCTTGAATAGAGCTGGTCTGTGGAAATGCAGTTCCTATGTACTACACGACCCCATCAATAAAGCCACCTTGAATACTGCTATCGACAACTTTTTTGCTCAAAACAAATCGGAAGCCACAAATCCAGCTTTGAATTGGTGTGCCCATAAAGCAGTCATCAGGGGAGTTATCATTGGCATATCCTCTAAACTGAAAAAGGAAAAAAGAGAAAAAATAGCGAAAATCCAATCTTCCATACGCAAACTAGAGAACTCCCTGTTAGGCATGGCACTCCCTTCCCTCCAAATGCAGTCAGAGCTAACTCAATTAAGACAAGAGCTGAGATCTATTCTCTATTCCCCGTGTGAAGCAGCATTGAGTTCCTCGAAATATAAGCTATACGCTTCTATTAACAAACCGACATGGTACATGGCAAATCGTATCAAACACAAAAGAATTTATAATAAAATAAACAGAATTAAAACTCTTTACGGAGCCTCCAAACTCTCCCATCCGCAGGAGATAGCAAATGATTTTGCCAAATACTACAACAAACTATACAATTTGAAATCTGCCCCCCCTCACCTACAGCTTAATCCTAATGATGTTAACAAATATCTCTCAGAAATAAACCTACCCCTTCTGAGTGATGAAGACCCTATAAGTCTGTCAGCCCCACTCACCCCCTTAGAAATAGCTGGAACAATAAAGGAATTAAAAATGCACAAATCCCCGGGTCCAGACGGGTTCACCAACGCCTACTACAAAGATTTGATGACACCCTGTCTCAACACTTGGCTGAGACATTTAACTACATTTAAAAAACAGCCACTTCCCTCCGGAGATATTAGAAGTGGCAATTACGCTTATTCCAAAACAAAAGGGAGATCCTGAATCTTTAGATAATTTCCGCCCTATGTCATTACTAAATACAGACGTTAAATTATTCTCTAAGATTCTATCCAACAGACTTAGTCCCCTACTGCCAAAATTAATAAAAAACGACCAAATGGGGTTTACGAAGGGGAGACAGCCGGCCTATGCTACCAGGAGGCTAATTGGATCTATTAAATTAGCCAATTCGTCAAAAACACCGACAGTTCTGATATCAGTAGACGCTGAGAAGGCGTTTGACTGCTTAAACTGGTGTTATCTAAAATATGCTCTAAACAAATTTGGCTTCAATGAAGCCCTAACCACTACCTTCATGGCTCTTTATTTGTGCCCTAAGGCAAAAATTATATGCAATAACCATATTTCTGAGACTTTTGCGATCTCCAATGGTACCCGACAAGGCTGTCCCCTTTCCCCCTTACTATTCAACATGGCCATGGAACCATTAGCAGAACACCTACGGCAAAATCCTAATATAACAGGTCTTACCACCCATACTCATCAGCATAAGTTGAGTCTATTTGCCGATGACTTAATACTCACTCTCACAAGGCCTGAACTCTCCACCCCTGAAGCCCTCAGAGAAATAGATAGATTCTCAACTCTCTCCAACTTCAAAATAAATCACCAAAAATCAAACATTCTTCCACTTCATGTTCAAAAAGAACAAATCACAATCATCAAAGCTGTAACCACATTGAACTGGTGCAAAAAGGAGTTCACTTATTTAGGCGTAATCATTAATAAGAATCTATCGGAAACAGTCAAATCCAACGTTAAAAAAATAGAGGAATCAATTCTTAAAGACAGTAGATCTTTCAAGGACAAAGACTTGACCTGGTGGGGGAGGAATCTCGCGGTAAAATTATTTACTCTGCCAAAAATTCTGTACATCCTGAGATGCTTACCCCTGTCCATCCCCACCATATCTCTTACGAACATTCAAGCACTAATATACTCAATTATTTGGGGTAATAAAAGATCTAGGACTGACACTAGATCCCTGTATAAGAAAAAATCTCACGGAGGAATTAGCTTTCCCAACCTCCATGCACATTACCTCACCCTCCTACTCAAACACAGTTTGTCTTGGCTTTCTAATTCACTTGACCCAGCTTGGCTTGATCTTGAAACTGCTATTAATAATACCAAACCACTTAAATTTTTAATTCTGGATAAAATAATTCGTAGGCAACAGACTCAACAAAAATATCCCGTCTTCCAAGCAATAACTACTGCCTGGCTAAAAATCTTAAAATCAGATAACAAAACTCCAAAGACAAAAATATTACAAGAAATCCCTCTATCTTTTTCTTATACAATAATTGGTCATACCATTCCTCCTACTTGGGCAGATTTGAATATCAAAAAGTTAGGAGATATCTTTAACGGTAAAGACTTTCTAAGCTTTAGCTCCCTCAAGAATAAATACAATATCCCCTCGTCACTATTTATGGATTTCCTGATTCTAAAAAACAACTTAAGGCTCTTCTTGAATAAGAAACCTACCCTATCTGAGACCTCTTTGAAGCTGCTATGTAACTGCGGACATCCAAGATTTTGGAGTCATAGCTTCTTATATGACAGTTTCAATGGTGATTCAATTTAAAAAAAAAAACCCTTACATGATCAACTGGGAAAAAACTCTCAATCGCACATTCTCCATAGAAGATTGGGAAGACTCCCTTTCTCTAACCTATAGTTCCACTTTATCCATGCCTTTGCAGGAGGCGCATTACAAAGTGTCCTCCCGCTGGTATTATACTCCGGCCAGAATGGCCCACTTTGGCTCGTCAAACTCAGCTCAATGTTGGAGAAACTGTGGGCAAAAAGGAGACATATTCCACATATTTTGGAGCTGCCCAATAGCACACTCCTTTTGGACTCAGATTTTCTATCCTAAGCAAACTTGTCGGCTCTACTATGACTGTTAGTCCACAATCTGCACTTCTTTCCTTAGACATAGCAGAATGGGAACCTTCTTTAAAACCATTATTTTTACATATTTGCATGGTAGTAAAAAACTCCATTGCATACCACTGGAAAGGGCCTACACTTCCTAACTCTAATGACATTATACAATTAGTTTCTCGCCATCGCTCCCATGAACTAAAGTTCGCTCTGTCTAACAACCAGTTCAAATCATTTTTTAGTAAATGGCAAAAATGGGACCAAGTCTTCCCATCTCCCATCACTTAAACATGACCATGCTAGAGTTCAGCCCTATCTACCTACTTGATTTATTTCTCTCCAAAGACATATCAGTGTTATATTGCAATATCGCTAGTACTTCATCCTTACACAATTTAAACTCTATATTGCTATACAGAATTGCTATTGTGTATTTTTGTAATACTGTTTCTCTCTTTATGCGGTTTATTCTGCATTGCCTTAGTTAATACCCTTGTATTATATTTCCGATTATAATGTTGACTTTGTTTACGACTCAAGGGTTGCATCCCTTGTCAACTGATACTTGTTCCCTAATTCCCTATTATCTCTTTCCTCCTCCCCCTCCCCCCCTCCTCCTTCCCCCCCCTTTCTGTTTAATGTTTTAAACAATAAACATTTTTGGAAAAAAAAAATCGTTATGCCTAATATTGGGGTGCAGCCACGAGGCCCAATTAGCTATTAAAACCATTTGTGATAAAACTGTTTCAATGGCAAATCAGATTTCCACTTACAAATAGTTAGTGTGCAGCCTGCAGCGCTGGAGTCCTGGGTTCGAGTCCCACCAAGGACAACATCTGCAAGGAGTTTGTATGTTCTCCCCGTGTTTGCGTGGGTTTCCTCCGGGCACTCCGGTTTCTTCCCACACTCCAAAAAAAAAAACATACTGATAGGGAATTTAGATTGTGAGCCCCATCAGGGACAGTGATGAAAATATGTGCAAACTGTAAAGCGCTGCGGAATATGTTAGCGCTATACAAAAATAAAGTATTATTATTATTATTATTAGTGTGCCTGAACAACACTGTTGTACCTACCTAAGAAAATAGTGATTGTTCATTTAGAGACAGGGGTCTGACAGCTGTGGGCCCAAGGTTGTAAAGCAGCAGGTTACAGGAGGGGAAGGGTACATACAACATGAGTGGGGAAAAAGCGAGGTTGTGGTACAAGGGGGAATAGGTTTGGTGTTCGACATGTTCATGTGTTAAGTGGTAATGTTAATGAAACTCAACTGTACAAACACGTCTCATCCTATCCAAAGACCATTGACAACATCTGTTCCTGGACAGGCTACTCCACTCTCTTTCTTTGGCAGTCACACAGCAGTACATCTTGCAGAGGAGGCTAAGAAGCAGCATGTGCTCTAGTGGATGGCAAGAGCTGCATCAAGTGGCTTCTCCTCCTCTTGCTCCACCTTAAGATCACACTGTACAATTGTCAGAGGTGAACTGACTGTGGGGAACCACAGATGGGTCATTCTGCAGAGCTGTTCACATATTCTATTCCATGGGTACCACAGGTTTGCTCTGAAGAATCACAAAATGAGGCCAGAGAGGATGATGAAGAGGTTGTAGATCCCACTTGGTCTGGACCCAGAAGTGTGCAGCTGAGTAGCTCAGCAGAGGAGGAGGAAGAAGAGGTGGTTACGTTGAGGCTTCACACAAGGACATGAAGTGATGCAACCACAACAAGCACTGCATCCTCAGCCCCAACTCTAGCTGTGGCCACCACCGGTCTCGATTGTTCAGGTCACAAGGTCGGCAAGGGTTGCCTAGCCAGGTCCCTTTTTCAGATTGCAAAAAAGGACCAAATAAAAATTATCTGCCAAATTTGCAAATTAAAACTCAGTAGAGGCAAAGATTGAAATAATTTGACAACTACATGCATGAACCAGCTCATGCTCTATCAACATGCCTTAGCGTGGGAATCTCACTGCACTAAAATGCTGACTAGCAGACCTTGCAAACCACCGGTAGTACCATCAACCCCACCTGCTGCCTATTCCTCCATCACCATTACAAGTATTCTCATACAGATTTCTGTCGAGAGAAACTACACTTTGTTTATTCCCTGCATTTGGGGTGATTGACAGCCCGTCAGCTGATACTGAAGTGGACATGACTGCTGCTTTTGTGTCACTTAGTACAACACATGTTTCTCAACTCACCATAACATCATCACCTGCACCTTACTCACTATGTAGCAGTTTGTCCTCTTCTCTGTACTCCACTCTCTCTCAGCACATCAGTTAGCCTTCGGCCCTTCAATTCTTTTTTACCGAGGACATGGACATCGGTGGATTAAGTAAAGGATGCATTTTTTTGGTTGTTTATTATTTTGTTTTTTTTACAGATGACAAGGGCTTTAATTGAATAGGCATAAGGTGAGTGTGTAGACACAGTATTGTATCTTAATTAACCAGACAACTATTTTTAGCAAGCCAGAAAGAATAGGCTGCTATCTTTTTGTTGACTTTTGACTTTAAGCATTTATTTCTGGCTATTCAAGACAACAATTTGCTTGTGTAAGCCTGTAATATTGAATTGTAAGCTGACATTTCATATAACATATTGTGCTCTTCTCCTTGATGACTAGTGATGTTACTGTTATGCTAATTATGCATTGTGTAGGCTAGACAGTTTGGCATTCCCAAACAGAGGAGGAAATACAATGCAAATAGATTGATCTCATCTCCATTCTTGCCCTTTATGTAAATACTGAATGAAGGTCACATGTTAAGTATAAAATAAGTTACATGCCTCTAGACATAGACAGAGAGAGACAGCCAGAGATTCTGCCAAGGCAGTCAAACATCCAGGGCACCCTATAGGACTGCTGCCAATGCATCATTGCTCCATCACGAGGGTCATGGATCTATCATTCTACAGGAAACAACCTAGGGGAATACAGATATGCCTATGCTCCATTGACCATGGTAAATCCATGGATACATTTGGAGAAAGCCAGGACGTGAGTCTCTAGTCATCAGGCCTTGCACCTCAGTGGACTGTCATCTTCCTATGCTTGTCGTTGCCTCCTTTCTATGTTTGTGCTACATGTGGTGTAGTCAATCCTGGAAGATGAAGCCAGGTTGTAACCCATCGGTCTACTGGCCTTGTACCTGAATGGACTGTCATCTTCCTACGCTTGTCATTTCCTCCTCTCTGTGTGCGCACAACAGGTGGGGTAGTTGACCCTGGGAGCTCTGCAGTAACAGCTGCCATTATCAGCAGAAACACTCTGTAATGTTCACCATCTTGGGTTATTTTGCTGGAACTGTTCTACGTGTTCTGCCTGTTTTGTGGTTGAGTAAAGCATTGCCACACTGATTTACCCTCACCTTGTGTTGTCTGAGTAGCACAGTATAATCCCAGGTCCATACAGTTTCAGCTAGTGGACCGGGGTGCCTGCCAATCTCCCATGTCTCCACAGCGAGTATAACTTTTGTTTTTTATTTCTAATAAAGGAGTCATTTATTTCAATAAAAATACTTTATTATGGCTGCGTGCTTTTTTCCAAACTTGCTATGGGGTTAGTAATGGGGACATGTTATATATTGCTCTCCACTACTAATCCCTTGGCTTGATGGTACCTGACAATACAAAAAGGATATCAACAACACAAACATTACCTTACTTGTCACCACAACAGGGCAAGTTGGGAGAGCGAGTCAAAGCTCCAGAATTGGTTTATCTAATAGATGTGCCTTTTCTGAGGCAGCTGTGGGCTGCTATTTTTAGGCTGGGGGGTCAAAATCCATGGCCCCTTACCAGCCTGATAATACCAGCCCCTAACTGTCCGCTTTAGCTTGGCTGGTTGCCAAAAATGATGGAGATCTCTCTATTCTTGATATCTAGCCATGGTAAAGCTGACAGGTGAGGGTTGCAGACCACAGCTGTCAGTTTTGACTGCACTGCTTATCAAAATTAGACGAGACCCCAAGTCAGTTTTTTTAAAAAAGTATTTATTTATAGCACAGGTGAAGGCTGGTGAATACTCCCATCAGGGGCGCTTGCTCTCACTGTTATATGTGACAGCAGGCATATGCTGATGGGAGTAGTACTCTCTCAGTCGATTCCTGTGATCAGTGGTAAACTTTTTGCCGACGGTCACAGAAGCTGGCTCATGATGTCATCTGACAATTGGGCCCTTTATTCATCTGAATTCGTGTAGCCAAACAAAACCTTGTTTAGATGTTCGGCCAAACCCACCGGACTCAAACATTCACGAGTTCGCTCATCAGTATCAGTGAGTATTTGATCAGTAATTTTGTTTTTCATAGAGTCATATCATAGAATGGCAGAGTTGGAAGGGACCTCCTGGGCCATCTGGTCCAACCCCCTGCTCAAAACAGGATTCGCTAAATCATTCCAGACCTGTCCAGCCTCTGTGTGAAGACTTGCATTGAAGGAGAACTCACCACCTCTCGTGGCAGCCTGTTCCACTCATTGATCACCCTCACTGTCAAAAAGTTTTTTCTAATATCTAATCTGTGTCTCCTCCCATTCAGTTTCATCCCATTGCTTCTAGTCTTTCCTTGTGCAAATGAGAATAAAGTTGATCCTTCTACAATGTGACAGCCCTTTAGATATTTGTAGACAGCTATTAAGTCTCCTCTCAGTCTTCTCTTTTGCAAACTAAACATTCCCAAATCCTGCAACCTTTCCTCATAAGACAGGGTTTGCAGACCGGTCACCATTCTGGTCGCTCTTTTCTGAACTTGCTCCAGTTTGTTGATGTCTTTTTTAAAATGTGGTGCCCAAAACTGGACACAATATTCCAGATGAGGTCTGACCAAAGAGGAGTAGAGGGCAATAATGACTTCACCTGATCTAGACTGTATGCTTTTCATAAAGTTACTGTACGTTGGACTGATGATTACTGTTAAAGGCCTTGTGGTTGTTTTGTGGGGTGATACTCTATGTCCAAATGGTTAATTTCTATCTTCTGCCTGTCTGGATGGTACATATGTGTATTTTTTTTTACTTTTACTATGAGATTGTTTTCCTAGTCGGGTTGTGAACCTTTTTTACTTTTCTGATTAGTTTCACCCTGATCTCGGAATCCTCGGCTATTTTGGTGGAGTTGGCTGACTAAGTAAAGTGAGCATTTTAGCTACATTATCCGTAAAAAGGACGGTGTTTTTGTCTGAATTGTGGAGTATAATGCCTTAATTATTCCTTGTACCAGGAACACATTTCTAAATCATGCTTCAGTGTAGACTGGATACGACATTCATCCTCACAGCTGGAATTTCTTCAGGGTTGTGAGTCCTTGGTAGTAATTAGAAAAGTTCTTGCCAACTATATTTGCTCAGAAAATCACTTATGTAAATCTACTAATGAAACAGGAAATAAGTGAATAATGTCTGACCCGTTACCCAACAGGAAGTGACGACATCAGTCACCTGACCCTGCAGCCAATCATTGGCCTCAGCCATCACATGACTGAACATGCATGATGCCACCACTTCCAGTCCGGGCAGAGATCGGCGGTGGTTTGGAGAAGTAAAATAACGTCTCTTTCTGTATTTTATAACCATCTTTTGTTTCCTAGTAAAATCCCTATAATGTACCGGACCGATATATTCTGTATTATCTCAATAAACTCTCAGAAAAGAATAAAATGAAAGTCACAGAACAGTGATGGGGAATGATGTATTTATTAGAGGCAGGAGTCACATGGCGGCAGATCATCACCATTTCCCACCGCTGATGTTTTGCATTTTGTTTTAAACCTGAAAGAAAGAAAATTAAGATTAATCTAGAGAAGTCGAGAAGACAGAATATGGTACACATGGAAGTGATGGGGGGTCTATGTGGACATGTGGATCACACACTGTACACGGGTTCGGGAGGAGTTTGATGATATGTAGTTTCTTGCCTAGGAGAGATCCTGTAGATGTGGCTGATTGGTTGAGTATGGCTACAATAAGCAGCTGATTGGTTGCGTGTGGCGAGAACAAGCAGCTGATTGACTTGGTGTGGCTACAGTAAGCAGCTGATTGGCTAAGCTGTAACAAGAACAAGCAGCTGATTGGCTGGGTGTGGCGAGACCAAGCAGATGATTGTTTGGGTGTGGCTAGAATAAGCAGCTGTTTAGCTGGGTGTAGCTGATTGTCTGAAGCAGAAATATAATATGTTTTGTCTGCAGCATTAACTAACATGACCATGTACTGGGGTGGCGCAGTTTCTAGAATATAAAGTAGAGTCTTCTCTTCCATATATTCCCTTCAATGCCTGACAACTGCTAAGATCTACAGCGAGATACAGGCCTTGATTCATCAATTGTGTGTTTGTTTGTTTTTTAAAGTCACTCTAATTTTTTGTCTTGCGGTGCTAGTTGCCATTTTTGGTTCCAAATTCTTCAACGTGGCACATACAATTCATGAATTGGACACAAATTGAGAGACTTTTTCTGCCTTGAATGGTCTTTTAAACTTTTTGACACCAAAACTCGCAAGTTGCGCAGATTGGAGAATACATTGCGCCAAATAATACACCAGGGTGAGGAACGGGAGTAAAGCTGCGCCAAATATTGAGACATTTTATAAGAGTAGTAATTGATGAATCAGGGGAAAACATCTGGAATTGCCAAATGTCACCTACAAAGCGTAAAACAAAAAAAAATCAATGGAGCACATATAAAATAGGCTTAAAAAAAAGGCACAAATAGAATAATGAATTGAGGGCCAAGGCGATGATGAATCTGGCCATAGTGTGAGAGGTGCTGGGACTTCCCGCTGGGGGAGGGTGGGAAGAGCTGCCCCTTCTCACATGGAGAATAAAACTGCTGATAAACCTTCAGTCCTGATGTTACTCACAGCATCTGAGCACAGCATCTGACAGCCGATATCACAGCACTTCTGTCGCCCACGACACGAATAGTCATCTTGGCACTTTACCACGGAATACGGCTTAGGGCAGGGTTTGAATGTATTCACCCTTGGACAGTTCCCGGGTTTAACTACAAAATATACATAACTTTCAGAATGATGTGACCTACACAGTAGCTATGTGGTAAAAGAGGCATCCAGCAGGGGGGTAGAGCACGTACCTCTAATGGGTTTGGTGCACACTGGGACACAGTCGGGGGAGCAGCACTTCATATCATATTGACAATCCTGGTCATTTTTGCACCTTCCAGGTCTCATTCGGCCCATGCAGTTGCTCCGTTGTGCTGGGCAAGATCCCGGCTTTTCCTCTGCAAAAAAAAAAAAAAAATAATAGTTACTAAATTAACACAAAAAGGATAACGTGAAATCAGCACGAAATATGTAAAATATGCACACAGTGGCTCCACCATGCTCTCCCAAGGCTCCTGCTCTCTAATTCAGGTCCGCGGGGGCAGGAGAAGCCAGTAACTGATTTGCACACTGGAGGACTTGGGAATAAGACAATCAAACCAGGAGTTGCAGTAATTTGGCTTCTACAACCCCTGGGGTTCTGGAGACGTGGAGAATCTGCATGGCTTCCATCATGGAGGATTTTCCATCCAGTGCATGTTATAGCTTCCCTTCTGTAGGTAAGGTGTGTGCGCACAGAGGTGAGGATGACCTCTTCCTGACAAAAGCCGATGACTGCAGAGACCCTAGGAGTTTATTTCTCCTTATGGCTCCCAGGTCATGAGTCGCCTCCATGAATACAAAGATGCAACCAAGACCATCGGGCTCCTCACAAGTGCCTAAGCTCCTGCAACCCCTAATCAGAGGAAAATACAGCTCCTTGCTAAGGCAAATGGGCTCTTGGTCTGGTCATCTCCTGTCTTGGTGGTGGGCTGCTGCTGACACTGTAGAGTTTTGTTTAGATCAGTTTACAGTGATGTAGAGCTTGCAGACGCTTAATCTGGGCATTGTTTGTGGTGGTGTATGTGTAGAAGGGACGACCAGGCTGTTACGGCTGCTGAAGCATCGGGTCTGGAACTGCTGTGGCCAAACCTGTTTTTGGGGGGAACGAGCCAGTAATAAGGGTGAAAGGGGCGTGGCCAGTGATTGTGAGGTAAAATGGGTTGTGCGGCAACTGAAGCGGCCGATGAAGTGCAGATCGCAACCACTGTGAGGGGAACGACAGGCCGCGGTATGAAGAGAAAGGGTGGCATCGTGAGGGACTCACCGAAACCGGCAGGTGCACAGGGGAGCGTTTGATTGACAGAAACGCAGTATGAACGTCCAGGCAACAGCTGACATCCAGGGAAGCTGCTCAAGAAGACCCCCGCCGAGAGAAATCTTGTGGAGAGCTCTACTCTCTTACTCAACAGATACATGGACTAGGGGCTCAGTGGGCAAAACCGGAGACTGCCCGCTGCCACCATTAGAAGGACCGTGTGCCAGGCAAGGACGCCAGCAGACATTACACCGAACAGGGCCGACATTCTGCCACCCACGGGGCCTTCAGAGAGTGACAGGCTGCGGAGTCACAGTAAGTGAAACCGTTAACAAGAGACTGTTTAGTTAACCAGCTTGTACTCTTTGTTTACCTTGCTATCTCCCTGTCAGGAGTTTTTCCACTGTTAAATAATTAAATATAGTTGATCCCTGCTCTGCGCCATTTGTGTTACTGCATCCCAGCACCTGCTTATTACATATTTTTAGATTTTCTTTTTCAGATTTATGTTGTGAATTTTTATGTATATATTGTCCACAGCTTGTATAGTGGGATATAGCTATGGATGTAGGTGTTTAGTTAGATAATGAGACAAAGTGGGTGGTAGGTTCTTGTGGGTCTTTTGGATACTGCGGTGTTTGAGTGAAAATCTGATGGTGCCTGATCTCTCATATAGATTGTGGGCAAGGACTGAGGCATGAGTAAGACCAGATCCCAGGTCAGAGGGGTCAGGATTGTTTGTTCACTTGTAGACTATATAGTTTATGGTTTAGCTCTGGATTTGTAAAAATGAGTCTTTATTTTTATACTGATTGCAGTGATTGCCTCAAAAGGTTGTGCAACAAAATATTAAAAGGGTTGTCCACTACTTTAAATTAACCCCCCAATGTATCCCCCCGGGGCCCCTAATGAATTTTGTAAATAACTCATGTTGCCTATACTGCCTGTGAGCGGCGCTATCCGTGGCCGCTCACAGGCAGCAAGTGACCCAGCAAGTGAGGCATGACTCAGCGCTGGGTCCCCACGGTGGCTGCTGGGTTGTGGGCGGGGTTACCCCCCGCGTCACACCCAGCATCCACCACGCGCTTTCTCAATGAATGGGCGCACGGTGGATGCTGGGTGTGATGCGGGGGGATAACCCCACCCACAGCGTGACAGCCTGCGCAGAAGGAGGAAGAGGGACCACGGCTGCTGCCAGCACTTGTCGGGACATCAGCAGAAACAAGAGCTGGCTGCAGCCGGGGGTCACGAGCTGCCTGTGAGCGGCCAGCGATAGCGCCGCTCACAGGCTGTATAGGTAACATGAGGTATTTACAAAATTCATTAGGGGCACCGGGGGATACACTGGGGGGTTAATTTAAAGTAGTTGACAACACCTAAGTTAAGGGTCCCATCATTTCTGTCCAGGCCTATTTCATGAGTTTTATGTTTTTTAAAACTTTGTGGAAGCATGGCTGAGAAGCGATGTCTGGCTTTCATTTGTTCATTTTCATAGATTTTTGATTTATTACTTTTCTCAGATTCAATTTATTTCTGTGACCATTGTGGGTTTTTCTGTCATTAAACGAGGGGGACCAACAATTTTGACCATGTGTGTATGTTTTAAAGAACATTTCCTTTGAAAGCGATGCGTAAATGACATAGAGAATTGCTCTATGTAAAAGCTCATGTCAAACTCGCATTGCAGTCGGATAGCAATCACACTGCATTAGGATGTAAATCAGATACCAAGTGTTAAAACTCAGATTGTGCTCACATGAGAAATGTTTGACACTTGCATTACACTTGTTTGACTTTGCAAGAACAAAATCAGACTGATTTTAAAATTGCTAGTGTGACTCCAGCCTCAGGGTATGTGCACACGTTGAGTATTTGCTTGCTGAAATTTATGCATCCTATGTAGGGGCATAAATATAATGAACCTACATAGGCTGTGACAAAAAAAATTTGCGTGGGCTCCAGTGTAATTTTCGTAACCAGCAGAGGAAAAGTCGATGGCTGAAGACTGATGGTAATATTCTAGAAAGGATCCAATAGCCATAAAGGTTCCCAGGTTATTACCATCAGCTCACATGTGAGAAAATTATAGGTGCCTAAATATGGGGATGTAAAATCTAGTTTTTGCAATAGAAAGCGTCTTTTAGTGTGCGATAGCAGCCAAGCTTAAAAAATATATATAAATCTGGTATCACTGTAATTGCACCGACCCAAGGAATAAAATCGTCTAATAAATTATACTACAAGAGAAACGGCATTAAAAATAAAAAATAAATAAATCCAATTCTTCACCTGCTGTTGATTTGTTCATTCTGACTCCCAAATAACACAGTAGGGCTCAGCTCATTTATCCTGCACTGAGCGTTTACAACGTGGTTTCTGTGTAAGTCTCTGAAATACGTGATTTAGATGGAATCCCCAGTGGAAGATTCCCTGTAATGAGGCAGATGGAGACACTGTGTACACTGTCTGACCTATGATCCAGCAGTGTCTTTTTAGGCAAGTATAAAAGTGCGGTTGACCACAGTTTTGTGCAGCTTTGAAAAGAAGGACAACGCTGAAAAGAGGCCAGATGGAATCCAGAGTAACTTATGCTGCCTCACTATAGTGTATAATGTATCCCTCAGGGGTTTCATCTGAATCACATCACTCAGAGATTTAGATGGAAACCCTGATGTAAGCGCTCAGCATAGAGCACAGGATAAATGTGATCCCAAATGTTATGTAAAATGTTCCTAGCAAAAGCTTTAAATCAATCTACAAAAAAACAAGTCCCCATTCAGGTTCGTCATCTGTTAACAGAAATATAGGGGCCTCCATGTTACTAGTAGTACAAAGGCTCTGGAAAAGCAAAATGGCTTCCCCCCAAAAAAGAAATCCAGCAAATTCTGCTCTCCCAATTCCAAATGCCCCAGTCCCTTCTGAACCCCAGTGTGCTTAAACCACATTTTGCAGCCACATGTTTGTCATTTCTGTAGCAATGAAAGCCTGCTTAATTTACAGGTGTATGCCTCCAAAACCATGAGCTGGGCACAATGTCCTGGTCACTACAACATACTGATCATTACAACAGTAGTTTGCAATTTTCACAAACAAGATCCGCTGCTGCTTGTTTCTGGAAAACACTCATGGAGTCAAAATTGTCACTACAACTGTAAATAAATTCCCAAAGGAGTATAATTTCCAAAATGGGGTCACTTGAGGGGGGATTCTGCTCTTCTAGCACTTAGGGGCTCTGTATATTCAGTCCAAAACTATTCTAGGAAAATCTGCACTCCAGAAGGCAAATAGCGTTCCATTCCTCACAAGTCTCGCCATATGGCTAATCAGTACTGTACAGTCACATATGGGGTATTTTTACATTCCGCAGAAATTTTGGGGCAAATTTTAGCGCCATTTTTACCCATTTCCAAGTGTGAAAACATAAATTATAGGGCTAACAACTGTGGTTTCAATGTGATAACTGCCCCCTAGCTGAATTCATTGACAGGTGTAGTTTGTAAAATAGTGACATTTATGGGGCATTCTGCTGTTCTGGCCCGTCGGCAGCTCTAAAAATGTGATATGGCACCGTCAAACGATTCTATCAAAATCTGAAGTCCAATATGGCATTTCTTCCCTTCTGAGCTTTGCACTGTGCCTCAAAAGTACTTTTCAATCACGTATGGGTTATCGGTGTACTCAGGAGAAATTGCACAATAGATTTTGGGGTCCATTTTTCCCTTTTACCCTTGTGAAATCCAGGCCGGGATAGTGGCAGAGAAACTCATGTACCACCAGGTTGAGGATTTGAGCCATGCAGGGCACATGTGTGAGGTTGCCCTGCCGTAGGACCACAACCAGGTTTGCACCATTATTGCACACAGCCTTCCCTGGCCCCAGGTTCAGTGGAGACAGCCATTGCTCTAATTCTGCCGGGATTTCTCTCCACTACTGTTAAGCTGACTGCAATCTCCAATGGGGATTCAAAGACTTGTGGAGAAGCCCCTTGACCACCTGCTCCCACAGCCACCAGACACCCACTGCCAAGTCAGCGAGATATAATGCTCCTGCCCATGTTTGCTAGTTCAGGTGTCAGCGGTGAAATGCACCCTGGCAGACATAGGCACATCTGTCTTAGAGAAGTAATGGCACCTGGGCAACTGGTACTGGGGGACTGTGACGAATATCAGTTTCGGAAACCGTCTGCATCCACTAGGCAGAAAGGAAGCATTTCCGTGTCCAACAGATTGGGGATAGTGAAGTTCAAGCTATTAGCTATGGCATGTGTAGGAGGAAACGTTCAACTGTGGGGCTGAGTGCTGGCTGCTGTGTTGAGAGAGGGTGGTGTAGGGTGAACAGGACAAACTGATGAGCAGTGAGTGAGGTGCAGGCGGAGATATTACGGTGGATTGAGAAAGATGTGTTGTGCTAGGTGACGCAAAAACAGCAAGCATGTTCACTTCCATAACAGCTGATTGTCTCTCACTGATCCTGACTGTAGGGGGTAAACAAGTGGAGTGTCTGCGGCCGGAGTATGAGTATGTGAGAATACTTGGCATGGTGACGGAGGAGGAAGAATGAGCAGATGTGGTTGATGGCACGGCCGGTGGGTTGATGAGGCCCTCAAGTCAGCATTTTAGCGCAGTGAGATTCCCAGACTAAGGCATGTTGATCGCGTATTTGCCGGTTCATGCATGTAGTTGTCAAAGCAGTGCAATTTTTTGCCTCTACTGAGTTTGTCTGGCAAATTTGGCATAAACCGTGAGTTGGGTCATCCTTTATGGTCTACAGAAACCTGAAAGATAAGAAAAATAAGTTTTATTATACTCACCGGGGGGCGGTCCAATGCGGTCTGGTCCGATGGGTGTCACAGGTCTGTGTCCAGCGCCTCCCATCTTCATGCAGTCATCCTCCTGCTTGCTTCATGTCCTGCTCCTGTGCAGGAGTCCTGATCTGCCCTGTTAAGGGCAGAGCAAATCCCTGCAGTGCGCAGGGACCGGAAAAGGTCAGAGCGGCCAGGCACCTGCGCACTGCAGTACTTTGCTCTTCCCTCAACAGGGCATATCAGTATGCCTGCACAGGAGCACGACACGAAGCAAGTAGGAGGACGACAATGCATGAAGATGGGAGGCGCCGGACCTGCCACACCCATCGGACCGGACCGCACTGGACCGCATCCCCCCCGGGTGAATAAAATAAAACCTCTTTTTCTTATCTTTCACGTCGGACCATGAGCTTATCTACAGCATTACAGAATGCTGTAGTTAAGCCCTGAAAGGCAGTGGCCGCATCTTATAGAGATGAGAGGTGCACTTTAAAATCTGGTGACGAAGGTTTGGATTCTGCTCAGACACTGCTTGGCCCAGCCCCAGTTATTCAACATGAAAAAATTTGGGGTATCAGTGCAGATGCTTTCCACCTCTGGATTCCGTGAACCTTTGGAGCAGACCTCTGATGCCCATGGACTGGAAAGTATGGGCCATTCTGCAGAGCTGTTCATCTATGGTTCCCCACAGTCAGTTTGGCATTTGGAAATTTGTGACACACAACGAAACAAGGGTAATTGGTGTGCCACTTCTGAGGATTGTACTGTGTGTGATGTTAAGGTGGTGGAAGAGGAGAAGATGACACTTGATGCAGCTCTTGCCATCTACTTGATCACATGCTCTTTCTGGCCCTCATCTACAAGACGTACCGCTGTGCAGCTGCCAAAGGCAGGGAGTGGCGTAGCTCATCCAGTAACAGATGTTGTCAGTGGTCTTTGGATATGACGAGATGGTGTTTGTTCAGTTGCGCTCTCATTCACATTAACACCTAACACATGTACAATTCGAACTCCAAGCCTATTCCCCCTTCCACCATAACCTCACTTTTTCCCACTCATATTGTAAGTAGCCTTCCCCTCTTGTACCCTGCTGTTTCACAACCTTAGGCCCACAGCTGTCAGTCACCTGTCACTAAATTAATAATCAGATTTATTGGCTGATATTGTTTAGCGGGTACACAGAATTAGCACTTAAGATTTTGATGAAATGAGGCGTGGTGCCAACAACACATTATTGGCACAAAGGATTTATATTATGAAATAAAGTCTGGTGCCTGCACCAGAGTATTAGCCAAAATGATTTTGATTAGGAAATCTGGACTTCTGATTTCTCACAGCAACACCATTTGTGCCCAAACTATTTCACTTAGCAAATGGGGCCTCCTGACTGTCGCACAGTTTTAGCACAATCTAGTTAGATGCTGGAAGATTGGATTCACACAGGACAGGATCCTATCTAGCTGAGAGAACACTTGCAGCACTATCAGGAGCGGCTTCTCTGCACTGTGACACTGATAAAATGGAGTATATATAAAAAAAACTCGGCAGTCAACGTGATCAAGCAAATTTTAATGGTGTACAGAAAGTAGTAACAGAAGGAAACGTTTCGGCCCTAATAGCGGACCCTCATCAGTCACTATAAAATAATAAAGTAAAATCCACACATAAAAAACAATAATAAACAAGGTATATACAAAAGTGTGGCAAATGGATAGAGATACATGATATAGAAAAATGCTTGCTATCAAGGAAGTTAGACCAGACTGAATGTGAAAGCAGTTCGTGAGTCGTAGATAGTGGCGCAGGTGGTAGAAACGTACCCGTCAAAGTTTTCATAGGGTTATGGGTGGACCAGTGGCGGATTATAATGAGGTCAATCTGGGCGGTAGCCCAGGGCCCAGTGGTGTGGGGGGGCCCACCAGCCCAGGGAAAATTGCCACATTATAATCCGCCACCATAGCGCCACGCCCCCCCCATGTACCGACACTTTCCTCCCCCTCCCAGACCCACCGGCCACCGCAGCGCCTCACTGATATAAATCCCTGCTCTGTGCGCACAGGACCTGTGTTGAGGTCACAGGAGGGGAGGAGTCAGGAGTCACATGATCAGGGGTTTCAGTCGGAAGCCCCTGATCATGTGACCCCTGACTCCTCCCCTCCTGTGACCTCATCACAGGTCCTGTGCACATCCATCAATGTATTGTATGCGGGACTCTGCTGTGCTGGTTATCATGGTGCTGGATGAGGGAAGTATGTGTGGGGTCAGGAGGGGTTTACAGGGTGGATGTAGCTGCGTGTGTGTGCGAGGTGTACGGAGCGGAGCCGTGTGTGCACGAGGTGTGCGGAGCGGAGCCATGTGTGTACGAGGTGTACGGAGCGGAGCTGCGTGTGCGAGGTGTACGTAGCGGAGTCACGAATGTGCAAAGTGTACGGAGTGGAGCTGCATGTGTGCGATTTGTACGGAGCGGAGCCGTGTGTGTACGAGGTGTACGGAGCGGAGCCATGTGTGTACGTGGTGTACAGAGCTGAGCCGTGTGTGTACGAGGTGTACGGAGCGGAGCTGAGCCGCACATGTGCAAGGTGTATGGAGTGGAGCCGCGCATGTACGAGGTGTACGGAGCAGAGCCACGTGTGTACAGAGCTGAGCTGCACGTGTATGTACGGAGCGAAGCCGCGTGAGTGTACAGAGCTGAGTGGCACGTGTTCGAGGTGTACGGCGCGAAGCCGCGTGTGTATGAGCTTTATGGAGTGGAGCCGCGTGTATACATAGTGTACAGAGCTGAGCCATGTGTTTACGGGGCGGAGCCGCATGTGTATGAGGTGTATGGAGCAAAGCCGAATGTGTACAAGGTTTACAGAGCAGAGCCATGTGTGTACAAGGTGTACAGAGCGTGGCGCCTGTGTATAAGGTGTATGGAGCAGAGCCGCATGTGTACGAGGTTTACGGAGCGGAGCCATGTGTGTACTGAGTGGAGCAGTGTGTGTGCTAGGTGTATGGAGTGAAGCTGTGAGTATGAGGCATACAAAGCGGAACAGTGTGTGAATGAGGTGTGCGGAGCCATGCATGTACAAGGTGTTTGATGGGGAGCATTCATACCTCCCAACCATCCCAGATTTTGAGAGACTGCCCTGACCGGGAGCTTACTTTTCCCGTGGACACAGGAATATACGGCGGAGCCCTGAGGAGCACTTGAAAACTCGCACGTGACATTGCATCGGAAGTGACGTGCTGGAAGCTGACCGGAGGAGATTGTGACGGAACCATGGAGGCACTTCAGGGAATGGTTCAGATCATCACCATGTCCTCCTCCGACAGAGAGGACAGCGGAATCGCCTTGGACTCGGGGATGTCGGCCATGTGAGTTGATCATGATATGTCCTGCACCAGAAGGCTCAGGTGGGCACTACAATGTGAGCGGGCTTGTATAGTATCTTTATAGAATCTTTCTTTCTCTCTCTGTTCTTTCTTTCTTTCTTTCTTTCTTTCTTTCCCCTCTTTCTTTTTTTCTCTCTCTGTTCTTTTTTCTTTCCCCTTTCATTCTCTCTGTTCTTTCTTCCTTCCTTTCTCTCTCTGTTTCTCTATTTCTTTCTTCTTCCTTTCTCTCTGTTCTTTCTTTCTCTCTCCTTTCTTTCCCTCTTTTTTATTTTTTCTCTCTCTCTGTTCTTTCTTTCTTTTCCTCAGTACCAGTCACTGTGCCCATAATGCCAGCCACTGTGCCCTCAGTACCAGTCAGTGTGAGCAGCAGTGCTAAATAGGTGTGGTTGGGGCATGGACATGGGTGTGACTAGTTGTGAAATGGGTGTGGTCGGGTGGCCGGTAACCAATCATAATAGTGGAAGTCATCTGTTTCCATCAACTTTGTTATATGTGGGCAGTGGGCACCTTTAGTAAGGTGGGTATGAGATGGCGGGTCCAACTGAGAGAAATGTTTTGACCA
Organism: Dendrobates tinctorius; assembly: GCF_039654945.1. Lineage (NCBI taxonomy): Eukaryota > Metazoa > Chordata > Amphibia > Anura > Dendrobatidae > Dendrobates > Dendrobates tinctorius. The sequence continues at coordinate 7,320,817 of NW_027361918.1, read as the reverse complement.
GTTGAAAGTTGTACAACCTGAGGATTGTGCATCTGTGCGCTGCCCGCATGTAGTAATATGGTAATATGTGTGTGTATATATATATATATTTACTCTGACCCCTATATAAACCCTGTCCCTCCGACCGCCGTCCACTTTCCCATGCTCCTGTTCCAATCCTTGGGTCTTTTTTGGTCCCCCTTGGTCCTCTACATGCTGAACATCTGGGAAATGACTACCATTGCGCAATGTGCGCTTGTTCATCGCCAGATGCAGCGTCGTGTCCAGTGTGTGAGGAGACGGCGACTTGTCTGTGGTGTCAACCCCTCTGCTGCCATGTTGGGCACAGCCTGTGATGAAGAGTGTCTCTTTCTGTGTATCCGGCCACAGACTACACATCGGAGGCTGCTTCTTCTATCTGGGGAAGTTCATGAAGCAGAAGCCTCTGTGTGACTCATGTGAAGTAACTTGTCTGAGAGGTCATGGGTCCAGGTCAGCAGGTGATTGCAGACTATTAGCTGGTTTTGATGTTAGGTACAGGTGAGTCAGGACTAGATGTTGGGTGGAAGCCTTCCAGTATTTGTAAGGCCTCATGCACACGCTGAGTATTTGGTGAGTTTTTACCTCAGTATTTATAAGGCCTCGTGCACACGCTGAGTATTTGGTGAGTTTTTCACTCAGTATTTGTAAGGCATGGACACACTGAGCATTTGGTGTTTTTTACCTCAGTATTTATAAGGCCTCGTGCACACGCTGAGTATTTGGTGAGTTTTTACCTCAGTATTTATAAGGCCTCGTGCACACGCTGAGTATTTGGTGAGTTTTTCACTCAGTATTTGTAAGGCATGGACACACTGAGCATTTGGTGTTTTTTACCTCAGTATTTGTGAGGCCTTGTGCACACGTTGCGTATTTGCAGAGTTTTTTTTACCTCAGTATTTAACCCTTTCCTGCCCCTTGACGCACCGTATGCGTCATGAAAACTAGTGACTTCCCGACCCTGTCACATGACCGGGGGGCCCACAGAGTCTGAACAGCCTGGGGTCCTGGCTACCCTTAATCCACCCCTGGGGTGGACCCATGAGATCACTTAGTAACTAGACTTAATCTGTGGACAGGAGAATATATATATATATAATTGTATGATTGGTGGCAGTGGAGGCAGTGAGTGTAAATAGATAATCAATGGTGGAAGCATACCAGGGTATTTAGGATAATGCCTCCCTTTATTGTAGAAAGTGTGGCCAAATTCACTTTAGAGAAAACCTGCAAATAGAGAAGGATATAGTATCTGGCCATGCCAAATTGTTGCAGGAATTGCATACAGTAGAGACATACCAGGCTTATTTGACAGACTGTTGTCTGTGCTAGCAGGTCAGGTAGACAAAAGGAGGACCTATATCCTATATATGTGGACACAATTAAAATTTGCTTGATCACGTTAAGTTGAGTGCTGAGTTTTTTTTATGTATACTCCATTTTCTCAGTGTCACAGTGCAGAGAAGCCGCTCCTGATAGTGCTGCAAGTGGTCCCTCAGCTAGACAGGATCCTGTCCTGTGTGAATTCGTCCGAATTTGTCCATCCAGTTCAGCCTATATTCCATCAGAATAAATCCCCAGATCTACGTCCTTCTAAAGAACCTAATAATCACTGTAAGATACGATATTGTTACGCTCCAGGAAGACATCCAGGCCTCTCTTGAACTCTTCGACTGGGTTCGCCATCCAGATTCTCACTGCCCTAACGGTAAAGAATCCTCTTCTATGTTGGTGGAGAAACCTTCTCTCCTCCAGATGCAGAGAATGCCCCCTTGTGACCGTCACCTTCCTTGGTATAAACAGATCCTCAGAGAGATATTTGTATTGTCCCCTTATACATGGTTATTAGATCGCCCCTCAGTCGTCTTTTTTCTAGACTAAATAATCCTAATTTTGCTAATCTCTCTGGGTATTGTAGTTCCCCCATCCCCTTTATTAATTTTGTTGCCCTCCTTTGTACTCGCTCTAGTTCCATTATATCCTTCCTGACCACCGGTGCCCAAAAAATGATTCATTCCACTCACTGAAAAACCAACAACCATAGTATTGGAGAATGCGGGCATCGATCCCGCTACCTCTCGCATGCTAAGCGAGCACTCTACCACTTGAGCTAATCCCCCATGCCCGATGGGCTCTCTCCTGAGATTCGAACTCGTGACCTCAGAGCCAACAGATAGAGAATTTAACCACCAAAGCCGCTCTGCCGCTCCTCTGACCTCTCCCCATCCCCTCCCCTCATGAAACATGTCCCCCAGCTCATCACACAGCACCAATATTATAGCCAAAGTAATAACAAAAGCATTAGTGGAAATGCGATCATTTACCGAACTGTGACTGATTTTTGGTAACTGTGGGTAAAAATGCTTGGGAAAGTGAACACGAATCCGGATGTGCTACATTTGTGCCGAATTTGATATCGGCAAACGTTTTCCGACCAAGCTCACTCATCTCTAACCCTGATATGACAACATTTTGGAGACACACCCTTGATCCTATTGATGATATGCACCTTGAATATTTTTAGGGAACTTCCATAAAAAGCACAAAAAAAAATCATCAATATCTTTCATAGAATGTATTTGAACATGCCAGTATTGGCCGTATTATACATTCCATATCCACAGAGAAACCTTACTACTACGGAAGCCCAGATAACCATTAGCGGGGGGCGTGGCCTGAGCTGGCGATGGTGTAACACGCACGGCTCAGGATCTCTGAGGAGGCTTCTCCTAAAGCGACAAATAAAGCAAAAGAAAATCGCTCTCTTCGATAACCCACGGAAGGATTGTTTTCTCGATACTCAGAGGTACATTCTGATACCCCTTGTCTGAGCTTTGGACATTAAAAAAGACATTTTTGAAATCTGAGGCCTTTTCCCGCCATTTTACTGCAAGGTGACACCATTTTGAACCGTGAGTGAAAAAATCCTTTCCCTGCTCCCTCCATTACCCACCGGCTGTCCTTGTCCTCAGAAAAAGTATCTCCACGCTTGTCTACCACATTTTAAAGATTTTTATTGTCTTTTGGCGATATTTTTTTTACAAAAATCCTGTCATATACCAGCTGATTGGCGGAAGGATACAAAATAGTCCCCACCCTGTGCCTAATCTGACAGGATGTCTCTCGTTGCATAAATAAAAGACATTGACTTTTTTTTTTTAATGTTCTCTTGTCTGTTTTAGACCCTTTGGAAGTCCCAGGGTGTCCTAATTTAGCTGTATTCCCCTGCTTTGTGCGAGGCTGCGGGAGCTATAACGGCTGCGGAGGGATCTCTTTCATCTCAACGTCCTCTCTCAAGTACGCCATTTTTCTGTCATAACAGATCTGTGAGGCGGAAGGACACAAAATAGTCCGTGCTTTGTGCCCATTTCTATGTTACCTCCGCTCCCCACCGCTCCCGTGCGGCTCCACTGGGGTGATCTGCCTTTCTTCAGCGGGGCCGTGTATCACCGGCCGGCTCCCCTGTTGCATATGTTATGAGCGGGGACTGACGTCACTGAGCCCTGTGTGAAGACTAGCCGGCCGCCTGTCACGGCTGCATTTAAAGTCACAGGAGCGCGTCTCTATCGGCGCGCAGTTGATAAAGGATTTTACTGTCTGCATCATACAATATTAAAAGTGCCGCCTGATTCTGTGGTGCAGCTCATTCCTCTGATTCTGTGGTGTCTCTCATTCCTCTGATTCTGTGGTGTCTCTCATTCCTCTGATTCCGTGGTGTCTCTCATTCCTCTGATTCTGTGGTGTCTCTCATTCCTCTGATTCTGTGGTGTCTCATTCCTCTGATTCTGTGGTGTCTCTCATTCCTCTGATTCTGTGGTGTCTCTCATTCCTCTGATTCTGTGGTGTCTCTCATTCCTCTGATTCTGTGGTGTCTCTCATTCCTCTGATTCTGTGGTGTCTCTCATTCCTCTGATTCTGTGGTGTCTCTCATTCCTCTGATTCTGTGGTGTCTCTCATTCCTCTGATTCTGTGGTGTCTCTCATTCCTCTGATTCTGTGGTGTCTCTCATTCCTCTGATTCCGTGGTGTCTCTCATTCCTCTGATTCTGTGGTGTCTCTCATTCCTCTGATTCTGTGGTGTCTCATTCCTCTGATTCTGTGGTGTCTCTCATTCCTCTGATTCTGTGGTGTCTCTCATTCCTCTGATTCTGTGGTGTCTCTCATTCCTCTGATTCCGTGGTGTCTCTCATTCCTCTGATTCTGTGGTGTCTCTCATTCCTCTGATTCTGTGGTGTCTCTCATTCCTCTGATTCTGTGGTGTCTCTCATTCCTCTGATTCTGTGGTGTCTCTCATTCCTCTGATTCCGTTGTGTCTCTCATTCCTCTGATTCTGTGGTGTCTCTCATTCCTCTGATTCTGTGGTGTCTCATTCCTCTGATTCTGTGGTGTCTCTCATTCCTCTGATTCTGTGGTGTCTCTCATTCCTCTGATTCCGTGGTGTCTCTCATTCCTCTGATTCTGTGGTGTCTCTCATTCCTCTGATTCTGTGGTGTCTCATTCCTCTGATTCTGTGGTGTCTCTCATTCCTCTGATTCTGTGGTGTCTCTCATTCCTCTGATTCTGTGGTGTCTCTCATTCCTCTGATTCCGTGGTGTCTCTCATTCCTCTGATTCTGTGGTGTCTCTCATTCCTCTGATTCTGTGGTGTCTCTCATTCCTCTGATTCTGTGGTGTCTCTCATTCCTCTGATTCCGTGGTGTCTCTCATTCCTCTGATTCTGTGGTGCAGCTCATTCCTCTGATTCTGTGGTGTCTCTCATTCCTCTGATTCTGTGGTGTCTCTCATTCCTCTGATTCCGTGGTGTCTCTCATTCCTCTGATTCTGTGGTGTCTCTCATTCCTCTGATTCTGTGGTGTCTCATTCCTCTGATTCTGTGGTGTCTCTCATTCCTCTGATTCTGTGGTGTCTCTCATTCCTCTGATTCTGTGGTGTCTCTCATTCCTCTGATTCCATGGTGTCTCTCATTCCTCTGATTCTGTGGTGTCTCTCATTCCTCTGATTCTGTGGTGTCTCTCATTCCTCTGATTCTGTGGTGTCTCTCATTCCTCTGATTCCGTGGTGTCTCTCATTCCTCTGATTCTGTGGTGTCTCTCATTCCTCTGATTCTGTGGTGTCTCATTCCTCTGATTCTGTGGTGTCTCTCATTCCTCTGATTCTGTGGTGTCTCTCATTCCTCTGATTCTGTGGTGTCTCTCATTCCTCTGATTCCGTGGTGTCTCTCATTCCTCTGATTCTGTGGTGTCTCTCATTCCTCTGATTCTGTGGTGTCTCTCATTCCTCTGATTCTGTCGTGTCTCTCATTCCTCTGATTCTGTGGTGTCTCTCATTCCTCTGATTCTGTGGTGTCTCTCATTCCTCTGATTCCGTGGTGTCTCTCATTCCTCTGATTCTGTGGTGCAGCTCATTCCTCTGATTCCGTGGTGTCTCTCATTCCTCTGATTCTGTGGTGTCTCTCATTCCTCTGATTCTGTGGTGTCTCTCATTCCTCTGATTCTGTGGTGTCTCTCATTCCTCTGATTCTGTGGTGTCTCTCATTCCTCTGATTCTGTGGTGTCTCATTCCTCTGATTCTGTGGTGTCTCTCATTCCTCTGATTCTGTGGTGTCTCTCATTCCTCTGATTCTGTGGTGTCTCTCATTCCTCTGATTCCGTGGTGTCTCTCATTCCTCTGATTCTGTGGTGTCTCTCATTCCTCTGATTCTGTGGTGTCTCTCATTCCTCTGATTCTGTGGTGTCTCTCATTCCTCTGATTCTGTGGTGTCTCTCATTCCTCTGATTCCGTGGTGTCTCTCATTCCTCTGATTCTGTGGTGTCTCTCATTCCTCTGATTCTGTGGTGTCTCATTCCTCTGATTCTGTGGTGTCTCTCATTCCTCTGATTCTGTGGTGTCTCTCATTCCTCTGATTCTGTGGTGTCTCTCATTCCTCTGATTCCGTGGTGTCTCTCATTCCTCTGATTCTGTGGTGTCTCTCATTCCTCTGATTCTGTGGTGTCTCTCATTCCTCTGATTCTGTGGTGTCTCTCATTCCTCTGATTCTGTGGTGTCTCTCATTCCTCTGATTCTGTGGTGTCTCTCATTCCTCTGATTCCGTGGCGTCTCTCATTCCTCTGATTCTGTGGTGCAGCTCATTCCTCATGGCCCCATTTATAAAAAGGCATAGGAAGACACAAGAATAAACATCACCAATAATATCAATTTTCTCTAATCCCTGCAAGGCCGGATTCAGGGCACAAGATGAGTCCCAAGGCTACTCCAGTGTCCAAACCAACGAAAGTGTCTAATACGACTCCTCAAAAAGCACAGAAATTTCAGGATTCTTACAATCCTCACTTTAAAGATCAAGTGGATATCGTTAACCCATTTAAGGCCAGATCTCCTCATAAGGAGGTCATGGATACATCTCTCTCATCAAAAAGGAAAAATCCTGGTAAGACTTCTGAAAAATTCACATCACCAGCCGACGCTTCAAGTCCTAAGTCTGGAGATAATTCACCAAACTTTTTGCTGGAAAGGTCACAATTTAAGATGGATAACACCGATCCTTCTCCTTCCCAAAATCTTGATGTTATATCCATAGACTCTTACATGGATACTCTCGCCCAGAAAATCACGTCCAGTATGTCTCAATCATTTGAAATCCAAAATAAAATTTTACAGTCCACCTTGGATAAATTTAGCAGCAGGTTAGACAACCACGAAAAACGGCTAAATGTAGTGGAAGAACACACTGATGATTTATCAAAAGACACCCATGACCTCAAATCTGAATTTCACAGACTTAAAACTAAAGTTGCGGATATAGAAGACAGGAACAGACGAAACAACTTGAAAATAAGAGGAATGCAAGAATCTATCTCACCGGATAAACTAGAGACTTCGTCAAGACAATTTTCAAAAAATTACTACCGCCACTTACAGACCAAGATCTCATCATAGATAGGATCCACAGACTTCCCAAACCACGGAATATCGATAAAGATCTACCTAGAGATACCATCTTAAGGGTCCACTTCTTCAAGATCAAGGAAAAAATTCAAAAATCGGTTAAAGATCTAGGAGGTTTTCCAGAACCCTATGCTCACCTTCAGCTATTCACAGATCTTTCAAAGGAAACGATTGAAGGAAGAAAGTCTTTTAAGCCAGTCACCTCCACCTTGAGGGAAAATAATATCCCCTATAAATGGGGCTTCCCACTTAAGCTTTTGGTATTCTACAAAGGAAAGACGACCGTCCTATTCTCGCCTATGGAAGGAAGAGATTTCCTGTCCTACTGCAGGATATCCGATCGCCATAGAAACTCTAACTCTCAAGACCCCAGGCCCTCTTCAGAGATGGGATGATCCAACGGAAAGACCCTGCCTACATATTTTCTCTCTTGGTTAAAATGCCTCTCTACACTTTTTGATTATTTGTTCAGTGTATTACTCTGCTTATTATTCTTCTTTCCACAGGTTTTCTTACTTCTCTACTTCTTTATGGACTCATATATCACATGAGATTATTTTCCTTCTAGGAACAGTGCAGTTATGATTGACAGCTAAAGGATTCCTCTAATGGGATCCTTACACAAACTTTCTCCACTATGGAATTAGAGCCTACCGGCTAGGCACTTTCTGAAGGACAATTTTGTTCTTACTGTTTTGTGTTTTTCTGTTTTCGGTTTTAAACAGGTCATCAGTTTTAGGTTGTTTTTTTTTTTTTTTGTTAACTAACTTCTTCAAAGGTAGGTGCCCTCTGGTTTCCTTATTTCATCTACCCCACTTCATACAGTCCTTGCCACTCTTGTAACATGAAAATAAAAGTTGTGTCTTATAATGTCAGGGGGCTAAATAGCCCTTGGAAGAGATTATCCATTGGTAAAGAAATTAACGGTGTCATGATCCAGTGTTGGATCTGGCGGTATTAAAAGCACAAAGTGAACTTTTTTTACTTTGGAAAGTTCCAAGGTGTCTTGACTGTCCCCGGTGGTGGTGAGTGGTATTGCACTTTAGGGTTTTTTGCACTTAATTATGGATCAGGTGTGACACCCTATAAAGGTGTGCTCAGGGGGTTCACTCACTGCCTGTGATATTGTGAGTTTGTGTTCACTCTGTTTTTGGAGAGCCTGGAGGAAGGATGGAGCTGGTGAGGAGTCCTGCACAGCTTAGCCAGGGGGGATGTGTTTCTGCTATGGTGTCTGGACGAAGGGCTGGCATGGCGTGGTGGAGTCGCAGTGATGGTGTCAGCGGGAAGTGTCTGCATGGGCTGGTGGAGTGGCGACTATGGAAAGTGGCACTCACCATGTGGGACTTGGCTGCTGAACTGGACTCAAGCATGCTCGACTTCGGGTCAGAAGCTGAACTCATCCTTGGGACTCTGGTTCTAAGCAGCTGCAACTGGTGGTGGACTCTGCTCCGAGGCTGCACTAAGGTGAAGGATCCTGTTATGGTGATGGATCCGGGTGGAGGAGAAGATGCACTCAGGTGGAGGGCTCTGTTGCTAGGAGCGCACGCAACAGAGCAAAGCTAAGTGGTGTTTCCCCTGTATTGTCTCTTTCCTCATGTGTCTTATTAGTGCAGTGGTGGGATTAGTCTCCGCACCGACCTATTCCCTAGTGAGGGTTTAGGCTCAGGGCGAGCAAGGGCGTTAAGGTACGCGTGCGGCGACAGGTGCGGAGCCTGTTTAGGGAATGTGAGGAGTGTAGGGACACTGGCTCAGGGGAGTGCAGGAGGTCTCCATTTCCCCATTCCCTATCGCAGGGCCCACCATTGTTAAAGTTACCCAGGTTCCCCCCTTATTATTTAAATGCGCCTTACTGGAGGCGGTGTTTCCAGATATATGTATGCATGGCGTGTAATACCTAAATCCGCCAGGTGGAGGCGGCGTATCCACCTGCACGCTTTATTATTTAAATTCGCCCCACTGGAGGCGGTGTATCCAGGGTCACGTGTGTTATGGGTTCACCTTGCGACATCATCTGCGTCCTGACACACGTGATCATGACAAACGGGTTACATCCTGAGGTTGTTTGCCTCCAAGAAACTAAGTTCAAAAAGGACAACCACCCTTCTATAAATCTCAAAAATTTCCCCTTTGTATTTGAGTCTTGCGGCCCACGAATGAAAGCTGGGGTTTAACCCTGATTGGTATTTCAATTTCCTTTGAATTTCTCTCTGAAGTCAAGGACATAAAAGGTCACTATCATATTCTTCTATGCAAATTGAACGGCCACACCTTCACAATAGTTAATACTTATGTTCCCACCATCAGACAACTTAGCTTCCTGAGGAAGCTAATGAAAAAAATCGACACCTTACGCTCAGGAACTCTACTTTTATTAGGTGACTTTAATATGGTGCCAGATAATACACTAGACTCCACCTCCCCCAGCAGACAAAGATCGCAATCCTTGAACAGCTGGATTTATAATCACGAGCTATTCGACTCATTCCGCTGTTTGAACACCACATCTAGAGAATTTACTCATTTTTCTGATGGCCATCAGTCGGCCTCTAGAATAGACTTGATACTCACAGATGTCTTCTCCTTGCCAAGGTTCTCCTCCGTCTCCATACTTAATAAATCTATTTCAGATCATTCTCCGGTAACTGCAGAATTGACAATAGGGCCTCCAACTCACCCCCAATTCATGTGGAAATTCAACTCCTCTTTGCTTCATAACCCCTCCACCAAATCTGAAATCAGCTCAGCCTTACAGAATTATTTTAGTGAAAATGACTCCGTCCTCCTAAATCCATTTTCCTGTTGGAACGCTCACAAGGCGCTATTGAGGGGAGTTTTGATCCAAATTTCCTCCAGACAAAAAAAAGTTAACAGAGATAAAATCCTTACCCTACAACAGTCAATTAAATCTAAAGAAGAGGAACTATGTCGATCCTCTGTTTCCTCTAGCAAACAAGCTGTATTATCAGAACTTACCGATCTTAGAATGCAATTAAGGAAACTCATATTCAATTTTTACGACTCAGCTAATAGATCGGCAAAATGCAAGCATTACTTATCTATAAATCGCCCTTCAAAATACATGTCAAACAGAATTAAGAATATACGGAAACGGAATAGAATTGACACTATAACTTCCTCTAATGGTACATCTCTGGTCCACCCTAAAGATATTGTAAAGGCTTTTGCCGATTATTACAAAAATCTGTATAATATTAATCAGGATAACCCTAATTTGCAGCCAACTACCTCAGAGATTGAATCATTCCTTTCCAGCATGAACCTTCCAAAACTCAACTCTGAAGACTTATCTTTTTTGTCTTCTCCCTTCACTGAACAAGAAGTCCTGGAAACTATAAAAAAAACCTTAAAACATTTAAATCACCCAGACCAGACGGGTTTAGTAATGATTATTTAAAGTCCTTTAGCAATTTACTGGCCCCTCACCTTTTAAAAGTATTTAATTCAGCTTTCCACTCAGGTCAATTTCCCAAAGAGATGCTGGAAGCTGTTAGGCATCAGATTTCTGAGACTGCACAACAGGAATCCAGAGCCATACATCCAGCGGTCTCCCATTCCCCTCCAACCACTCAGGGACCTGCTCAGCAATCCCTGCAATCCAGGCGTCCTGCTCAGACTCGCTCTGTGAGTCTGGATGTTGCTGCCACCTCTGGTGCAGCAATGGTAGCGCAACCTGCTTTGCAGGGAACCGCTCCAGAGGCTAAGATGACCTCTCAGTGGAGAGCAGGGGTCACATGCTCAGGTCCTGCGTCAGATCAGATTGGACCTTCCCAGAGTACTGGAAGGTCCCGGAAGCGCATGGCTATAAAAGGCCCGCTTGGCGGCTTGGCCATGCGCTAGTGTAGGCTAATAATGCTATGTGTGAATGGTGATGGATGCATGTGTCTGGTGACTGACTTATTTGAAACCCCTACCCTCTGATATTATGAATGGTGACAGAGTGTTGGATTTAGTCAGCGTCAGGTAGTGGCTAGCTATGCTCCACTGAGCTTACCACGCCATACACTGACGTCCGACGGTGACCAGTTCCCCGGCACTGTCGTTAAGCGGCTACAGTTTACAGCCGTGCTGCAGTCTGCAGCACCTTTTGGCGTTCGCGGCTGCGACACCCACACCGGCAGGTCCTGTGAGGTTAACAGGCCCGGTGACTACGCCTAATTTCCTCTAGGGCATCTCTGTGCCTGTAACAAGAGATTGTCCGAGCACCTCGGGTGATGCTAACCCCAGTGTAGTGCTCTGCCTCATAGCGAGTCTGCTATTATCCAGCAGCGGTCTTTACATCTACCGCACGGTGGACCCCGGGCGGTGAACGCACCTCCTATTATTTATATTTGGTGCGTTCCGCCATCCATAACAGGAAGCGACCATTGTCGTAATCCCTAAACCAAATTCTGACACAAGCCAAGTTTTTAATTAAAGACCTATATCCCTCATCAACACAGATGTAAAAATTTACGCAAAAATCTTGGCTAATAGACTAAATCAATTTCTCTCAACACTAATTTTCAACGATCAGATAGGCTTCAATAAAGGAAGACAATCCATAGATGGTACGAGAAGGCTCATTACCATAATTAAACTCATTTCCTCGAAAAACCTCAAAGCCACTGTTATCTCTCTTGATGCTGAGAAAGCGTTTGACCACCTTAATTGGTCTTATCTCGAAGCGACTCTCAAAAAATTTGGAATGAATTCTTGACTCACGGGAGGTATTATGGCTTTGTACTCTGGCCCTGGGGTGAGGGTATATTCCAACAATCATCTTTCCCCTACGTTTAATATAGCTAATGGGACTAGACAGGGCTGCCCCATGTCACCATTGCTTTTCGCATTGGCCATTGAACCTCTGGCCCAATTAATCAGGAATAGTACAAAGATCTCAGGAATTAAAACCTTGCATAGAGATTTTAAAATAGCGTTATATGCAGACGATATTATTCTTACCGTTACCGATCCAAGCGACTCTATCACTGCCTTACAAACTCTAATCCAGACTTTTTCCAAGGTCTCTTATTTTAAAATAAACGACTCTAAATCCAAAATGCTTAGCTTTAACCTGGGAATAGAACAAGGAAAAATTGAGGGCCTCTCGCCTTGGGGTTGGACTACTGATGGGCTGACATATCTAGGCCTAAAATTTGTCAAAAATATAAACTCTCTTATAAAATTAAACTTAGTGTAACAACCCTGCTGGCATCACTGCATGGCCTCCCATCCCCCGCACACCAACTTTCTGCTTCAAGCCATGCTGTGAATTCTGTCTGTTGCCAGCTCTGTGCCTCTGCTCTCCATGTTTCCAGACTGTGTGTATAGGGAGGCGGCGCCTGAACTCTCTGGTTCTTATGCAGTCAGGGTGCACCTGTGTAATCTGTACCTGACCAATCACCTGGAGCCCTTGACTATTTAGTTTCGCCACTCCCACTGAAACATTGCCTGTGCAATGTCTAAACTCAGTTAGCTCCTTGCTGCTGAGCTAGCCAGGCCCTATCCTATGTCTTGCCTTCTCTGAAGGCTCTTAGTCTGTATTCCTGTGTCTCGGTACCTTGCCTAGCATTGATCTGTCCGCCTGCCAGGAGGCAGAATATCCTGGTCCTTGAGTCTTGTTCCCAGTGCCTTGTCTGTTCTCTGCCAGGAGGCTGAATATCCTGGTCCTTGTGTCTTTGTCCCTGTCTCTCTGTCTGAACTCAGTCTTACCTTTGTCTATCAGTCGCCCTTTCTCCTTGTCCGTGGCTCCCTTCCTTGCTGTGTCTTTCCTTGTGTCCTCCCTGTCTGTGCATCTGCACTCTCGCAGCTTTATCTGTGCATCTGCACTCTCGCAGCTTTATCTGTGCATCTGCACTCTCGCAGCTTTACCTGTGCGTCTGCACTCTCGCAGCTTTATCTGTGCGTCTGCACTCTCGCAGCTTTATCTGTCGTCTGCACTCTCGCAACTTTATCTGTGCATCTGCACTCTAGCCGCTCTGTCTGCACGGCTCCTGCTGCCACTGCAGAACCCCTTGCTGCAGCTTCTCTCCACATACCTTGTGGTTTAGCTTTGCTCCATTCCTGCTGCTGCTGCAGAACCCCTTGCTGCAGCTTCTCTCCACAGACCTTGTGGTTCTGCTTTGCTCCAGTCCTGCTGCCGCTGCAGAACCTCTTGCTGCAGCTTCTCTCCACAGACCTTGTGGTTCTGCTTTGCTCCATTCCTACTGCCGCTGCAGAACCTCTTGATGCAGCTTCTCTCCACAGACCTTGTGGTTCAGCTTTGCTCCACTCCTGCTGCTGCTGCAGAACCTCTTTCTGCAGCTTCTCTCTCCACTCCTGCCTTCACCTGCACCTCCTGTGTGAACAGGTCCAAACCTGTTCCTTCATATTCCACTCTTGCCTGCCTGCATCCATACCTGCACCTCCTGTGTGAACAGGTCCAAACCCGTTCCTTCATATTCCACTCCTGCCTGCCTGCATCCATACCTGTACCTGCTGTGTGAACAGGTCCCTACCTGTTCCTTCTCAAGCCGTGCCCACCTGTCTTGTGTCTCAAGCTGTGCCCGCCTGTCCTGTGTCTCAAGCCGTGCCTGCCTGTCCTGTGTCTCAAGCCGTGCCTGCCTGTCCTGTGTCTCAAGCCGTGCCTGCCTGTCCTGTGTCTCAAGCCGTGCCCGCCTGTCTTGTGTCTCAAGCTGTGCCCGCCTGTCTTGTGTCTCCAAGCAGTGCCCGCCTGTCCTGTGTCTCAAGCCGTGCCTGTTTGCCCAGTGTCTCCAAGCCATGCCTGCTTGCCCTGTATCTGTTGTACCTTCTTGCCCGGTGTCTCAGTCTGCCTGTCAGTCACATCTGTCCAAGTGACTTGTCTCCAAGTGGGATCAGCAGCCACAGCCAGACACCACCCTGGAGTGGCACCCGACAGCTATCTGCCGCACAAGCCTGACCTCACCATCAGAGGCTCCAGTGAAGACCAAGGTAGCTGTCGCTGTCACACCCCTTCCAGGGTAGTCTGGTCTGTGGCACAGTGGGGCCACAACCCCCGGCTCACGCCATTCAGCCAAGGCGCGAGCGTGACACTTAGAGATTCTTACCAAAAAGCTTTTTAATGAATTTCGTATATCTAGAGATGATGGACTCTTGGTGGGGAAGAATCATGATGGTTAAATCATACATCTTCCCAAAAATCCTATATCTACTTCGCTCTCTTCCAAAAGTTCCCACTTCTTTTCTTACAAATCTCCAAGCCTCATTGATTTCCTTTATATGGAATAACAAAAGACCCAGAATAGCAAAAAACATTCTCTACAGTCATAAATCTTGTGGTGGAGCTGGTTCCCCAAATATCACGGCTTATTACACTGCAAATTTAGTCAAACAAAGCGCATTCTGGTGGCCTCAGATACGACACCAGCTTGGCATGAACTAGAATTGTCTTTTAACAATTATAAACCTCTTCACCTACTAATTCTGAACCAACTCCTTCATAAAAAATTAACTGAAAACTCTCATCCAATTTTTCAAGCTATTTCTGAAGCTTGGAAAAAATTTTCTGTTCCAAAAAGAGGCTCTAATAAAGAAGTCACATTAAAAAATTTGACCTTATCAGTTATTTTTCAAGCATCCAATCAGACTATTGAGCCCGTTTGGTCTGCACTTGGTCTCAAAAGACTCAAAGATTTATACGATGGTGCTCTTTGTACACCTTATAACAAACTCAAGACTAGATTTCAATCTACTACTCCTGCTTTCTTACAATATGTCATCCTTAAAGACAAACTCCATGAGTTCCTTGCTATTTCACCAAGAATTTCTGAACCAGCAGTTAATCTTATTTGTAATATAGACCATAATATTTTCTGGAGTTTTGAGTATACTTACAAGTGGTGTAACAATAGCTTTGCAGTTGTCAAGACTCAAAATATTATCAAATGGGAAAACGAATTACATACAATAATTGACCCTCCTGAACTTGAACAGGCATGCTCCCTCTCGTATGCCTCTACCATTTCCTTATCACTACAAGAGACCCACTTCAAACTTTTAGCGAGATGGTATTATACCCCTGTAAAGGGCGTGTCACACTAGGCGATATCGCTAGCAATATCGCTATAACTTGTGACGTTATAGCGATATTGCTAGCGATATCGCTGTGTCTGAAACTTACCTCCGACCGCTCCCCCGCTGGTTATCGCTGATCACGCGAGAACGTCCTGGACTGTTTCTCGTCGTCAGCTTCCTGCGGCGCTTCCTGTGGTGAGACGAGCGACGAGCGTGGAGCCGGGCGGGAGGACGCAGGATCGCCGCGTCTGACAGGTAAGTAGCGACCCCCGACCCCAGCGATGCCTGTGTGGCAGCTCACTAGCGACCACTTAGCGATGCTCCAGCGATCCTGACCGCGTCATATCGCTGGTCGGGATCGCTGGTGCATCGCTAAGTGTGACAGTACCTTAAGACTCCATAGAATCAACCCTGACAATTCTCCGCTCTGTTGGAGGGGTTGTGGAAGGCCAGGAAATATTTTGCATATATTTTGGCAATGTCCCAAAATTGTTCCCTTTTGGAGAAAGGTTTCAAATCTTATCGATTTTATCTTAGGAACGCGACTTGTTTTGTCTCCTTGTCTGGCCCTTCTTTCTCTAGACGCTGACAAAATTGACCCTACTAACAGGCTGTTGATTATGCACATTTTACTAGTTTCCAAACACAGTATCGCTTTCCTTTGGAAAAATCCAAAACCTCCACAAATTAATGATATTATAGACAAAATTAGCCTTCATCATTCCTTTGAACTGAAATTTGCACATATGCATGATCAATTTGCCAAACATGCTAGAATCATAAAATCATAGAATCATAGAATCGTAGAGTTGGAAGGGACCTCCCGGGCCATCTGGTCCAACCCCCTAGGAAATGGTCTAGATGGCTGGAGCTGTTCTCTTAAGGTCTTCAACCAGAGTGCGCCTGCCTACCCCCCTTTGGGGTTAGGTCTTTGGCTTGGAACAAATTTAATATATTATATGCTTAAATACTGACCTTTGTAATAGTTCATTGTATAATATGCTTCTGCATTAACATGTGACATTTTATGTATTCTTTACATTTGGACACTGTTGTCCTTCCTCTTTTCCATCTTTTCCTTTTCATCTTTCCTTCCCTCCCCTACACCTTCTTCCCCATTTATTAAAACTCCAATAAAACGTTTGGAAAACAAATAACCATTAGTATCTATGTAATCTTAAAATATTTTGTAATGATGATTGTATTGTCTTCATTCTTGGTCATTCACAAAACCAATAACTTAACCAATGACTCAGACTAATTCAGTGTAAATTGGAGCCAATAATTGTTATACCTTGAAGCCACAAACACCATGGCTTCTTGAATGGAACCCAACCAAAAACAAATCATCTATGAAGCCCATGTAATGCTCATGGTGGCTGTACACCAGGGAGCAGGAGATGATGATAAAGGGACTGGAAACGCCTCATCACTAAATTAGCATAACTTGGTGTGAATTAAGTCATCGACCATGCGGTTTATCAACAAGTTAGTGGCTGGGGCATCTACACCTTATCAGGATCCTCTCCCCATTATTTCTCCACACCTCTGCTTCCACGATCAGTTGTTCTCATTGGTCGCTATCTCATGCTCTTATAGTTAGATAATGAAGGTGGAGGTCAACGTGTAAGAACACCAGGTAAGACGAGTGTCTGAACGTTCTAAACAGTAAGGAAGGTTTCGTGCCATGGACACAACAACATTCATCCTCATGGGGTTATATCATTTCTACAACATTTTAGTAGAGGAAGCATCTGCTGCTTAAACCCTTGGCTATTGGATTTAATATAATATTTTCTCATCTTTATTAAAGACACAATGATGCCATAACATAAGGCAAATGAGTAAAGACCACTAGACTTCACATCCTGAGGCATGTCCTCCTATGTTCAGTTCCACCATCGAAGCAGAGCAAAATAACCCAATGGGAACTGATGACATATGGTAATTGATCTTATTGTTTCCTATGGGGTCACTTTTAAGCAAGAAGGGACCAATTTTGCTGCCAGATCTCTACCAATGAGTCAACAACATCTCAACTTAGCTATGGACACTGGACAGGAACACAACATCACCAGCATTGTCCAACTCAGGCATGAGACAGCAAGCCAAACAGAGAAGACTTTGATGAACCAGTTCTTAGATACCAATAAGACTGTTCGCCATTGATCCCCGTAACTTACTGGGCGGTGGTGGAGGATTATGTGGATTCCATGGTTTTGGTGGTGGAGGATTATGTGGATTCCATGGTTGTGGTGGTGGTGGATGCCATGGTTGTGGTGGTGGTGGATTCCATGGTTGTGGTGGTGGTGGTGGATTTCCATAGTCATGTGCTAAGGTTCCTGCGTAGCACAGGATGAGTAGAATGAGACAGCGAGTGTCGGTAGCCATATCTGCAGAACTCTGTCGATAGGAGTCATCCAGGTGAAAGGCACATCATTTATAGATGTGAAAAAAGATGGGAGGAGAAGATACAGGACCGGTTGGGCTCTTCCACAACGATAGATTTCACAATTTATGGGATTCTATGAAGACATCACTATAATTAACAGAGAGGAATAATCATGTCAGCAACTCCCTGGTATCTGGTTTTACAAGAACATCCCTGTGTAAGGGAGTAGATGATTGCCGTTCACAGCATTTGCATCCCAGAATTCTGACAAGTATGCACTTTCTAATTTAGCACCTGGAATTACTTTTCTAAGGTCAGGAACTCGGGTACTCCTGTGTCTATGTCCCCACAGCATGTACCACCACAGACCTAGGGACTGTCAGCAGGAGAGTGATGAGCAGCAAAGGATGCAGGCTCTGGATAAGGAATTTAAAAGGATTTGTACCAATAAAGAAAATGATCACCTTTCCATAGGGAAAGTAATGACTTACCAATCACTGGTGGGACCACCACCAATCTCCAGAATGAAGCGTTGCCGAGACAGATCTGCATGAAGGGTCGGTCCGGTCTGTACACCCCACCATGCTCTCTTCATTGTCTATGGAACTGTGAGAGTTTGCTGAGTATAGGGCAGAGATACATTTTCAGCTTGTTGGGGCTCCTGATGGTGGTTTTCCCAACAATCAGCAAGTTATCACCTCACCTATGGGTAGAGAATCAGTTACTGATATATTAAATACACCAGTGGCCAAAACAGTTCTCAGGCATGGACCCTCCAGTTAAATGTATATAGAATAACAGATTATAGGAGAAGCCTCATGTCGTGGTGTGGGACTGAGGGCGGAGGGGAGGACGGGAAGGGATTGTGCTGCACGCAGCTCTGAAGGTGCAGTGTAATGGCATTTGCTCATCTCCAGAGAGATTCTTCATGTTTGATATGACACCGTCTTCATTCACACCTCAGTCCCGTGACCAATTACTTCAGCGGCTTTCTCCATCCATTGCAGTATTGGGCTTGGTTCTGTATCTGTGTGCTTTTATGTATATTACTCTCCCCTGTGATTAATGAGTTAGCACCAGATTTGTCTACATTTTATGTATTTAGGCCATGTGTAGCATTGATTGTAGCAGCTTATTTTCTGTCTGGCCTCTTTGATATCTATTTTATATTATTATAATTACATTTATGTTCTGCCTTGACCTCCACGTCTGGATCCTTTATTGTGTGCAATTATTGAATTTAATGAAGCATTTTTTTATTTTAACTTTGATCTGTGTTTCTCGAGTAATTTGCTTGTGTTTCGCCAGCCACTCGCAAGGCTTCTGAGCACCGCCCTACTCACCATGTGTTTGGCTCTGCTCCACCCAGTACCTGACCATCTCCGTGAGTTGCCTTGTGCTGATTGAGAGTCATAGGGAGGTGCGGCCGAACTCTGCAGGAATTTAGATCCATTCTGTCCTGCAGAGATTTGCTTCCCCAGCACATCACCTACAAGCATGTGACTAGGGATGAGCAACTCCCAACTGTAAAGTTCGGGATTTGTACCAGTCACTAACGGTACTGAACCCCGAACAACATTTTACTGGAAGTCCGGTTTACTGTATGTACTGTATGTATGGATAGCATAGTTTACACATTAAAAATGTAGGTTTATGGATCAGGAGTCAGGCTCAGACGGTCTCAGGCCCAGTATGGATTAGACGTGATTGGACAAAGGAGAGAAAGGGTACCGTATCACCGGATTACAGGTATGTATAGCATAGTTTATACATTAAAAACGTGGGTCTATATAACAGGAGGCAGACTCAGAGGGTCTCAGGCCCAGTATGGATTTGACCAGCTTGTACAAAGTTGAGAAAGGGTACATTATCACTGGATAGCAGGTATATATAGCATAGTTTAAATATTTAAAATCTCCGTGTTCTCAGTATGGATTAGACAACAATCTAAAAAGTAGAAAAAAGGACATGTATTTGAAGTGTACACAACTATATACTTTTGGTGTTATTTTTAAATCTTCATATATATTTCTGTCTCAGTCAGACAGTCCAGCCTCTCCGCAATAGGAAATGAGATGCATACAATTACTGACATAAATTCTAGTGATTGCAGAAATCTAGGAATTCCTATTCATGGGATAAACTTCCGTCCCAATTCTCAGAGGCGATGCTGACCCTCAATTAATTAGTGTGTGGAGACAGCGAAAACCTTTCTTTGTGAAGAAAGTGTTGCTGTATCGCAGTACCGTTGATCCCATCGCCATTACTCATATCCATATAATTTTGATCACAGGGAGAGATGTAAACATGTTGCTCACTGCCTATCATGCTCTGTCACGTAACTTTGGAGTGCAAAAGACTGAAGCCACAGGCAGTAGGTGATTCTATGGGATTGGCATGAGAGGGAGGGGACATTTAAAAATGTGCTCTGGAATGTCACACGTCTGTGGGTAGGAAAACTGTGAAAGCTGATGTGAAACCACCACTGCATCTCATTGTGAGTCGACGTCCATAAGAAATGGAAGCCATTGATCATCTGAAGCTGGATCCTGGCGAGCGGGACAGGGCATAGCTACGTCTTAACCATCATCTTCTATCAGTTCACTAAATTTGTAGTGGCAGTCCCAGTGAAGGATTTGACAGCCCAGACTACACAGCGGTGGAGCAGGGAGAGGTAAACATTGTAAATGCTGGGGCCCTGCCCAAGCAGGGGGGCCCACTCGTGGGCATCAGTACTGGCACTAGGCCCCTCATAGTACGGCGGTGTGTCTGACGGCGGGTGTGCACCCCCACTGTCAGAGACACTTGTTTGCACTATGAGGGACCCTGTGCCAGTGCCCGCGCCCAAGAGTCGGCCCACCCACCTGTCCAGGGCAACGGAACTCGCACGGTTGCGTGCGCTAGGTGGTGACCCCAGCCATGGGGGGAGGAGGCAGCCCAGTTAGGGAGGTTTACAAAATGGCATATGTTGATGTGGGACATTCACCTGCTGCTAAAGGCGAAATTGGTCAAGTCCCAGGAAGAGGCGGACCAAAGAAAGCCATTTTTCTGTCAACCTATGTGTCACCAGGGTAAGTTGTGACAAAATCCTTGGAAACCCATGCATGGTTCATTTTAATGAAGGTTAGATCATCCACATTTTGGGTCGACAGACGGGTCCTTTTTTCTGTCAGGATTGTTCCAGCAGCACTGAAGACTCTTTCCGATAGCACACTTGCAGCTGGGCAAGCGAGCTCCTGTAAGGCATATTGGGCCAATTCAGGCCAGGTGTCCAGTTTAGCGGCCCAATAGTCAAATGGAAATGACCTGTGAGGGAGAACATCGATATGAGAGGAAAAGTAGTTTGTAACCATAGTTGACAACTGCTGTCTCCTGTCACTTTCAATTGATGCAATATTACCAGTCGTGTGAGCGGGACTTGAAAAATCAGTCCACAACATGGTCATGAAACCCCTGTCTCCAACGCCACTTCTGATGTGTGCACCACCAACACCTCTTCCAAGTTGCCCCCGGCCCCTACGGCTCGTGTGACAACCATCACCGCTGCTGTGTGCTGGGAATGCCTCAAGCAACCGGTTTACCAGAGTTGCTTGTTTGTTAGCCAATATTAGGTCAAGGTTCTCCTGTGGCATGATGTTTTGTAATTTGCCTTTATAGCGTGGATCCAGGATGCTGGCAAACCAGTAGTCAACATCGCTCATCATTTTGGCAATGCGGGGGTCCCTTTTTAGGATCTGCAAGGCATAATCTGACATGTGGGCCAATATTCCCAGTGTCAATGATGCACTGCGAGTGCTGGGTGGAGGAGTTCTTTCAGGCAAATCCACATCCCTCCAGTCACGCGCAAACCTAGTACCAGACCTTGCTACGCCAACATTTCCTCTTGCCCCACGAGAAGCATCCTCCTCCCCTAAATAATCATCGCCATCATCATCCTCCTCCTCCTCTTCTTCCTCCACCTCGTCCACGACAGTTCCCTGAACAGACAATGGCTGACTGTGATCAAGGCTTCCCTCCTCCTCTTCCTCATCATCCTCGGCTGCAGACGCCTGCTCCTTGATGTGCGTCAAAGTTTGCATGAGCAGACGCATAAGTGGGATGCTCATGCTTATGATGGCGTCGTCTGTGCTTACCAGCCGTGTGCATTCCTCAAAACATTCAAGGACTTTACAGAGGTCTTTCAGCTTTGACCACTGCACACTTGTCAGCTCCATGTCTGCCCTCAAAGTGCCTGCCCGTGTATCCTCCCACAAATGCATTACGGCCTTCCTCTGTTCGCACAGCCGCTCAACCATGTGCAGGGTGGAGTTCCACCTTGTTGCAACGTTGATAATTAGGCGGTGCTTGGGAAGGTGGAGCAATTGCTGCAGCTTCTGCATACGACTGGAGTGTACCGGCGACCGGCGGATGTGCGAGCACAGTCTTCGAACCTTATGGAGCAGGGCTGTTAACTCCGGATAATTAGTGAGGAAGCACTGCACCACCAGGTTCAAGGTGTGAGCCAAGCAAGGTATGTGTCTGAGTTTTGAAAGGGCTATGGCTGCCACAAAATTCCGGCCATTATCACTAACTACCTTGCCTGCCTCAAGATGTACACTGCCCAGCCATGACTCAGTTTGTCGCTGAAAGTAGTTGGCCAGTACCTCCGCCGTGTGTCTGTCGCCCAAACACATGATCTGCAACACAGCCTGCTGACGCTTTCCACTAGCTGATCGATAGGGGGACACATCGTGTGCACCACTGTCAGCTGCGGATGCAGTGCTCGTGCGACTGCGCTCTGTGGACGAGCTTTCTCTTCTGGAGGAGGAGGAGGGTTGAACGCCTACAGCCAACTGTTTCCTATACCGTGGGCTAGACAGCACTGTGCCATCACAGCTGTCCCCTGTGGACCCTGCATCCACCACATTAACCCAGTGCGCAGTGATGGACACGTAACAGCCCTGGCCATGCCGACTGGACCATGCATCAGTTGTGAGGTGCACCTTTCCACTCACTGATTGCTTGAATGCATGGACAATGTGGTCTTTCACATGAAGGTGGATGGCTGGAATGGCTTTGCGAGAAAAGAAGTGGCGACTCGGCAGGTCATAGCGTGGTACTGCATAGGCCATGAGTTTGCGGAAAGCTGCGCTTTCAACCAACCGATAGGGCATCATCTCTAGCGAGATTAGTTTGGCAATGTGGGCGTTCAAACCCAGTGTATGCGGATGAGAGACTGAGTACTTTCTTGTCCTACTCATAGTCTCTGGTAGGGTGAGCTGGACTTGAGAGCTGCATATGGTGGAACTAGCAGTGGACATGGCGGACTGAGAGAGGGTTGATGATGGTTATGGAGTTGGTGTTCTTTCTGATGGCCTAGATTCAGTCTTTCATAGCAATAACATTGTGATTTCCTGACTGCTTTGGCCTTGCGACGACGCCTCAACATTTGCTGCTGGTTGTGTGCTAACCGGTGGGCTTACTGTTGGAGAAACGATGTGGCGTTGCTGACTACCTTCATTGGGAGAAGTTGCACATGTGGTACGTGAGTTTTGGTAGTCCGTCCACGCTTGCAAGTGCATGGTGGTTAAATGTCTTAGCATGCAACTGGTATTCAAATTTCTCAGATTTTTCCCTCGGCTAAAGGTCTTTGCGCACTTCTTACAGATAACCTTTTCCTGATCATTAGGATTTTGTTCAAAAAAGTGCAACAGTGCACTCTTCCTACTATGGAAGACATTTTGAAGCCTTGCACGCTGTGATGTTTTGACCGTCTGGCCAAGCTGTCCTGCAACTCTTTTGCTTTTTGTAATCCGTTTTTGGACTGCTCCGGGCCTGCCAGATAACAGCTGTTGCGATGTCGATGCCCGCTGCGGATGCTCCTCCTCCTCTTCTGAGCTATTGGCAGCGGCACCCTCTATCCCCAATGGATGCCAATCTGGGTCTACAACTGGGTCATCCATCACCTCCTCTTCAATGTCATGTGCACCTTCCTCTGGGTCACCGTGTATGGTGGTATAGTATGCGGGAAGGGGCACCTGAGTTTCATCTGGGTCAGATTCTAGCTCAGTACACTGCGAGGACAATGTAGTGCTCTGAGTGAATGTACCAGCAGAATCATTTAGCAGTGGCTGTGCATCAGTGCACTCCATGTCAGATTCATCTTTACCTGGGGAATTCATGATTTGACTTGATAACCCAGGCATGGTATGTGAAAACAGCTCCATGTAGTAATCTGTAGTGTGGCCTGACGCATCCTTGAATTTTGTTTGGGGTGAAGGACACAAGGAAAGGTGTGGTTCATGAACATGAGCCTCCAATGACGACTCAGTGCTTTTATATTTTAAAACTTCAGAAGAGGAGGTGATAGAGCTGGAGGCTGAGTCAGCAATGTAAGCCAAAACTTCTTGAAGCTCCGGCATTAAAAGCGGTTTACCTACTCCCAGAAAAGGGAGCCTTCGAGGCCTTGTGGAGCCAGACGATGACGCAGGCTCAACACCTCCTGCATTAGGTGCTATTTTGCTTTTGCCACTACCAGCAGATCCACCACCAAAACCAACACCATCATTACCCGCTGCCAACCCCCCGCCCATTTCAACGGACTCTTCCACCACACTTCCTCATTTTTGGGGAAAATGTTCCCAAAATACCACCAACTATATGGTACTGTAAAAAAAGGTACAAGGTGTATATAGTAGTGGGGAGAATTTGAATCTCTCTAGACTTCAGGACACAGTTGGATTCTGTCAGGCCCTGTTTATTTTACACCGCAATGTGACAGGCAGATTATGGATGGTGTAATAAAGGTGGATAGAGGACTGTGGAGAATTGGAATCTCTCTAGACTTCAGGATACAGTTGGATTCTGTCAGGCCCTGTTTATTTTACACCGCAATGTGACAGGCAGATTATGGATGGTGTAATAAAGGTGGATAGAGGACTGTGGAGAATTGGAATCTCTCTAGACTTCAGGATACAGTTGGATTCTGTCAAGCCCTGTTTATTTTATACCGCAATGTGACAGGCAGATTATGGATGGTGTAAGAAAGGTGGATAGAGGACTGTGGAGAATTGGAATCGCTCTAGACTTCAGGACACAGTTGGATTCTGTCAGGCCCTGTTTATTTTACACCGCAATGTGACAGGCAGGTTATGGATGGTGAAAGAAAGGTGGATAGAGGACTGTGGAGAATTGGAATCTCTCTAGACTTCAGGATACAGTTGGATTCTGTCAGGCCCTGTTTATTTTACACTGCAATGTGACAGGCAGATTATGAATGGTGTAATAAAGGTGGATAGAGGACTGTGGAGAATTGGAATCTCTCTAGACTTCAGGATACAGTTGGATTCTGTCAAGCCCTGTTTATTTTATACCGCAATGTGACAGGCAGATTATGGATGGTGTAAGAAAGGTGGATAGAGGACTGTGGAGAATTGGAATCGCTCTAGACTTCAGGACACAGTTGGATTCTGTCAGGCCCTGTTTATTTTACACCGCAATGTGACAGGCAGGTTATGGATGGTGAAAGAAAGGTGGATAGAGGACTGTGGAGAATTGGAATCTCTCTAGACTTCAGGATACAGTTGGATTCTGTCAGGCCCTGTTTAATTTACACCGCAATGTGACAGGCAGATTATGGATGATGTAAGAAAGGTGGATAAAGGACTGTGGAGAACTGGAATCTCTCTAGACTTCAGGACGCAGTTGGATTCTGTCAGGCCCTGTTTATTTTACACCGCAATGTGACAGGCAGATTCTGGATGGTGTAATAAATGTGGATAGAGGACTGTTGAGAATTGGAATCTCTGTAGACTTCAGGACGCAGTTGGATTCTGTCAGGCCCTGTTTATTTTACACCGCAATTTCGACAGGCAGATTCTGTATGGTGGAATAAAGGTGGATATAGGACTGTGGAGAATTGGAATCTCTCTAGACTTCAGGACACAGTTGGATTCTGTCAGGCCCTTTTTATTTTACACCGCAATGTGACAGGCAGATTCTGGATGGTGTAAGAAAGGTGTATAGAGGACTGTGGAGAATTGGAATCTCTATAGACTTCAGGACAAAGTTAGATTCTGTCAGGCCCTGTTTATTTTACACCGCAATGTGACAGGCAGATTCTGGATTGTGTAATAAAGGTGGATAGAGGACTGTGGAGAATTGTAATCTCTGTAGACTTCAGGACACAGTTGGATTCTGTCAGGCCTTGTTTATTTTACACCGCAATGTGACAGGCAGATTCTGGATGTTGTAAGAAAGGTGGATAGAGGACTGTGGAGAATTGGAATCTCTCTACACTTCAGGACACAGTTGGATTCTGTCAGGCCCTGTGTCTATAGCACTGCAATGTGACCGGCAGAAATTGCCTGGTGTATGACAAACTACAAGGTGTATATAGAATTGGGCAGAATTGGAATCTCCCTAGAGTGTAGGTCTGTAAGAACGGACAAACTCCTCGACTTTTCCTTACAGAGTCACACACGTAGATAGATAGGGCAGCATGGTGGCTCAGTGGTTAGCTGGGTCCTGGGTTCAAATCCCACCAAGGAGAACATCTGCAAGGAGTTTGTATGTTCTTCCTGTGTTTGCGTGGGTTTCCTCCCACATTCCAAAGACATACTAATAGGGAATTTAGATTGTGAGCCCCATTGGGGACAGTGATGATAATGTGTGCAAACTGTAAAGCGCTGCGGAATTTGTTAGCACTATATAAAGATTATTATAGCTTCAATTTGGCCGTGATAACAGCCGTTACACGGTACTGTGTGAGGAGCGTACACCGCTGTACGGTGTGTGAAAAAATGAACGCTCACTACCTCACCAGGGCAAAACAATACAATTTGGATTGCTTTTAAAAAAGCAGTTGAACACCAGTGTGCACACAACAATGCAGCTAGCCATAAAAGGCAGGCTAATCACCACCAGCGCTGCTGCACAAAAGCAAAAATCTTCACCTTTCACTGCACAGTAACTACAGTGAAAAGCGCTAGCAGCAGAAGCAGTTTTTTTTTCTTTTTGCCTTCCTAACGCTCTCCCTACAGAATCAGCAGCTGCAGCAGCTCTCACTATTCTGAGATCAGCATGAGTAACATGGCGGTCGGCGTCCCCGCCCTTTTATACCCACTGTGACGTCACACAAAGCAAGCCAATCACTTGCATGCCCTTCTCCAAGATGGTGGTGACCGCTGCCTATGTCATCACGTTGCCCACAGTGTCCGTTCTTCCTGATTGGCTGAAAAAGGGCGCTAAAGCATCTTTTGAAACGCGACTTTGGCGCTAAAGTCGCCGACCTCGTGGCCGACCTCACGCTTCATTTCATGAAACCCAACTTTGGCGAAAGTCGGCGACTTTTGAATTTTTTCGACCTGTTTCGCTCAACTCTACTGGTGTGGATACAATTCCACTGATAATAAATACTGACACCATTGTATAACTATATGTTTGAAAAAACTGGGATATAACCCAAAATTAATCCCTGCTGGCATATATACAAAAAACAAGCCCCACTGAAAGCTCACAGCCTCCCATATTCCTCACAAATGCAGTGACAGGACAAAGTCAAATAAACCAGGTAATTACCGTGAAGGTCAGCAGCAGACAGGGAACGTGCCACACGCCTAGGATGAGCGTGTCTGCCCCGACGCACGTTTCGGACCTTCCTTCTTCAAGGGCCCCTTGAAGAAGGAAGGTCCGAAACGTGCGTCTGGGCGGACGCACTCATTTATCCCTGGTCTGGTCACCAGAGCTAGGAACTGAGCCCTCAAAATTTCTTTTTCCAAATCTGATGAGACCCCCGCCACTACCACCCCTGGGGGAAGAATGGAGGACGGCGGCTCAGGGGGAGACACTGGGTCAAAATTTCTGGACAGGACATCCGCGTCAACATTTTTGGACCCCGGTCGAAAAGTAATGGAGAATTGAAATTGTGAAAAAAAAGTAATCAACCGGCTTGTCTAGGAGTAAGCCTCTTAGCAGATTCAAGGTATGCCAAATTTTTGTGATCCATGATAACGGTGATAGGGTGAGCCGCCCCTTCCAAAAAGTGCCTCCATTCTTCGATTGCCAGCTTGACCGCAAGAAGTTCTCTATTACCTACATCATAGTTTCTCTTGGCAGAAGAGAACTTCTTGGAGAAGAAGGCACAGGGTTTGATATTAGTACGGGTGGCCGGACCCTGGGACAACACTGCCTCCACCTCCACAATGAATGTTTGGACGGGTCTGGCTGAACCAACACCAGGGCGGACATGAAACATTTCTTAATAGCTGAGAAGGACTCCTTAGCAAGTACCGACCAATTTTTTACATCAGCCCCCTTCCGGGTAAGATCCGTGAGTGGTTTAACCACTTGTGAGAAACTTTTAATGAATCTCCGGTAATAGTTCGCAAATCCTAAGAAGCGCTGGTGCCCCTTGAGATCTCAAAGCTGAACCCAGTCAGCGATCGCCAGCACCTTCTTAGGATCCATACGAAACCACTCACAGGACACAATCAACACCAAAAAAGACAGTTCCTGTACGAAAAAAGAACATTTTTCCAATGTAACAAACAATTGGTTCTCCCTGAGAACTGTCCGTAGGTGTTGCAAGTGAGACTAACTGTCCGGGGAATACACCAAAATGTCATCCAAATGAATGATAGCAAAATGGCCTATCAGGTCAGAAAACACAACATTGATAAAGTTCTGGAAAATAGCGGGGCATTAGTTAACCCAAACGGCATAACCAGGGTTTTAAAGAGGCCCTCTGATGTGAGGAATGCCATTTCCACTTGTACCTTTCCCAAACCCTTATCAGGTTGTAGGCCCCCCGGATATCTAATTTAGAGAACCATTGGGCCCCAGATAACTGGTTACATAAGTCTGGGATGAGGGGAAGCGGGTAAGTGTTCCTAACCGTTATCTTGTTAAGTTCCCGAAAGTCGAGGCACGGCCGCAAACCACCATCTTTCTTCTTTACAAAGAAGAATCCTGCTGCCACGGGTGACACAGAAGGCCTGATATGTCCTTTGCGGAGACTCTCAGCTTTGTACTCCTTCATGGCTTGGCGCCCAGGCCCGGACAAATTGAACAACCGAGCCTTAGGTAACTTGGCCCTGGGTACTAAATCAATGGCACAATCGTAGGGTCTATGTGGTGGCAGCGCCTCAGCCTCACTTTCGGAAAATACGTCTTCGAAATCCTTCCGGTACTCCGGAATACCTTCCAGACTGACAGACGACACAGATATGGATTTAACAGAGTTAACAAGAGGTCCCAGGTTACAATATTTATCCTTGCGTCCCCATTGAGTGATTTCCCTTGTTACCCAATCAATGGTAGGATTATGGCGTTGAAGCCAAGGCATCCCCAGTACCAGTTCTGCAGGCAAGTTATCTAACACAAGACAGCTTAGTTTTTCCACATGTGTGGGACCCACTTTCAGAGAAAAAAGTTCAGACCTGAAGCAAATCCCGTCCTGGGTAAGAGGGGATGAGTCAATTGCCACAAGTTTAACAGGATCCTGAAGCCTGACTGTCCCTATCTTATTAAGAGTCATAATTCAGGTATCAATCAGGTTAACAGCAGAGCCACAGTCAACAAAAGCAATAGTCTGATCAGGACCATCACTAAGTTTCAGTTCCACCTGAAGCACAATTTTTGCAAGTGAGGAAAAATGTACCTGAAGGTTTGGGTAGCCTCCTCGACTGCTACCAAGACCTAGTCGTTTCCCGCCATCTTGGAGGATGACGGACAGGAGGGGCAGTCCTTCTTTCAATGTCCAGATTCCCCACAATAGAAGCACAACTGCTTCTCCCGGTGGCGTCTTCTTTCCTTCTTCTCACAGGTGACAGCGCTCACCTCCATAGCCACAGGAGGAGTCCGGGTCTCACCTCCACTGGAGACTAATGACCCACTTGGGTCATGGCATCCTCCAAGGAGTCAGGTGGAAGATGAAGTGCCAGGGCATCCTTCAGACATTCACACAGGCCTCTACAGAGCAACCCCCGAAAGGCGACATCACTCCAAGAAATCTTGACTGCCCAATGTCTACATTCAGAACAGAATCACTCGGCCGAGTGCTTCCCCTGACAGACACTCATCACCTTGTCCTCAGCCAAACGCATTCTATCCGGCTCATCGTAAATATGCCCTAAGGCCTCAAAAAACGTATCCACAGTCATTCTCTCCGGAGCAGAAGAGGAAAGAGAAAATGCCCAGGCTTGTGGGGACCCCCTAAGCAGGGACATAACCACCCCCACCCGCTGTTTCTCATCCCCAGAAGAGCGGGTTCTCAAGGAGAAAAAGAGCATACAGCCCTCCTTAAAAGCTCTAAATTCATTTTTGTTACCAGCAAACGTATCCGGTAACTTAAACGGGGATTCGGGTGGGACTAAAATGACATCTCTAGTCCCCACCTGCTGAAAGCCTGAGGAAAACGCCCCCTGAACCGAGTCCGCAACCTGCCGTTGGGACTGGGTCAGAGTTTGGTGCTCCAAACCTAGCTTCTGCAACGTCTGAGTCAAGCATTTCACCTGCTCAGAAAAAGCATGCATTGGGTCCATGCTGCAGAAGTGAGAAAAAAAGTTCGTGGTCAGTTATAATGTCAAGGACACCACACTGCACTTGCTCACTGAGCCAGTGCATGTGTCCTGAGTAAGAGAAACTGTACTCTAAGATACCTGTGGAGTGGGCAGCAGCAGAGAAGATGCGTGCTTCAGACCAGCAGGACCTGAAGCACGTGACTGCTGGGGGCGTGGCCTAAACTCCAGAGAGCTAGGAGCTGAAGGAAAACTCCTAGAAGGGTAACTATGGGACAAAGTTACCAAGGGGCATAGACAGAGACGTAAACTGATCAGGCCGGGGTCAAAGCATGAGATAGCACAACAATACCAAAGGGCTAGACAGAACGGATTGTCAGGATGTAGCCAAGAAATCAGAAACCGGAGAATCATATATACAATACAGAATCAAGAGACAAACTCACAACGGGGGACAGAACCAGGTCAGAACCATATAAGCAAGCTAGAACACAGGCTCAAGGCACAGGCACACAGGGGTCACCACACTCGGCCAAAGGCAAAAGTATACCTGAAGGGGATGGGCGTTTCCCAGGGCTATAAGAAGCTCTCCCTGAACCAAAGAGAGGCCACAATAATTAACCCCAGGTGTGCAGGTCAATACCTGCACTGGGATCATGACATATACATTATTATAGTGGACTCTGTTTAGTTATAGTACGGGGATAAGAATATTTCTCATTTGGTAACTAATGTATATGACTATTATTTAGACATACTATATCACTTATTATAGATATATTTGCTGTTTTTTATCACATTTATATATTGCATTAGTATTTTTTTTGAGCGACTAACACAGACTATATAATACGGGGGGGTGTGAAGTGGAGGTGTTTATGTGTGTGTAGTGGAGGGGTAGATGTGTGTGTAGTGAAAGGGTGTGTGGGGTGGAGAGGGATGTGTGCATAGTGGAGGATGTGTGTTTGTAGTGAAGGGCAGCGTGTGTGTGTGCGTGTGTGTAGTGGAGGGATATGTGTATTTGTGTAGTGGAGGGATGAGTTACGTAATGAAGGTGTTTGTGTGCAGTGGAGGGGTGTGTGTGTAGTGGAGGGCTGTGTTTGTTTGTGTGTGTGTAGTGGAGGGGTGTGTGAGGTGGGGAAGAGTGTGTGTAGTGGAGGAGTGTGTGTGTGTAGTGGAGGGTGTGTTTGTCTAGTGAAGGGCTGTGTTTTTGTAGTGAAGTGGTGTGTGTGTGAGGTGGGGACAAGTGTGTGTGTATGCAGTGGAGGGGTGTGTAGTGCAGGGGTGTGTGTATGTAGTGGAGAAGTTTGTGTAGTGAAGCGGTGTGTGAGGTGGGGAGGAGTGTGTAGTGGAGGGTGTGTGTTTGTCTAGTGAAGGGCTGTGTGTGTGCAGTGGAGGGTGTGTGTGCAGTGGAGGGGTGTGTGTGAGGTGGGGACAAGTGGTGTGTGTGTGTATTGGAGGGGTGTGTGTGTTTTGTGGAGGGGTGTGTGTGTTTGTAGTGGAGGGGTGTGTGTAGTGTAGGGGTGAGTGTGTTTAGTGGAGGGGTGTGTGAGGTGGGGAGGGGACCATTGGAGATGTTTCCCTGGGGCCCATAGGACTCCCGTTACACTACTACAGGCAGGTGAGCTTTGTATTTCATTATGGTAAGAACTATTTAAAAATAGCGCCACTCCATTATTTGTTATGGTGTATTGTGGTTATGTGTGATGGGACGTTCTTAGGGTTTCTCCCGATATTACACCGTGAGCCTCTAAATCAGCAAATTATGAGCATGATATAAATGTCATCATGAAAGTTAGACATCATGATGAAACCATTAATTGTCCAAGAATAGAGTTTTCTTCACTTCCACCCTTGCTGTAGGTTTGATGCCTTCACACAGACATGTCTAAGCCTCCGGCAACTACAAGAGCACCACACCCAGCAGCCAAGCCTGGTTGATGTCAGTTCTAGGCCTGGTTACACCCGACTCAGTGCTGGATTCTCCTCCTTCCTGCATATCACAGCAGCTCGGTGTCACCACACTCTTCATTGCTACAAACACTGATTATTCGGGTGTGGAGTCTTCAGCTCGGGGTCAGGAGGCTACACAAAAAGCACCACTTTATATAGTTAATAAAGATAAAGCCTTTACTGCCCCTACTGATGCCTTTTTCTATGTCACAGTCACAGCAGCAAAGGAAACTGAGATATGGAGGAGATATGTGGTGTCATACATGATGGAACTGTCAAGACATTACTCAGGACATTATGTGTAGATATATAATTCTCACCTGCCCGACTTCTAGCTTATGATTTCACCAGATACCCAAAAATGTTCTAGTCATCTGCTGGAAGCTTTGAAAAATCCATATTTATGAAAACTAATCCTAAATCCATAATAAAGCCCAGATCAATCTGTACAAATGTGACCATTGATTGATTGATCTCTGAACATCTAACCATCACTGCCCACAATTCTACCATCTGGTGGAATCACATTGGTTCTCTGTTGTTCCTCCAGACATGTTACATATGTAGATGGTTACAGACAGGTGGCTCCATGTGGTCCTACCTGAGGATAGCGTGTGATCTGGTGATCTCTATTAATGGATCGGATCTGTTATAAATCTCATTACCTATGAACAGTCCTGAGATTGGAGAAGTGAGAAGGTCCTGAGTCGTCGCCAATTACTGAGCTATCATGTACTCTAAAGAGGAGGTGATCATATTTATTTCTTCTGTGACCCTACAGTGATAAAATTGGTTTATAACTGCATGGTAACAATGTTCTCCATCTAGAGGTCATGGTTGTCTTACCCCCTTGTTCCTCTGGTAGGGGGACAATCAAGGTGCTTTATTAAATCACGTGTCTCCATCTGTCTAGACGTTTTTTCTTAAGTTTAATTTTTCTAATTGTGACTAGAGATGGGCGGAACCCGGGATGTTCGGGTTCGGCTGAACAGCTACAAAAAGTTCGGATACCAGAACAGTACCCGGACCCAAACCCGGACCCCATTCACTTGAATGGGGGGCCTGAACATCCAGTGTTTGCCAAGCTGTCATGCGCATAAATATTTTTTAAATTCATTTTTTTTTAATTATTTTACAGTGCAGGAGCGGCTGATGAATACTCCCATCAGCTGCTCCTGCTCTCACTGTAACTAGCAGCAGCAGGTGTCGGATGATGGGTTCAGTAGTCTCAGCAGCTGACATCAGTGACTGAAGGTAAACTTTATACCTCCGTTCACAGCTGAGCGCTCACGCTGTCTTTTGACAGCGTGGGAACTGCGGCTCTCTGACTGGCAGGGATGATTTCACCGCCAATCAGAAGCAGTGTTTGCCGTACAGCCATGAACATGACAGCACAACAAACAGGGCAGCTGAACCCGAACAGTGACATTGACTTCCTGGTGAAGTCCGTGTTCGGTGTCCGCACCCGAACCGTAGGTGTTTGGTACAGACGCCAATCTTTACTGCTCGGGTTCGCCCATCTCTAATTGTGACCACAACAATCACTGAGGGAGGTGCTGGAAAGTTATAAGTCCTTCTGTGTCCCCAATCACCATCACCAGAAGTCAGGTCAGAGAAGATCTGTGCACAATGAGTCTCTCTCCACCATCATTCTCCATAGTACTCACCAATAGTGTCCACTTCTGGATCTTTTCAGATGCGTCTTCTTGGCTGTTTTAATTGTGTTACTTCATTTTCATCTTCCTTCTCCAGTGATTGCTTTCTTTGAATGGACTGTTATCTTCCTAAGCTTGTCTCTCTGTGTGTGTGCCACAAGTGGGGTAATCCACCATGGAAGCTCTGAAGTAACAGCTGCCATTATCCCGGCAGGTCAGCGGAAGGGTGAGACTCTGTAATGTGCACCATCTTGAGGAATTTTGCTGGGACTGTTCTATGTGTTATCTGCCTGTTTTGTGGTTCAATAAAGCATTGCCACACTGTTTTACCCTCACCCTGTGTTGTCTGAGCAGCATTACGCCCACGTTAAAGGAGACCGGGCGTTTGGTGGGACGATACCTGGTCCATGTGATTTCGGCTATTGGACCTGGGGCGACCGCCGACCTCCCCATGTCTCCACGCCTGGGCATAACCACTTAATTTTTGTCATATTAGAGGTAATAGGAGAGGGTTCTCCAATCGAGACCACAATCTAATGCTAAAAGCAAAGCCATCAGAACGTTTAGAAGGTCACTTACACTCCTGCAGTTAACAATTAGAGCGTTTCCCAAATATTTCTCTTTTTTTTAAAACCAGTTGATTGTGTGGGGACCCATGTCCAGGACTCACCAAAATCATCTGGTGTCTCCAGGAATTGTGCCAAGACTGCACAAAAGTGATCACCCCAGTAATCCCTCTCATCCCCAGTCTAGACCCTTCTCAGCAGGCACCATTGTCGCCCCTACTGGTCTTAACTCCTGTAGATTCATCAGATTCTTATTATGCTGCTTCCACAATGACATCATGGAGTTAAAAGGATGAGACTGATGCATGAAAAGAGGAAGACAAAACTACTATGGGCATCAGTAACCTTAACCCTTTCCCTGCCAAGGATGTATTGCTGCTCTAATTGCGACCTAGCACCATAGTCACTGCAGTAGTCGTAATTACTGCTCTCATCTATATATATAAAGCTGAGTGTATGCATGTGTGTGTGTGCATGTATCAAACTACAAAGAGGCTGAATGTCTATAAGGTGCAAAATAAAAGTAGTGCAGAGGAATTTGCCAATGACCTTAGTGGCAGACTGTTATATATACTGCAGGCAGAGGAGACCGGCGATGAGGAACAGTGGACGATTCTGCGAGATGCTTTTTACAATACTGCCCTGAAGCATCTTGGATCAGTGGCCAGAAATAATCAAGATTGGTTCGATGAAAATGACGAGGAAATAAAGACACTCCTAGAAGAGAAACATCCAGCGGTACAAGGTGTATCAAAATGACCCAACGTCGCTAGCTAAGAAAGATGCCTTTATCAACATAAAAAGAAAGAACAAATCAAGCTACGCGAAATGCAGGATAACTGGTTTAGCAAGAAGGCTGATGAAATTCAAGGCTATGCAGATACCCATGACCAGAAATGCTTCTACGACGTGCTCAAAGCTGTATATGGACCCCAGTCATTAAGCTCCTCATCTCTGCTTAACGCATATGGAACTAAGCTGCTG
Organism: Dendrobates tinctorius; assembly: GCF_039654945.1. Taxonomy (NCBI): domain Eukaryota; kingdom Metazoa; phylum Chordata; class Amphibia; order Anura; family Dendrobatidae; genus Dendrobates; species Dendrobates tinctorius. Next base: position 7,285,775 of record NW_027361918.1, on the reverse strand, counting down.
ACAGAAAAGAAACAAATTCTGGAACGGTGGGCTGATCACTTTAATAATATTCACAATCACCCTGCCACTATCAATGACGAGACTATTGCTCGCCTGCCCCAGGTAGAAATCAACAAGGACCTTGATGTTCTTCCAAGTGGAGATGAAGTCAGGAAAGCAGTAAAACAACTTTCTTGTGGAAAAGCACCTGGAAATGATGCTATGCCTGCTGAGGTATATAAAGCTGTAGGCCCTACAAAAAGTGACCAAACTATTCCAGTATATGTGGAGAAAGGAACAGGTTCCACAACAGCTGAAGGATGCCAGCATAATCCACATATACAAGAGGAAAGGTAATCGCTAGTGATGGGCGAGCACTAATATACTTGGGTGCTCGTTGTTCGGGTCAAGCAAATTGGAATACTCGGGTACTCGTCAGAACAACAAGCCCAATGTAAGTCTATAGGAGACCCGAGCATTTTTAGCGCGATCCCTCCCGGGGGTCCTTTTAGGCTCAGGTGATACGGGGACATCATGGGGATCGCCCCTGTTAGCATTTCTGACTCCTAGTTCATAGCTGTAGCCAACTTTTTCAGAGTTTCATGCAACAAAAAACATACCGAAATTAAACCAAAACAGATTTTGCTGGGAAATATGTTACGGTCCATCCTTTCCAGGTTAATGACTTGTCTATAAGGCAAAATAATTAACCCCAGACCAATATGTTCCTCCACCACTTGGGCTATGTTCAGACGCAGCGTTTTTGAAGCGTTTTTCTACTTTAGCATTGCTTTCAACCAATACTTATGCATTCACTGGGAAATGTCATTGTAACATTTACCAACCCAAGCCGGCCATGTGGAGTGTGACACATAAGGAGACACATCTTGTTTCATTTATGACGGAGGGACTCTTAAAGTCTCTTAAAGTCACAAGCCTATTTTTACAGGGGCATCAGGCAGCATTAATCTTCTTAAAGGGCCATTATTAAAAAGTGGGTCTCCTAAACTGTTGTAGCCTATGCAGTGAGTGGATAGGCTGCCAAGAATTACGACGCAACCCAATACCCCTTTCACGAGATGCCCAAGAGGGCCTCCAGAAAAAATGTTGCATTGAATGCAAGGCCTGTACTCCTGCCAAGTCATATGCACCCCAATACGCCTTTGAACCCACATACTGGATGGGCCCAGGAAAATCCACTTCACAATATTCATTTTGTACTCCTGTACTCTTTCCTTATGCATTGACAGGCCTGCCCTGCTATCAAGTCATATGCACCCCAATCCAAGGTTCCCTGAAGAGTGTATTACACAGGGATTTGAAATACATTTACCTATCAGAAAGGTCAACTCAGAGAACAGGTGTAAACCGAATGTAGTGATATCAAAGGACCCCCTGGAATGGCACACTGAGTATAACCTATACAAACCCAAAATAACAATGCTTATAAATATAATACAAAGGTCCTTAAGCGCTTCACCTAGGGATACCTGGGTATCTATGACTATGGAACCTTTAACCTGAGGTGAGTCTCCTGTCAGGCATATAGATTGCACCGGCTGCAGCCTGTCGCAAATCTTCTGTCTGCAAACCCTGTCTTATGAGGAAAGGTTGCAGGATTTGGGAATGTTTAGTTTGCAAAAGAGAAGACTGAGAGGAGACTTAATAGCTGTCTACAAATATCTAAAGGGCTGTCACATTGTAGAAGGATCAACTTTATTCTCATTTGCACAAGGAAAGACTAGAAGCAATGGGATGAAACTGAATGGGAGGAGACACAGATTAGATATTAGAAAAAACTTTTTGACAGTTAGAGTGATCAATGAGTGGAACAGGCTGCCACGAGAAGTGGTGAGTTCTCCTTCAATGGAAGTCTTCAAACAGAGGCTGGACAGACATCTGACTGGGATGATTTAGCGAATCCTGCTTTGAGCAGGGGGTTGGACCAGATGGCCCAGGAGGTCCCTTCCAACTCTACCATTCTATGATTCTATGATTTCGCACCAATCAATTGCAGCAACACAAGGTTCCTCATCTTGGCGGCCGGTGCTGAGCCCAAACGCCGGGGACTTATAGTTCTGTAGCCTCAAGATGCCATCTCTCCTCCTGTAGTCCTCACGAATTCTCCTAGAAGCAATACGCCTATTTATGTATAAAATGCCTGTCCAATATTGCTCATCACAACAGGGACTCCACAGTCACACAGCCCTTAGGAATGCTCTGTCTTTGTTCCACAGCAAGGTCTCAGGCTCCCAAGATGAAGGGTTGCAGTACGCAGTCTCTTACAGTGTTCAATCTCTTTGCTTCTCACAAGCTGCTCCACACACACAGTGTCTCTCAGGGCAGTCTCTCTTCTCTTCTGAAAGATTCCCTTACAGTTCTAGACAGCCGACACTAGGCCCCACCCCACAGCACACACAGATTCTCGGGCACTCGTAGCACCTGCTCTTAGCTTCAGCAGGCAAACACCACAGGGTCCTAGTGCTCTCCTGGTGTAATCACAGTTCTCTCCTGATGAGACATGCCTCCTGAAGAGAGATTCCTCCTGATGAGAGATTCCTCCTGATGAAACATGCTTCCTGATGACAGATGCCTCCTGATGTGCTTTTTCAGTGGTCCACACGTACGTCCCAAGCACTGTAATTTGCCTGAGTACATTGTATCGCATAGATGACACCTTGGGTGTCACAGTTAGTAATTAAGTAGTGGAATTCCAGATTGTTAGAAGAAGATGTAGATATCTTTCTATTGTTATCAGCGTGAAAAGAAGCTTTAGAAGGATTCTGCCCACACTTGTAAAACCCCATAATGAGCGCCGGGTGCGATGCTGAGATATATTATATATTATGATGGGGAGAATGTTACCTCGGGTCAGAACTCTTTTTGCTACAAATTTCATCTTTGAAGTTTTAAGGATTTCAGAAAGTTTGGTATCATCATTCACAATTGGTGAGTATCTGTTGATAATGTCAATGATGGCGCTATACTGTGTGGAGGATGTAATGAAGGCCTGGGGATTGGTATTGTGATTTCTGTTTTTATTTCCCGGGTGCCCTATATCACTTCTATCGATATTACAGACTATATTCTCCGCTCTTTTGACCGCGGCTTTTCCACAGTCTCTGTATCTAAGTTTGTCCAAAGTTTTTTCTGCTTCCACTCAATCAGTTTGTGGGAGGGAGCAGTCACGTTCTTTTCGGATGAGGTCCCCTATGGATACGTTCTTAGTAGCATCTGCCGGATGACAAATACTGGCTGCAAGAATGGAATTGCGATTTGTAGGTTTTTTGTAAGGTGATATATAAATCTTTTCCTTTTTAATGTGTCCATAAAGGTTCATGACTAAATAGTTCACATGTGTAGCAGATGCATGAGGACTGAATCTTACGTTGTAGGAATTGATATTAACCCCTTCTACCCCAAAGCCTGTTTTCACCTTCCTGACAGGGTCATTTTTTACAATTCTGACCACTGTCATTATATGAGGTCATAACTCTGAAACGCTTCAATGGATCTCACTGACTCTGAGATTTTTTTTTTGTGACATATTGTACTTTATGACAGTGGTAACATTTCTTTCATGTGACTTCCATTTATTTGTGAAAAAAATGGAAATTTGGCGAAAATTTTTAAACTTTCGCAACTTTCCAACTTTTTATTTTTATGCCCTTAAATCAGAGACTCATATCACCCAAAATAGGTAATAAATAACATTTGCCACATGTCAACTTTACATCAGCACAATTTTTGAAACATAATTCTTTTTTCTTAAGAAGTTATAAGGTTTAAAAGTTGACCAGAGATTTCTCAATTCTCCAACAAAACTTACAAACAATTTTTTTTAGGGACCACCTCACCTTTGAGGTGACTTTGAAGGGTGTAGGAGAGGGAGGACTGGGAGCTTGCATCGCATCCAAATGAAAACCACTTTGGGCTGAGTTCATTAATCCACAGGTGGGTGCACGAATTTGCTGGTGAGCACAGCAGATATCCACAAGAAGAAGAAAGTTCTTTCGGCACACCGGCATAAATGAAAAAAAAAACTCTATTAGGCTAATATGCCATATTAAAAGGGAAAAAACACCTGACGCGTTTCTGGTGCACAAAGGCACCCTTAGTCATGGGTCATTGTTTACCTATGACTAAGGGTGCCTTTGTGCACCAGAAACGCGTCAGGTGTTTTTTGCATTTTAATATGGCATATTAGCCTAATAAAGTTTTTTTTTTTCATTTATGCCGGTGTGCCGAACAAACTTTTTTCTTCTTGTGGATATCTGCTGTGCTCACCAGCGAATTCGTGCACCCATCTGCCAGTGTGCCGAACGAACTTTCTTCTTCTTTTGAAGGGTGTACATGACAGAAAATACACAAAAGTGACACCATTCTAAAAACTGCACCCCTGAAGGTGCTCAAAACCACATTCAAGAAGTTTATTAACCCTTCAGGTGCTTCACAGGAATTTTTGGAACGTGGAAGGAAAAAATAAACATTTACTTTTCTTTCACTAAAATTTTCCTTTAGACCTAATTTTTTTTTACTTTCGCAAGGGTAACAAGAGAAAAGGGGCCATACATTTTGTTGTGCAATTTCTCCTGAGTACGCTGATACCCCATAGGTGGGGGAAATATACTGTTTGGGCACATGGCAGGGATCGGAAGGGAAGGAGCGCTGTTTCACTTTTTGAATTAATAATTTACTGGAATAATTAGCGGACACCATGTCGCGTTTGGAGAGCCCCTGATATGCATAAACAATGGAAACCCCCCACAAGTGATACCATTTTCGAAAGTAGACCCCTTCGGAACTTATCTAGATGTGTATTGAGCACCTTGAACCCCCAGGTGCTTCACAGAAGTTTATAATGTGAAAATGAAAAAATCATTTGGTGCCCCTGAGGGTTCAGTTGCCACAGAGGTACTGCACCTACACCTGAGGTGTGGTACCCCACCATCCAGGTAAGGTGGAGACACCTGACCACACTCCAACACCTGCACCCCACACAATACAGTAGTGTAGCAAAGCACCCTTGAAGCGTGCTGGGAGGCGGGTGGAGTTTAGTTTGCACTAAAAGAGCGGGAAGAGGATAGGAATGAGGGAGTTAGTCACAGGAGTCTGACGAGGTTGGACCTGTGAAGGAAGATCCCCAGAGAGGGATGGAAGAAGGAAGTTGTGCAACCGACCTCAGTGATCTGGGTCCGCTGGCACAGGAAAGGAACATTGATAGAAAAGCCTGACTCTCCATAAGAAGGAAAGGATTAGTACGGAACATGAGGAGATGAAGAGAACCAGGGATCAGGGTTAGAGGAGAACCCTTCCCAAGTTCTAAGCGCAAGGCCGGGGTCCGGTCCCCGAGGTTGTTTGCTTACTAATGGTCCTGCAACAGACACCGGAGTTATAGAAGTTTGTCACCACTTTATTCCCACACCAGACTTGGGGGCGCAACAGCAACGATAGTGAGCCGGGACTAGGTAGCAGAGAGTCCCCGAAGCAGGCTACAGCTGTCTGCCGTACAAGTAGAGTTCATAGGAACATCTGACGGGAGGAACTCCAGTGTAACTCAGTACTGTGAGTACTTCACTAAAGGCGCTAAGAGGGAGACGTTCAGAAAAGGCACATATGTTGGCGGAGTGTTGGAAAGGAGTACTTCATCTTGCCTGGAAGTTGGCTGAGCTCCTGACCCGGAGGACACGGCACTGACGCGGGCTCTTGTGCCACAACAGACTGTGAGTAAAGCTTTGGAACTACATGCCCTGGTGTCCTCCACTTATTCCAGCGTCAACCTGCCCAGCACTGCTACATCCCCTGCGTCCGACACTACACCATCTAAGTGTCACTACATCTACTCTGCCCTGGGACTACAGCCCTGCCTGTGGAGGGCTATAACATCATTGCTGCACCACACCATCTGTCCCAGAGGATCTGTCTGCAGCGTCGGCTTAACATCTTCATTGCCGAACACCACAGGTGGCGTCACGACTAGAGTTGAGCGACTTTTGTTTTTTTAGGGTCGAGTTTCGTTTCGTGAAACCCGACTTTTCCAAAAGTCAGGTCGAGCAAGATCGGCCGATTATAGGGAAAAGTCGGGGTCGTCCCGAAACACGAAACCCAATGTAAGTCAATGGGGAATAAAAGTCTGCAGTGAGAGGAGGACAGGAAACACACCTACAGTGCTCATTTGAATGCCAAAAGCATCAATTCTTCTTACTTAAGCTGGTCAACCTTAATTAACTTCATAATACAAGTTACGCACTGAAAAATGCGGGTTATTTGGCTAAAGTTGTGGGGGGGTAGGGCTGGCTCCAGGTTTTCATGTGCCCTGGGCGAAAGAGCACCCCTTTAACACATACCACAACTCATCATGCTCCGATACGGCAGAGAAATAGCGGTATAGTACAATGAAAAATACTTCACTTTTTACATCTCATGACGAGGCCCATCTATTTCTCCATACAGAATCATTGGTCCCATATAATGTTTGAAACAGTATATGATGAGCTCCACATAATGCTACAGTATATGTTGGTCCCCATGGATGAAGCTCCACTGTCTTATGGGCCCAAATAATGCTCCAAACATAATGGGCCCCATTTCTAATGCTCTAGTGTATAATGGGCCCTGTAAATGCTGCTCCAGTGTCTGATGTCCACCTTTGCAATGTTCCAGTGTATGGTGGGCCCCATCTATCATTCTCCAGAGTATAATGCTCCCCAAAAATTGCTGTCCCAACATTGAAAACAATCAAATAAGTCTCCTCGCTAGGGAATCCCTGTACTAGTCTGGACTCCTCGTCATCCCCATCTTCCATCTCACTGCACAATATTTCAACCTTGCAAGTGCTGTGATCCTGAGCAAGCAGGGGGGGCCCACTCGTTGGTGACGGCACTGGCACAGGGCCACTGATAGTACGGTGGTGTGTCTGATGGCGGGTGGGCCGAACCTGCACTTTCATCTGCAGCTTCCTCTTTGTCACCGTGTAAGATGGAACTGTATATGGGAAGGGTAACCTGAGTTTCATCAGGGTCAGATTCAGGCCGTGTAGCGTGCGAGGGGAATGTAGTGGTCTGGGTCAATGTACCAGCAGATTCATCGAGCAGTGGCTGGGCATCAGTGCACTTGTGTCGCCCCCAGGAGTACGGTCGCCACAGTGGCATTACCTTCCTCCTAGGGAGTGTGATGTCATGCTTGGAAGCAACGAAGGATCTCTCTAGCAGGTTAACTGATTGGGCGGTGTTGTTCCCACGAGTCATGACCCTCCAAACAGCGTTCATGAAGGCAAAGTGTTTGTTTTACGTGGGCAGTATGGTTGCAAAGCTGAACCTTAAAGGAATGTCCAGAAGGGCACCACCAGGAGTGGAGCCTACGGCGTAATTTGACTCAACACAGGCAACCTCAACCATGCCAGCTACAGAACAGATGCACACATTGCAAGCTTAATTCCGTTAACGAACGAGACTCCGTCATGCCCCGCGGTCCGAGTCCGGCTTACTAGAGGGACACGTGAGGCTCTGGCACATGAGATTGGCCAATAACTGGTGTGTCATGCCCTTACATGTCCGTGGCTGCATGTGCGCTACACTGAAAAGGCCAGCGTTTGTCGCTTACAGGTGCAGATAACCCGCTGAACAACGTTAGTGATGGGGATCGCTGATTACAATTATTACTCGCGAACGATGATTTCCCAGTAAGTGCAGGTCAACCGCGGTTCCGGAATTAGGCCTAACCGTCATTCCTGAAAAAATGAAAAACTTACGTGTGCAAACCACAGGTGCTGTAGCTTGCTTAACATCTCGCCAGCCGTTCTCACGCCCAGTATGGATTACACGTGATTGCACAAAGGTGAGAAAGGGTACTGTATCCCCGGATAACATGTATGGATAGCGTACACATTCAAAAGATATGTCTATACATCAGGAGGCAGGCTCAGACGGTGTTAGGCCCAGTATGGCTTGCACGTGATTGCACAAAGGTGAGAAAGGGTACCGTATCCCCGGATAACATGTATGGATAGCGTACACATTCAAAAGATATGTCTATACATCAGGAGGCAGGCTCAGATGGTGTTAGGCCCAGTATAGCTTGCACGTGATTGCACAAAGGTGAGAAAGGGTACCGTATCCACGGATAACATGTATGGATAGCGTACACATTCAAAAGATATGTCTATACATCAGGAGGCAGGCTCAGACGGTGTTAGGCCCAGTATGGCTTGCACGTGATTGCACAAAGGTGAGAAAGGGTACCGTATCCCCGGATAACATGTATGGATAGCGTACACATTCAAAAGATATGTCTATACATCAGGAAGCAGGCTCAGACGGTGTCAGGCACAGTATGGATTTGACGGCCCAGACTACACAGCGGAGGAGCAGGGAGAGGTAAAGATTGCAAATGCTGGGGCCCTGCCCAAGCAAGGGGGGCCCACTCGTGGGCGTCGGTACTGGCACTGGGCCCATCATAGAACGGCGGTGTGTCTGACGGCGGGTGTGCACCACCACCGTCAGAGACACTTGATTGCACTATGAGGGACCCTGTGCCAGTGCCCGCGCCCAAGAGTCGGCCTACCCACCTGTCCAGGGCAACGGCACTCGCACGGTGTCATGCGCTAGGTGGTGACCCTGGCCATGGGGGGGGGGAGGCAGCACAGTTAGGGAGTTTTAGAAAGTGGCATATGTTGATGTTGGACATTCAGCTGATGCAAAAGGCGAAATAGGTCAAGTCCCAGGAAGAGGTGGACCAAAGCAAGCCATTTTTCTGTCACCCTATGTGTCATCAGGGGAAGGTGGGACAAAATCCTTGGAAACCCATGCCTGGTTCATTTTAATGAAGGTTAGATCATCCACATTTTGGGTTGACAGACGGGTCCGTTTTTCTGTCAGGATTGATCCAGCTGCACTGAAGACTCTTTCCGATAGCACACTTGCAGCTGGGCAAGCGAGCTCCTGTAAGGCATATTGGGCCAATTCAGGCCAGGTGTCCAGTTTAGCGGCCCAATAGTCAAAGGGGAATGACCTGTGTGGGAGAACATCGATATGGGAGGAAAAGTAGTTTGTAACCATAGTTGACAACTGCTGTCTCCTGTCACTTTCCATCGATGCTGTATTACCAGTTGTGTGAGCGGTATTTGAAAAATCAGTCCACAACATTGTCATGAAACCCCTGTCTCCAACGCCACTTCTGCTGTGTGCACCACGAACACCTCTGCCAAGCTGCCCCCGGCCCGTACGGCTCGTGTGAGAACCATCACCGCTGCTGTGTGCTGGGAATGCCTCAAGCAACCGATTTACCAGAGTTGCTTGTTTATTAGCCAATATTAGGTCAAGGTTCTCCTGTGGCATGATGTTTTGTAATTTGCCTTTATAGCGTGGATCCAGGATGCTGGCCAACCAGTAGTCGTCATCGTTCATCATTTTGGCAATGCGGGGGTCCCTTTTTAGGATCCGCAAGGCATAATCTGACATGTGGGCCAATGTTTCCGGTGTCAATGATGCACTGCGAGTGCTGGTTGGAGGAGCACTTTCTGGCAAATCCAAATCCCTCCAGTCACGCACAAACCCTGTACCAGACCTTGCCACGCCAACATTTTCACTTGCCCCACGAGATGCATCCTCCTCCCCTAAGTAATCATCCCCATCATCATCCTCCTCCTCCTCTTCTTCCTCCAACTCGTCCAGGAGAGGTCCCTGAGCAGACAATGGCTGAATGTCATCAAGGATTCCCTCCACCTCTTCCTCCTCGTCAACATTGGCTGCAGACGCCTGCTCCTTAAGGTGCGTCAAAGTTTGCATGAGCAGACGCATAAGTGGGATGCTCATGCTTAGGATGGCGTCGTCTGCGCTTACCAGCCGTGTGCATTCCTCAAAACACTGAAGGACTTTACAGAGGTCTTTCAGCTTCGACCACTGCACACCTGTCAACTCCATGTCTGCTCACAAAGTGCCTGGCCGTGTATCCTCCCACAAATGCATTATGGCCTGCCTCTGCTCGCACAGCCGCTCCACCATGTGCAGGGTGGAGTTCCACCTTGTTGCAATGTCGATAATGAGGCGGTGGTTGGGAAGGTGGAGCAATCGCTGCAGCTTCTGCATACGAACGGAGTGTACAGGCGACCGGCGGATGTGCGCGCACAGTCTTCGCACCTTCTGGAGCAGGGCTGTTAACTCCAGATAATTTTTGAGGAAGCACTGCACCACCAGGTTCAAGGTGTGAGCCAAGCAAGGTATGTGGCTGAGTTTTGAAAGGGCTATGGCTGCCACAAAATTACGGCCGTTATCACTAACTACCTTGCCTGCCTCAAGATGTACACTGCCCAGCCATGACTCAGTTTGTCGCTTCAAGTACTCGGCCAGCACCTCGGCGGTGTGTCTGTCGCCCAAACACATCATCTGCAACACAGCCTGCTGACGCTTTCCACTAGCTGCTCGATAGGGGGACACCTCGTGTGCAACAGTGGCAGCTGCAGATGGAGTGCTCGTACGACTGCGCTCTGTGGACGACCTTTCGCTTCTGGAGGAGGAGGAGGAGGAGGGTCGAACGCCTACAGCCAACTGTTTCCTATACCGTGGGCTAGGCAGCACTGTCCCACCACCGCTGTCCCCTGTGGACCCTGCATCCACCACATTAACCCAGTGCGCAGTGATGGACACGTAACGGCCCTGGCCATGCCGACTGGACCATGCATCAGTTGTGAGGTGCACCTTTCCACTCACTGACTGCTTGAATGCATGGACAATGCGGTCTTTCACATGATGGTGGAGGGCTGGGATGGCTTTGCGAGAGAAGAAGTGGCGACTGGGTAGGTCATAGCGTGGTACTGCATAGGCCATGAGTTCGCGGAAAGCTGTGCTTTCCACCAACCGAAAGGGCATCATCTCAAACGAGATTAGTTTGGCAATGTGGGTGTTCAAACCCAGTGTACGCGGATGAGAGACTGAGTACTTTCTTGACCTACTCATAGTGTCTGGGAGGGTGAGCTGGACTTGAGAGCTGCATATGGTGGAAGTAGCAGTGGACAGGGCGGACTGAGAGAGGGTTGATGATGGCACAGGTGTGAAAAAAGTGACTACAGGATAAGGGAGATTTTGAATTTCTGCAGACACTTGTGGACACTGGACACTTTTGGATTGTGTGAGGCCCACTGAATATCAGAGCGCTATGTCACAGGCTCGATGCAGCAGGTGTGAAAAAAGTGCCTACAGGATAAGGGAGATTTTGAATTTCTGCAGAAACTTGTGGACACTGGACACTTTTGGATTGTGTGAGACCCACTGAATATCAGAGCGCTATGTCACAGGCTCGATGGCACAGGTGTGAAAAAAGTGACTACAGGATAAGGGAGATTTTGAATTTCTGCAGACACTTGTGGACACTGGACACTTTTGGATTGTGTGAGGCCCACTGAATATCAGAGCGCTATGTCACAGGCTCGATGGCACAGGTGTGAAAAAAGTGACTACAGGATAAGGGAGATTTTGAATTTCTGCAGACACTTGTGGACACTGGACACTTTTGGATTGTGTGAGGCCCACTGAATATCAGAGCGCTATGTCACAGGCTCGATGGCACAGGTGTGAAAAAAGTGACTACAGGATAAGGGAGATTTTGAATTTCTGCAGACACTTGTGGACACTGGACACATTTGGATTGTGTGAGGCCCACTGAATATCAGAGTGCTATGTCACAGGCAGAAATTGGCTAGTGTATCACAAACTACAAGATGTATGTAGAATTGGGCAGAATAGGAATCTCCCTAGAGTGTAGGTCTGTAAGAACGGAACAAGTCCTCCACTTATCCTTCCACAGTGACACACAGATAGCTTCACTGTGGCTGTGATAACAGCCGTTACACGGTACTGTGTGAGGAGCGTACACCACTGTATGGTGTGAATAAATGCACGCTCAGTACCTCAGCAGGACAAAAAAAAAATTGGGATTGCTTTTAAAAAAGCAGTTTGCAGAGCAGTGGGGAAACAGCAATGCAGCTGTCAGGAAGCCTTAGAAGGCAGCCTAACAACCAACACCACTGATCCACCACAATATAGCCTCCCCTTGCACTGCACACACAGTGACTGGTGTGTTGCACAGGCAAAATCGCTAGCAGCAGAAGCAGTTTTTGGTGTCTTCTTCCCTGCCTAACGCTCTCCCTACAGAATCAGCAACCTCTCCCTATGCTAAGATCTGCAGAAGCAAGATGGCGGTCGGCGTGCACGCCCTTTTATAACCCCTGTGACGCCCACCAAAGCAAGCCAATCACTTGCATGCCCTTCTGAAAGATGGTGGTGACCCCTGCCTATGTCATCAAGTTGCCCAAAGTGTCCGTGGATCCTGATTGGCTGAAAAAGAGCGCAAAACAAACTTTTGAAACGCGACTTTGGCGCGTAAGTCGCCGACCTCGTGGCCGACCTCATCCTAGGGTCGGGTTTCGTTTCATGAAATTTTTCGACCCGTTTCGCTCAACTCTAGTCACGACTCATTCATTCACACTAAACATTTCGCCTTGTTACAATGGCCGCCCAGGGCCACGGGCCAGGTCCCAGCTACCGTGATATCTCCCCCTGAGGCTCATCGGGACCGTTACCGAGTACCCCACAGCCCTGGGTGTGAGGGCGTAGCAACTTGGCGTCACAAATAGGATGACGAAGCCCGGTGCCACCGGGTTCTGTGTGCCTACAATTTTTTGGACTTAAAAATTTGTGGAAATGTACAGAAGACCCAATTTGATAGACTGTAAAATGAACGCTATAAGTGGCCGCCAGCGCGGAGAAGAAGGGCGTGACAGTATGAGTGGTCCTAAGAAAAGACTACGAACTGTCCTGGGCCTCCCCTGTCTGTACTTCTATGCAACTGCAACATGGCCCACCCCCTGAGGGGTTTGTATACTGGCCTGGTATGGAGGAGTAGGAAATAGGCCCCGCCCCCAGAAGGAGGAGCGAGAGCCGGTGGCCAGAAAAGAGTCGAGACAGGAAGAAGAAAGAAAGAACGCCATGATGGAAGGAGCACGGAGGCCAGAAGAAAATGGCGGGGGAAAACAACCCTCCCCCAGGCAGCGTTCGCGGAGCATACAGCCGCTGCGACACCCTTTAGAGCGCCCGCCGCTGCCTCCGGGCTGGTGCTGTCATAGAATGTGTCCTGCCAGGAGAAGGTACATGAGAGTTCCGGAGACTGTGGGACAGGAGCTGAGTCCCAGCCCGAACATGGCGCGGCCGCACAGGCTTTTATCAGCCTGCCCCAGTCCTGTGCCGGCGCGGATGCAGCTACCGGCCGTTCGGCAGATAACTCCGGGGGTAGCAACTGCCATCATTCACCACCCGGTACCCACACAGGAACCGGAACCTCATCGAGAAGCACCAGGTACGGTCACTGCCCCGACCATGATTCTGGTGTTAGGGACGGCGCCTGTAGACAGAAATGGTCCAGTGGTTGCTCAAGCACCAAGCGACAACACCCAAATGGTGCTAAACCGGCAGCAACAGATAGTAGTGCCGCTAACTGCAGTACCTTCTGCAATTGAAGAACAACATCCTTTGGTACCAGCTGCAACCCCTGCAGAATCAGTGGCAACAGAATTACAACCAGCAACAGCTGAAATGCTACCCTCGCCAACAGATACCAATTTAACTCCTTGGGAGAAAGAGTATATGCAATTTGTGGATGGTCAACAGGAAGAGGATGTCAAGAAATTCTTCCCTGGAAGCAGCCCAAGTCAACAGTTTCCAGTACCCCAGGAGGGGTCCACCAACCCTAAAGAAAGTAACTAACTCTGTTACCCAGGAGGGTATTTGCACCATAGTGCCTATTTTTCTACTTTTCTAATTTTTTCTATTTTTGTTATCATGATGTTTTCCCTGTTGTTTCCAGTTTGTTGCCCAGTTTTATTGGCAGCGTTTTTCTTACTGAACTGTGGAGATCATGGACACTGAATGATCCAGAAATGTGGTTGTATATAGTTGCACCTCTTTAGGTGCCCTCTCTTGGTTTTACATAGGTCTTCTGAAGATAAGGACTACCTCATCATGGAGCATAGCTCCAACCTAAGGACACTGCAAGAGATCCCGGCTGGGAGCGGTGTCCAGCACTTGCAAGAATTATTGAAGTTTTTGATGTGAAGTATTTGATAATGTGCCTTATGAAAGTATTGATAGTTAGAGAACAGCTTTTATATAGAATCTAGTTAATAGTAATAACTTTTAGGAATGTTTTAATAAAGAGATGAGAGATTTGAATAAAAGATAATGATTTGAAAAATGTGGGTGATGAACCAGGCATCAGCAGTTATCACTTAAGGTTAATAATAGAAAGTAGGAAATGTGAAAAGAAAGATGATGATGAAATGTGTTGATGAAGAATACTTGAAGTGGTAGTGAGTTACTGCCAATAGCACTTTTAGATTAGGTACTGTGTTAAAACATAGATAGTTAAAATTGTTTGCAATGTTCAAGAAACAGTGCCTCTCATATGGAGAAGATTAGATAAGAATTGTTTACTAAACATTAAAAAAAAGTTTGTATGTTCCTGTATTTGTCAACTTTTGTTTTCTTGCAGCTCGCGGACGAGCTGTGTTTAACGGGGGGTATGTGGCGCCCCTTATGGTTCAGTCACCACAGAGGTACTGCACCTCCTCCTGAGGTGTGGTACCCCACCATCCAGGTAAGGTGGAGACACCTGACCACACTCCAACACCTGCACCCCACTCAGTACAGTAGTGTAGCAAAGCACCCTTTGGTGGCTCCCTGCTTGGAACACGAAGCGTGCTGGGAGGCGGGTGGAGTTTAGTTTGCACTAAAACAGTGGGAAGAGGATAGGAATGAGGGAGTTAGTCACAGGAGTCTAACGAGGTCGGACCAGTGAAGGAAGATCCCCTGAGAGGGATGGAAGAAGGAAGTGCTGCAGCCGACCTCAGTGATCTGGGTCCGCTGGCACAGGAAAGGAACATTGATAGAAAAGCCTGACTCACCATAAGAAGGAAAGGATTAGTATGGAACGTGAGGAGAAGAAGAGAACCAGGGATCAGAGTTAGAGGAGAACCCTTCCCAAGTTCTAAGCACAAGGCCGGGGTCCGGTCCCCGAGGTTGTTTGGATACTAATAGTCCCGCAACAGACACCGGAGGAATAGAAGTTTGTCACCACTTTATTCCCACACCAGACTTGGGGGAACAACAGCAACGATATAGTGAGCCGGGACTTGGTAGCAAGGAGTCCCCGAAGCAGGCTACAGCTGTCTGCCATACAAGTAGAGCTTATAGGAACATCTGACGGGAGGAACTTCACTAAAGGCGCTATAAGAGGAGATGTTCAGAAAAGGCACATATGTTGGCGGAGTGTTGTAAAGGAGTACTTCATCTTGCCTGGAAGTTGGCTGAGCTCCTGACCCGGAGGACACGGCACTGACGCGGGCTCTTGTGCCACAACAGACTGTGAGTAAAACTTTGGAACTATATGCCCTGGTGTCCTCCACTTATTTCTGCGTCAACCTGCCCAGCACTGCTGCATCCCCTGCGCCCGACACTGCACCATCTAAGTGTCACTACATCTACTCTGCCCTGGGACTACAGCCCTGCCTGTGGAGGGCTATAACATCACTGCTGCACCACACCATCTGTCCCAGAGGATCTGTCTGCAGCGTCGGCTTAACATCTTCATTGCTTAACACCACAGGTGGCGTCACGACTTATTAATTCATACTGAACATTTCGCCTTGTTACAATGGGTGCCCAGGGCCATGGGCCAGGTCCCAGCTGCCGTGACATCTCCCACTGAGGCTCATCGGGACCAGTACCGAGTACCCCACAGCCCTGGGTGTGAGGGCGTCCCAATCATATATTTCCCCCAAAAGTCTTTTTTAGCTCCAAATTTTGTATTTTCACAAGGGTAACAAGAGAAATTGCTACATACAATGTGTTGTGCAATTTCACCTGAGTACGCCGATACCCCATATTTCATTGAAAACTACTTTTGAGGCACAGTGCGAAGCTCAGAAGGGAAGTAGCGCCATATTACAGTGCGGATTTTGTTGCACTGGTTTGAGGGTGCCATCAGAGCTGGCGTTAGGGGCAGGAAGATAAGGCAGCTGCCTAGGGCCCCCGCTGCCCTAGCGGCCCCCAGCCAGGGGTGGACATACCACTGGTGCCACTGTTCTGAGGCCCAGAGGTGGAAGGGGCCCCTGCAGGCAGCCGGTATCATGCAGCATCGGACCCCTCTCACTCCCTCCTGTAATCATGCCAACACCCAGAGCTGGGGAGAGAGCGGCATGCGGAGTGCAGGAGTTCATAAAGGGGGCATGTCATGCAGGGAGAGATGTTGGCCAATGAACGCTCTCCTCACCAGCGTGTGGAGAGCGCTCACTGGCTGCCATCTCTGTCCTCCTGCATGGCGCGTCCCAATGGTGACTGGTGAGTACTCACCTGCAGTCAGGGGCCCGGGCTGCACAGCACACTGGGGACAGCAGTGGAGGAAGATCAGGACTTACAGGGGGTCTTCTGCTTCCTCCACTTTTCTGTTCCCAGCAGGCTACAGCATCTCCTCACAGAGAAGAGTTGGAGGAGGAGGCTCACTGCACGGGACAGCACGGCAGCACGTGTGTTTGCATATACGGTATATGTGTATCTGTGTGTATGCACAGTTTATATATGTAAGGAATATGTGTGTATGTATGTACAGTATATGTAGAGCAGATATCAGATGATACAGTTATCAGACATATAATATAATATAGATGGTCGGGCTCTGCCAGTTCCAGCAGTAATCACATAACCACTAGGAGGCGCTCTGCACACTCTCATGTGCCAACTAGCGTGTCAGCCGCGTCTGCAGTGCTCTATTCACTGATATAGCGGACACTAATTGTCACTTGGCTGCAAGTCTGACTGCACTGGAGCCAGTGGAACCGAATGCTCACGGATATATATATACAGTCATATGTTAAAGTTTGGGCACCCCTATTAATGTTAACCTTTTTTCTTTATAACAATTTTGGTTTTTGTAACAGCTATTTCAGTTTCATATATCTAATAACTGATGGACTCAGTTATATTTCTGGATTCAAATGAGGTTTATTGTACTAACAGAAAATGTGCAATCTGCATTTAAACAAAATTTGACCGGTGCAAAAGTATGGGCACCTCAACATAAAAGTGACATTAATATTTCGTAGATCCTCCTTTTGAAAAATTACAGCCTCTAGTCGCTTCCTGTAGCTATTAATGAGTTCCTGGATCCTGGATGAAGGTATTTGTGACCATTCCTGTTTACAAAACAATTCCAGTTGAGTTAAGTTTGATGGTCGCCGAGCATGGACAGCCCGCTTCAAATCATCCCACAGATGTTCAATGATATTCAGGTCTGGGGACTGGGATGGCCATTCCAGAACATTGTAATTGTTCCTCCGCATGAATGCCTGAGTAGATTTGTAGCGGTGTTTTGGATCATTGTCTTGCTGAAATATCTATCCCCAGAGTAACTTCAACTTCGTCACTGATTCTTGCACATTATTGTCAAGAATCTGCTGATACTGAGTTGAATCCATGCGACCCTCAACTTTAACAAGATTCCCGGTGCCGGCATTGGCCACACAGCCCCAAAGCATGATGGAACCTCCACCAAATTTTACTGTGGGTAGCAGGTGTTTTTCTTGGAATGCTGTGTTTTTTAGCCTCCATACATAACGCCTTTTTGTATGACCAAACAACTCAATCTTTGTCTCATCAGTTCACAGGACCTTCTTCCAAAATGTAACTGGCTTGTCCAAATGTGCTTTTGCAGACCTCAGGCGACTCTGTTTGTGGCGTGCTTGCAGAAACGGCTTCTTTCGCATCACTCTCCCATACAGCTTCTCCTTGTGCAAAGTGCGCTGTATTGTTGACCGATGCACAGTGACACCATCAGCAGCGAGATGCTGCTGCCGGTCTTTGGAGGTGGTCTGTGGATTGTCCTTGACTGTTCTCACCATTCTTCTTCTCTGCCTTTCTGATATTTTTCTTGGCCTGCCACTTCTGGGCTTAACAAGAACTGTGCCTGTGTTCTTCCATTTCCTTACTATGTTCCTCACAGTGGAAACTGACAGGTTAAATCTCTGAGACAACTTTTTGTATCCTTCCCCTGAAAAGCTATGTTGAATAATCTTTGTTTTCAGATCATTTGAGAGTTGTTTTGAGGAGCCCATGATGCCACTCTTCATAGGAGAATCACATAGGAGAACTACTTGCAAGTGGCCACCTGAAATACCTTTTCTCATGATTTGATACACCTGGCTATGAAGTTCAAAGCTCAATGAGGTTACAAAACCAATTTAGTGCTTCAGGAAGTCAGTAAAAAGTAGTTAGGAGTGTTCAAATCAAGAAAATGATAAGGGTGCCCATACTTTTGCACCGGTCAAATTTTGTTTAAATGCAGATTGCACATTTTCTGTTAGTACAATAAACCTCATTTGAATCCAGAAATATAACTGAGTCCATCAGTTATTAGATATATGAAACTGAAATAGCTGTTGCAAAAACCAAAATTGTTATAAAGAAAAAAGGTTAACATTAATAGGGGTGCCCAAACTTTAACATATGACTGTATTTATTACACACACAGATATATATTTCTATATTATATATATACAGTATATCTCCATCTCAGAGAAAAAACCTTAAATAAATATATTTTTTAGAGGTGTGGGGGCCCAAATAGAACTTTTGCTATGGGGCCCTGTGATTGTTATGTATGCCCCTGCTTGCATGGCAGTAGTAATGAGGGCAATCTGCCTTGTTTCTCTTGTTTGGGCACATGGCACCGCTGAGAAGGGAATGATTTGCTGGTGCCATGACCCACTGGGAGAGCCCATGAGGTGCCAAAACAGCAGAACCCCCCATAAGTGACCCCATTTTACGAACTACACTTCTCAATAAATTCATCTAGGGGTGCAGTGATTATATTGACACCACGGCTGTGTCACAGAATTTTAACCATTTGGCAGCCATATGGAGAGACACATAGAATCATAGAATCGTAGAGTTGGAAGGGACCTCCTGGGCCATCTGGTCCAACCCCCTGCTCAAAGCAGGATTTGCTAAATCATCCCAGTCAGATGTCTGTCCAGCCTCTGTTTGAAGACTTCCATTGAAGGAGAACTTACCACTTCTCGTGGCAGCCTGTTCCACTCATTGATCACTCTAACTGTCAAATAGTTTTTTCTAATATCTAATCTGTGTCTCCTCCCATTCAGTTTCATCCCATTGCTTCTAGTCTTTCCTTGTGCAAATGAGAATAAAGTTGATCCTTCTACAATGTGACAACCCTTTAGATATTTGTAGACAGCTATTAAGTCTCCTCTCAGTCTTCTCTTTTGCAAGCTAAACATTTCCAAATCCTGCAACCTTTCCTCATAAGACAGGGTTTGCAGACCGGTCACCATTCTGGTCGCTCTTTTCTGAACTTGCTCCAGTTTGTTGATGTCTTTTTTAAAATGTGGTGCCCAAAACTGGACACAATATTCCAGATGAGGTCTAACCAAAGAGGAGTAAAGGGCAATAATGACTTCACGTGATCTAGACTGTATGCTTCTGTTAATACATCCTAGAATTGCATTTGCCTTTTTTGCTGCTGCATCACACTGTTGACTCATATTCAGTCTGTGATCTATTAGTATACCCAAGTCTTTTTCACATGTGCTGTCACTTAGCCCTATTCCTCCCATTCTGTATATGCTTTTTCATTTTATTGCCCAGATGTAGTACTTTGCATTTCTCCCTGTTAAAAACCATTCTGTTAGTTGCTGCCCACTGTTCCAGTTTATTTATATCTTTTTGAATCTTCTCTCTCTTCTCTAGTATTAGCTATCCCTCCTAGCTTTGTGTCATCAGCAAATTTAATCAGTTTACCCTCAATTCCTTCATCTAAATCATTGATAAAGATGTTGAACAATACAGGGCCCAGGACAGAGCCCTGTGGTACCCCACTTGAGACATTCTTCCAACTGGATGTGCAGCCATTTACGACCACTCTTTGGGTCCGATCACTAAGCCAGTTATGAATCCACCTAACAGTTGCCTTGTCCATTCCATACTTAGTCATTTTTTCAATAAGGATTGTGTGAGATACTTTGTCAAATACTTTGCTGAAGTCAAGATATACTATATCTACAGCATTTCCTTGATCCACCCAATCAGTGATTCCGTCATAGAAGGAAATTAAGTTAGTCTGACATGACTTATTAGTTACAAACCCATGCTGACTCTGTTTAATCACTTCATTCTTATCCAGGTATTGACATACATGTTGTTTAATAATTTGTTCAAAGATCTTTCCTGGTATAGAAGTCAGACTCACCGGCCTATAGTTACCTGGGTCCACCTTCTTCCCCTTTTTGAAGACAAGAACAACATTTGCTCTTCTCCAGTCTTCTGGGACTTCTCCTGTTCTCCGAGAATTTTCAGAGATTATGGAGAGGGGTTCAAAAATTTCTTCTGCTATCTCCTTCAGTACTCTGGGGTGTAATACATCAGGACCTGGAGACTTGAATTCATTTAGGTTAGCTAAGTGTTTCCTCAATATCTTTCTGTTTATGGATATCCTGGATTCTTCTATTCCCTTAATAGGACAATTGTTATTTTTTATTTATTTATTTTGTATTTTTTTATTTATTTATTTATTTTTTGTTTTTTAATTTTTTCCAGAGTCTTTTTTGTGGCTCAATGGTTTAAAACACAATTAGCAGGGTCCTGATAAAGAATGAATGGGTTAACACTAGAGTTGAGCGACTTTAGTCGGATCGGGTTTCATGAAACAAAATTTGTTTCAGATGAAACTGGTCCGACTAGGGCAAAAAAAGTCGGAGTTTCGTCCGAAACCCGACCCCAATGCAAGTCAATGGGAAATTAAAGTCGGCATTGAGCGAGTGACATTCATCCGCTCAATGCCGACTTTTTTTTCCCATTGACTTGCATTGGGGTCGGGTTTCGGATGAAACTCCGACTTTTTTGCCCTAGTCGGACCAGTTTCATCTGAAACAAATTTTGTTTCATGAAACCCGATCCGACTAAAGTCGCTCAACTCTAGTTAACACCATAGGTTCAAGCACTCCCACAGCTTGCAAATATTTATTTATTGAACTACTTTTTTATTGTGTTTTATTGTTTTTCTCTGTATGTAGATTTTTAAATGTATGAACAATGGTTTTAAGTGATATACTCCATTATATTTTATGATTGTTTGTTGTGTTTACGATGTATAAAGTATATGTGCTTAAGTCTGATTTCCCGCACATTGGGTGTGGCCTTTTTTTGAAAGGAGGTGTTACGGGCTTGCGGAACGCACCAAATAATAAAGATGGGATAAGGTGCGTTCGCAGCCCGGGGTCCACCATGCAGAGGTGTTAACTGCTGCTCGGTAATGGCGGACACTATATGGAGGTATTATAAATGAACACACGCGGGTTAACGTCACCCGGTGTGTGCGAGGCGGACTCTGTTGCCTCACAGAGCCGCACTACCGCTGAATATAAACGCCGAATCCTGTTAACTTCACAGGACTCTGCCCAAAGACACCGGGTCGGAGTCCCATTAGACTCACCTGCACTCGGCACCGCAGCTGCGGTACTTATGTGCCTTGTGCGGGATGGCACAATATGGTGATAAGTGAGGTGCAGACCTGGAGGCACTGTGGCATATAACCTAGCCAGTGACAGGCGATGACTCTACCACTGGACCCTAACTACAGGCACAACTAAGGGTAGGGGTTTCCAATGAGTCAGTCACCACATACATGCATCCATCATCATACACACATAAGCATTTGAGTCTATACTAGCGCATGGCCGAGTGGAAATAAACGCATAGAAATAAAGTCTATTTTCTTTTACATCCAATTGAACTCCTGTTATGAATGGGTCACCGAGAAGGAGAGTGCAATAGGCTATGCCACCAGAACACCAGAGAGGTTGGTCTCTCAGCGGATTGCAGACCCCTGATCTTAACAACACAACTAGCAGTAGCCATGGAGCGTTCCTACGCTGCCCTAGACGCTTCGTCACAGCCGAAGGACTAACTAAGCCTAAAGACAGAAAGGTGACATCTAAACTGCCCCGGAGCAGATCCCCAAAGGAATAGACAACCCCCAAACATATTGTCGGTGAGACAAGATGAAGCACAGACAGAAATAGACTGAGCAAATGATGGGCCCACACTGACTAGGTAGGACAGGACAGAAAAGGCACTGTCTGCAGTCACACAAAAACCCTAAAAATTCCAACATGACTGATGTACAAAAATACTGAGGTTTGCACAACCTCGCCCCCACTATATCAGCACTCAGGTGTGAACTGGCGACTAGCAACAGGCTAATACAGCAGGGGACTGAGCAACCAAACACAAGATACAAAAATACAGGGCAGGAGCCAGCAGCCCCAGGGGGAGCAAGCTGACCCCTGACAGCAAGGCAAAATCAGATGCAAAGGATTTAGCAAATGACACTTAGCTGAAAAATGCAGGATCAGGCAGGAGACAGATATCGTCACTAAGCACAGAAAGGAGTATCACCGGCAGCCACTGAGAGAAGCCTGCTCGCTTATGTACTCCCAGTCACTACCCCCACTCCTCCAATCATCCTCTGCAGCTGTTGGATTAACATCATGTTGCCCAGCTCCACTACCTGCAGTATCCACCAGAGGGAGCCCTGCCTCACAAGTCGGATTAAGAGAGATCACAACAGACTCCTCTGGTACATCATCCTGACAGGCGAGCAGCACAGTCTGATACCCCATTCTCTTCACCTTAATAGGACAGTGAAGAACAGTTGATGTTACATTTCCTTTCTGAGAGAAAACAGATTCAAAATAGGAATTTAAGAGTTCGGCCTTCTCAACATCCTGTCTTACCATTTCATCACTTTCATCTTGTAAAAATCCTAAAGCATCTTTGACTTTTCTTCTACTTTTGACATATCCCCAAAATCCTTTATTATTGCTTTTGACATCTCTTGCAAGCCTCAATTCATTGTCAGCTTTAGATAATCTGATTTGTGCCCTGCAGGTTCTGCAGACAGCATTATATTCTTCTTTAGATATGCCTCCCTCTTTCCATTTTATAAACATTTCTTTCTTCCTTTTTATCATGTGCTTAAGTTCTGTGTTCATCCATCCTGATTTCCTTAAATGTTTCCTATTCTTCCCTCTTTTCGGAATTGTTAACAATTGTGCTTTGAGAATTTCATTTTTCAAGATTTCCCATGCTTCCTGGACATTTTTGTCCTTAAGGATATCCAGCCATTGGATCCCTCCAATTCTCTTTCTGAATCCCTTAAAATCTGCCTTTATGAAATCTAACCTTGACGTCTGAGTCTTCACAGGTCTTCCTCCTCTAGTTATCCAAAATTCTAAAATAGCATGGTCGCTACCTCCTAGGGTCCCAGCCACTTTTACCTCCTCAACCATTTCCTCCCAGTTTATAAGGATTAGATCCAAGGTAGCAGTTCCCCTTGTTTTCTCCCCTACCTTTTGGAAGATAAAGTTGTCAGCAAGAGAGGATGAGAATTTCCTTGACCTGTTAGTTTTGCCTGAGAGAGATTCCCAACAAATGTCTGGATAGTTGAAATCTCCCATGACAACTATGTCATATTTTTTGGAGAACTTGGCCATTTGATGCATAAAGAGTTCATCCATATCTTCAGCTTGCACAGGCAGCCTGTAGTAAATGCCTACAATGGTGTCCTTTCCATTGTTAGATGAATTCAAGTCTCCAGGTCCAGATGAATTACACCCCAGAGTACTGAAGGAGATAGCAGAAGAAATTTTTGAACCCCTCTCCATAATCTCTAAAATTCTTGGAGAACAGGAGATGTCCCAGAAGACTGGAGAAGAGCAAATGTTGTTCCTATCTTCAAAAGGGAAAGAAGGTGGACCCAGGCAACTATAGGCCAGTGAGTCTGACTTCTATACCAGGAAAGATCTTTGAACAAATTATTAAACAACATGTATATCAGTATCTGGATAAGAATGAAGTGATTAAACAGAGTCAGCATGGGTTTGTAACTAATAAGTCATGTCAGACTTACTTAATTTCCTTCTATGACGGAATCACTGATTGGGTGGATCAAGGAAATGCTGTAGATATAGTATATCTTGACTTCAGCAAAGCATTTGACAAAGTATCTCATACAATCCTTATTGAAAAAATGACTAAGTATGGAATGGACAAGGCAACTGTTAGGTGGATTCATAACTGGCTTAGTGATTGGACCCAAAGAGTGGTCGTAAATGGCTGCACATCCAGTTGGAAGAATGTCTCAAGTGGGGTACCACAGGGCTCTGTCCTGGGCCCTGTATTGTTCAACATCTTTATCAACGATTTAGATGAAGGAATTGAGGGTAAACTAATTAAATTTGCTGATGACACAAAGCTAGGAGGGATAGCTAATACTAGAGAAGAGAGAGAGAGGATTCAAAAAGATATAAATAAACTGGAGAAGTGGGCAGCAACTAACAGAATGGTTTTTAACAGGGAAAAATGCAAAGTACTACATCTGGGCAATAAAAATGAAAAAAGCATATACAGAATGGGAGGAATAGGGCTAAGCAACAGCACATGTGAAAAAGACTTGGGTATACTAATAGATCACAGACTGAATATGAGTCAACAGTGTGATGCAGCAGCAAAAAAGGCAAATGCAATTCTAGGATGTATTAACAGAAGCATACAGTCTAGATCACGTGAAGTCATTATTTCCCTCTACTCCTCTTTGGTCAGACCTCATCTGGAATATTGTGTCCAGTTTTGGGCACCACATTTTAAAAAAGACATCAACAAACTGGAGCAAGTTCAGAAAAGAGCGACCAGAATGGTGACCGGTCTGCAAACCCTGTCTTATGAGGAAAGGTTGCAGGATTTGGGAATGTTTAGTTTGCAAAAGAGAAGGCTGAGAGGAGACTTAATAGCTGTCTACAAATATCTCAAGGGCTGTCACATTGTAGAAGGATCAACTTTATTCTCATTTGCACAAGGAAAGACTAGAAGCAATGGGATGAAACTGAATGGGAGGAGACACAGATTAGATATTAGAAAAAACTTTTTGACAGATAGAGTGATCAATGAGTGGGACAGGCTGCCACGAGAAGTGGTGAGTTCTCCTTCAATGGAAGTCTTCAAACAGAGGCTGGACAGACATCTGACTGGGATGATTTAGCGAATCCTGCTTTGAGCAGGGGGTTGGACCAGATGGCCCAGGAGGTCCCTTCCAACTCTACGATTCTATGATTCTATGATTCTATGATATCTTGGAGAAGCGATCAACTACCACAAGGATAGTAGTACACCCAGCAGAGGAAGGCAGATCTGTCACGAAATCCATGGCAATTTGCCGCCAAGGCGCCTCTGGAACAGGTAGCAGGTGTGAAGAAGACCAGTGAGCAGATTCCTAGGCACCTTGTTCTGCGCACAAGTAGTACAAGACGCTACAAAATCTTTCACGTCCTGGCGAAGAGAGGGCCACCAATAATAGCGGGAGAGAAGCAAGCGGGTCATTTTGGTCCCGACGTGTCCTGCAATCTTGGACGAGTGCCCCCAACGTAGCACCTCCAGTCTTTTGCTCTGTGGAGCGAAGGTTCTGCCGGGCGGAAGGGTAGAGAGGCTCACGGGAGCCACAGTGATGATTTTCGTAGGCTCAATGACATATGATGGATCCTCCTCCAACTCTGGTGATTGCTGAGACCTAGAGAGCGCATCCGCCGTGGTGTTCCTATTCCCGGGTCGAAAATGGAGCTGGAAATTGAAGCTGGAAAAGTACAGTGACCATCTGGCTTGCCTGGCATTGAGTCTTTGAGCGGACTGAAGATAGGCTAAGTTTTTGTGGTCAGTGAAAATAGTAAAGGGATGGATCGCCCCCTCGAGCAGATATCGCCATTCCTCCAGAGCCATCTTTATAGCGAGCAACTCCCGATCTCCGATTGAGTAGTTACGCTCGGCAGAGGAAAAAGATTTGGAATAAAACCAGGGAGCCAGATGTCCGGATGATGCCCGCTGGGAAAGTACTGCCCCAGCCCCGGTGGAGGAAGCATCCACCTCTAGGATGAAGGGCCGGCTGGCTACAGGACGATGCAAGATTGGTGCAGACGCAAAGGATCGTTTCAAAGCAAGGAAGGCGTCTTCTGCCTCAGGAGACCAGGAGTTCGATTTAGTTTCTTTTCGGGTCAGGGCCGTGATGGGCTTGGTCATGGAGGAAAAGTGGGGAATAAACTGTCTGTAATAATTTGCAAATCCCAGGAAGCGCTGAATGGCTTTCACACCGACAGGACAAGGCCATTTGAGTACGGCAGAGAGCGTCTCGGGATCCATCTCCAGACCAGAGTCAGTGATAATGTAGCCCAAGAAAGGCAACGAGGTTTGCTCAAACAGGCATTTCTCCAATTTCGCATAGAGATGATTCTCCCGAAGACGTTGCAAGACCAGGCGAACACTTCTTCGATGCGAGGATAGATTGGGTGAGAAGATGAGAATATCATCTAAGTACACCACAACACAGGAGTACAGTAAATCCCGAAAAACCTCATTGACGAATTCCTGGAACACTGCCGGGGCATTGCAGAGTCCAAACAGCATGACCAAATATTCATAATGGCCATCTCGAGTATTGAAAGCCGTTTTCCACTCATCCCCAGTGCGGATTCGGATCAAATTATAGGCTCCTCGCAGATCCAATTTGGTAAAGAGCCGGGCCCTCCTCAGCTGGTTGAAGATCTCTGGGATCAGCGGAAGAGGATACCGATTTTTAACAGTGATGTTGTTCAGCCCTCGATAATCAATGTATGGCCTGAGGGATCCGTCTTTCTTCCGGACAAAGAAAAAACCTGCGCCAGCAGGGGAAGATTTTCGAATGAAACCCTTTGTCAAATTTTCCTGAATGTACTCTGTCATGGCCGAGGTTTCTGCTGGAGACAGGGGATATGTTCTCCCCCTAGGGGGGTGGCTCCATGAATCAACTCAATGGGACAGTCAAAAAACCGGTGTGGCGGCAAGGAATCTGCTTCCTTCTTACTGAAGACGTTGGCATACGCGTGATACGGAGCTGGGAGTCCAGAAAGGTCGACTGGCTCCTGAAGCGGATGAGGACGGACCACCGACAACAGACAGCTTTCCTGGCAAGTATGACCCCAGCGCAGAATCTCCCCAGAGCGCCAGTCCAGATCCGGTTCATGTAACCTGAGCCAGGGTAATCAAAGGAGAACGGCGTGGGACAAATTGGGCAGGACATAGAAAGCTATCTTCTCCAGATGAAGAGCTCCCACTCGGAATTCCACTTCAGCAGTAACCATGGTGATAAGTTCCGGAAGTGGTCTGCCATCCACGGAGGAAATCGCACATGGGTTTTCCAAGGTAACCACCGGAATCAGGAACTTGTCCACCTCCTCTAGCCGAATGAAATTACCAGCCGCACCCGAGTCCACATACGCCTCCACAGATCTACGCTCCCGACCTAGCATAATCAAAGCAGAAATGGTAAGTGGCAAAGAGGAATTAGGGACACCTAGGGAGGCCTCTCTTACCTGGCCTAGGTGGAGGCGTTTCCCGGTCTCACAGGACAGGTCCGCAGAAAATGATTGGCTCCGCCGCAATACAGACAATGACCCTCCGTCATCCTCTCCCTGCGCCATTGCTCAGACAATCTTACACAGTCTATCTGCATGGGCTCAGGGACGGAACTGGTAGAGGGTGCTGAGGAATGTGGAATAGGGGCTTGATAGAGCCTAAAGGATCTCTTCTCCCTGGCTGCTTCGCGAGAACGTTCTAGGAACCGGAGATCTATATGGGTGGCCAGGGATATGATGTCCTCTAGAGTGGTGGGGGTATCCCGACCGGCAAGCTCGTCCTTTATTTTGCCAGAAAGGTCCCTCCAGAAGGCTCCCACCAGGGCCTCATTATTCCACCCAAGTTCCGAAGACAATGTCTGGAAGCGGATGGCATACTGTCCCACGGTAAGCGAACCCTGACGGAGGTTAAACAGAGCCTCAGTAGTAGAAGCCAACCGTCCAGGCTCGTCAAACACCTTGCGGAACGTGTCAAGAAAATTTTGAATACTAGAGACCACAGGATCATCCCTCTCCCACAAAGGATTCACCCAGGCCAAAGCCTCTCCCTCAAGGTGGGACACGATAAACGCCACCTTGGCACGGTCAGAGGGGTATTGCTGGGGTAACAGCTCAAAGTGCAGTCTGCACTGGTTCAAGAAGCACCGGCATAGCTTAGGATCCCCGCTATACATGGGGGGCTTTCCCAGGCGAGGTGGGGGGTGAGATGATGGGTCCCGGGGTTGGACCGAGGCAGCCGCCGAGGACTGTAGGGACAGTAGGGGGTCATCAACGGACACCATGTAGTTTAAGATGTGGGAATGGGCATCGCGCTGCTGCTCTAGCTCCTGCTGGAGACTTGCTAACATGGGAGCATGCCCTGGGTCGGCGGTTTGAAGGGTGGAAAGCCGTGTGTCCATGGACTTCATGAAGGACATTATCCGGGTCTGGTTTTCCTGCAAAAAAGTAATTCTTTTTGCGTAGCGGCCGCGGCTCCAGCGGGGTCCATGGCCTGATTATACTGTGACGCTTCAGGGATATGGACCGTGACGCTTCAGGGGTTTTGGCAGCGTCCGAGAGTGGACCCTCTGGATCGCGGAACTGAGGCCCCCGGGACGAGCACACCAGGTGGAACCGACCCCTATACAGGGACCGTTAGGGACAGGCCCGCGGGGGGTCAGACACTGCGACAGCTGGAACCAAAAGGGGCGGCTCAAGGGACTGGAATGACTACAGTCTGGAGAGGCTTACCAAGGAACGGGACTCCGTGCAGGAAGTGAGAGAAGGCAACACGGACGACTGACAGGCAGTGGGCAGGAGTACAGGACAGGGAACTGAGCAGACACTGGAGGATGGAACAGAGACAGGGGACCGGGGAACGTAGGCAGTGGGACCCGGACCAGGCAGGACAGAGGACGGACAGGAAGACAGGACAACAACCAGTGGCAGAGACAGCAAGACTGGAACTAGGAAAAGCACAAGACATAGGGAAGACCTATACACAAGCTATAGGCGGCCAAATTAGAGCAGGTAGACACACACAATAATCAGGCGTCTTCCCCTTATGGGAGACGCCTGATATATCCCCTGCTGGCAGGCGATTGGCTGACCGCTAATCGGCCGCCGCCCACCGCAGGGTTAAACAACCCGACGGCCGCACGCCCGCGACCTAATGCACATGTGCGGGCCAGCAGCTGTCGGGAGACCAGGGAGGTGGGGCACGCGTGAGCAGGAGTAGAAGGAAGGCGCACGTGAGCCGGAGAGAGGAGGAGGCGGCGGCACGCGACGGGCCAGGTAAGAAAGAGCTGCGGGGGGACCCAGTGCTATGGGAACGGCGGCGGGCATGACCGCTGCTGTTACATAACCTTTTTTTTTGCCTTTGAGCTGTTTGCTCGGAGTTGGTTTTGCCCCCGGTGGCCATTGGGGTTATTGCACGGTGGTGTCATTAGTTCTATTTTCGCCCCCGGTGGCCGTTGGGGTCATTGCACTTGATGTTTTCTTTGCTTTGCCTTTTGCCCCCGGTGGTCACTGGGATTATAGCAGCTTTTGGCCCCTGATCATTTGACCATTCCCTTTTCCTATATAGGGTCACATGGTCTATGAGCAGGTTTTGGTGATATTGCTAATTTCCAACCAAGACTGGTGAAGGAAGGAATTACAGAGAGCAGCTCAGGGGAGCTCTGGTGTAAAGTCTGGTGAAGGAAGGAATTACAGAGAGGTGTTCCTTGCAGCTCTGACAAAGCTTGGAGAAGTGGCAGCTATTCTGGAGTAAAGCTGCATTCTGGTGGTGGACTCTGTTGCTGGGAGCAATAGCAACACAGCAAAGCTAAGTGGTGTTTCCCTGTTTGTAATTTTCCCTGGTGTGTATTAGTGCAGCGGTGGGGCCAGTGCCTGCACCACCCTGCTCCCTAGCAAGGGATAGGTGTAGGATGTGCAAGGGTGACAGGTATCCAGCTCGGCGACAGGTGAGGAGCATGTATAGGGAACGTGAGGAGTGTGAGGAACACTGACTCAGGGAAGTGCAGGAGGTCTCCACGTCCCCGTTCCCTATCGCAGGGCCCACCATTATAACTGTTTCCCCTTCCCCCGTGTCTTGTTGTCTTTACCAGCCTGTGGGTCGTGTCACACAGGACA
This sequence comes from Dendrobates tinctorius, assembly GCF_039654945.1. Classification (NCBI taxonomy): domain Eukaryota; kingdom Metazoa; phylum Chordata; class Amphibia; order Anura; family Dendrobatidae; genus Dendrobates; species Dendrobates tinctorius. The sequence continues at coordinate 7,255,633 of NW_027361918.1, read as the reverse complement.
GGTCCACGTGACAACATGGATGTCTCATCCATGTGACACACATCGGCGCCAGGGTCGCATCTTGGCACTGTCCAGGTTGAAAACTATTTCTCCCCCAGACATGGATTACGGCGTGGGACAGAACAACAGGAAGGTATGGTATATTGTTGTTGTTTTTTTCATTTTTAGTTTATTACAGGAGATCGAGGGAATTAGGTGAGCTTGTAAGTATGGTTAATTAAGATTATTAAAGGAGTCTGTGGCATTATTTCAAATAAAGGACTTTATTCTGGCTGTGTCTTTATTTGCCATGTAACAGTAAGGGCACAAACAGTTTGTTTGATGCAGTGAGTAACCGGAGACAGAGAAGGGGTTAACAAGGGTTTACTGAACAATCAATAACAAGTGCAGGGATGACAAGGAAATGGCAATAGAGCATATAAAATAAACAGGACACTTATCGGTTGCAGTTCTGGCCACCGAAAGGTTGGAATATCTACTGGCGGCATCTCCAACGATGTGCAAAGTCTCTGGCTCTGCTGCGGAGAAACGAGTAACACTGCTGTGCGACAGTGCCAATGGATTCAGTCCTTTGTGAGAATGCCTCGGAGATGGCGCCAGGCACGGGACGTGAGGACATGCACAAGCCGCAACAACCCGCGGTTTCTCACAGTAGTCTCTAAACAATTGTTCCGGGATCTCGGATAAAAGAGAGGTATCCAACGGTGCAGGTACATACGGAAACCTAATAGCATCACGAGGAGTCTCAAGGTCAGCACATGGAGGACTAGGAAAAGTCGAATTGTCAGTAGAAGCAGCGGAGAGGGAGTCAACGGTCTCCTGTCATCTTCCCGCCAAGTCTGCCCCGTTCCGGTGCTCAGGTCTCCTTTTGTACCCCACGCCCCCTGCTGTCTGACAGAAAGGTCTATCCCTCTCAGTGGAAAACTTCCTCATCAACAGTGGTGACAGCCCCGATAGCTCCGGCCTTAAAGGGCACCGCACACCGTTGACTCCGGCTTGATTCATCTCCTCTATTACTAAACCTACTAAACCGTGGGCATGATGTCACCTGACAATACCAAAGGTGACATCAGCCCCACAAATATGAACCCCACTTGCCACCGCTACAGGGCAAGTGGGAAGAACGAGGTTAAGTGCCAGAATTGGTGCATCTTAAAGATGCGCCTTTTCTGGGGTGGCTGAGAGCTGATGTTTTTAGCCTGGGGGGCAAGTAACCATGGCCCTTTCCTAGGCAATTAATATCAGCCCGCAGCTGTCTGCATAGCCTTTGCTGGTTATTAATTATAGGGGGACCCTACATCATTTTTTTTAGGGTGACCTATTTTAATAGCCAGTAAAGGCTAAGTATACAGCTGTGAGCTGATATTAATAGCCTGGTAAGCTCCATGGGTATTACCCCCTTCCCAGGCTATAAATATCTGCCCCCAGCCATCGGCTTTCCCTCTGTTGTTTCTGAAAATTGCACGGGAACCCACGCCATTTTTTCCCGAAAAATAGCCTTTTATTAATTAGATACATGAACGGTAAGCTGCACACACACTGTACTAATTGTATTTGTCCCTGACATCTGTATATCTGCCTACTCTATATGCATTTACTGTGTGTAATCCATCTCTTCTATCCTGTCGGTTCCTGCTGTGATTTCACAATACCTTGCTTTTCTTCTATCTATCTATGTGATATATATATACATACTGTATATATACACATATATATAGGTGTGTCCCTTACATCTAGATATCTATGTATTCTCTGTGTATATATCTATTCTATTCTAACCTGTCAGTGTGGTTTTACTCTACCCGCATATAAATTGTCGGCTTTTCAAATGCGATCAATGGGTAAAAATCAGACAGCACACGCATAGTCCGAGTGCTGTGCGATTTGAACCCATTGACTTCTATCGCGGGATCCGATCAGATTTCCGTTTACAATCGCAGCATGCTGCGACTTTTTTTCAGACCGATCGTGATCCAGTTCAAGCTGAAAAAAAGTGCAGATGGGCACACAATCATAGAATAGCACTGGTCCGAATTCAATCCGATTTTTTATCGGATTGCATTCGTCCGATTTCATTGCAAGTGGGAATGAGCCCTTATTCTTCTGGTCAGTACGTTTACAGTGATAACTCATGTGAGGGACGAGGGAGACTCCATTTTGGATTTATTAATTCAGGCCCAATAAATTGTCCAGAGATCTTCCCCTCCTTACCAGTGGCCCATCCACCCTTACAGATCTCTACCAGAACAGAACTTCGCCATTTGGCTGGAGAATTAAGGGCCTGTCACACTAAGCGATATCGCTAGCAATATCACTATAACGTCACTGGTTTTTGTGACGTTATAGCGATATCACTAGCAATATCGCTATGTCTGATACTTACCTCCGACCGCTCCCCCGCTGGTTATCGCTGATCGCGCGAGAACGTCCTGGACTGTTTCTCGTCATCAGCTTCCTGCTGGGCTACCTGCTGTGACGACGAGCGACGCATGGACGCGGGCGGGAGGACGTCTTCATCGCCTCGTCTGACAGGTAAGTAGCGACCCCCGACCCCTGCTATGTCGCTGGTGAGATCTGCCTGTGTGGCAGCTCATTAGCAACCACTTAGCGATGTACCAGCGATCCTGACCGCGTCGTATCGCTGGTACATTTCTAAGTGTGACAGTACCTTTAGAGGCCACATGTTAATGAAGGCAAGGAGGAGCCGAGCTAGGACCCCCTGCTGTCTTTTGTGCAAGGTGGACAAAATCAATTAGCCATCAAGGGAAAGCTCCAGACACTTGGGCACCGACCCCTAGAGATGAATCGGTCCCACCTGGGAGGATCACCTAGAACATCTGAAGCAGGTGCTCGGGTGGATCTAACGGGCAGGTTTGACCATCAAGCCAGAAAAGTGCCAGCTGGGCATGAGCGAGGTCTTCTCCCTGGCCCACCGGGTAGACGGGGGGGGATACTGAAGCCAAAGCCTGGGAATGTGGATGTAATTGCACCCTGGCCCATCCCCAGGACCAAGAAGCAGGGGATGTCCTTCTTGGGCACCGCCAGGTACTATAGGAGGTTCAACCTACAGTATAGTACCCTGGCAATGCCCTTGACGGACCTCACCAAGAAGAAGCTGCCCGTCGCAATTGACTGGACAGTCCCCTGGGAGACAGCTTCCAAGGTGCTCAAGACCGCTCTCTCTAGCTTCACAGTGCTGCAAGCTGCTGACTTTGAATGGCTGTTTGTAGTACAGACTAACGCCGGTGACCTTGGCCTTGGTGCTGTCCTCAGTCAGGTTAACGCGATGGGCCAGAAGCATCCCATCTTGTGACAGAGAGCTGTGAGTGTGCAAGCTCCATCACAGATTAGCGACGGCAGGGGGATATCTGTATCTCCCAACTCCCTCTCGAGTGCGTGTTTTCCTTACACCTCATTTATATCATTTTTTATGTTTTGGCACTTTTACACAATAGAAAAAATAATTATTTTTGCATCGCTTTATTCTGAGAGCTATAGCTTTTTTATTTTTCTGCTGATGGAGCTGTATGGTGGCTTGTTTTTTGCGGGACAAGATGACATTCTGAGCTGTCCCATTTTTATTTACATTTGTCTTTTTTATTGCGTTTAATTGCACTTTTTGTTCTGGGGTATGATGATAAAGCATTGTTTTTTCTGAATATTTTTTTTTGCATCGTTTTTTATTTATTCTTTTTTACGGTGTTCACTGAAGGGGTTAACTAGTGGACAGTTTTATAGAGCAGGTCGCTACAGACACGGCGGTGCCAAATATGTGTGCTTTTATTGTTTATATTTTTATTTACATAAATAAATGAATTTAATGGAAAAATATTTGTTTCTTTTTATCTTTATTTGGGGATTTTTAAAAAAATATTTTTACACTTTCTAATATTTTTTTTTTTTTACTTATTTATATTGTCCCAGCACAATCACTGTAAATGATCAGATCGCTGATCTGACGTTCTGCAATGCATCTGCACTGCAGAACATCAGAGGGGCGACTGGCGGGCAGGAAAGGAGGCATCTCAGGTCCTGCTCTCTGCACGCGCTCACAAGCCACCTTCCCTGCAGGACCCCAAAGGAACCCGCAGCCATCTTAGGGCCGGGGATCTCCATGGAGGCCATCAGGACAACGAGACTGCATTGCGTTTTCCTGATGGAAGAACACAGGGAACTCATTCCCTGCGTTATGCACATCTATGCCGCTGTCACTACTATACTGCTGCTTGTAGAAACGCATCTACCGCAGAGCAGTACATGTATGGTGCATGTCGGGAAGGGGTTAATTAATCTCTAATATCTGTACTTCAACAGTCTTGGTATAAGACACAGAGATTTGAAGACATAATCAAGTACCCAACTACTCGTACAGGTACGGGCTCCCAGACAATGGCATTATCTCTGGTTACCAAATTCTGTGCACTCTTGGCTCTGCACCAAGAACGTCTTGCCATGATGTCTCTCGTGTGGTTGAGCGTTTCCCCAGGTTCTCTAGAATCGTCAGTGTATGTATTGACCATCATACACCAATAACATTACTGTTCGCAGATGAGATTGAATTATAAGTCCCTAAACAGTGTAAGAATTCCAGTATTTTTATCTTTGGTCAAGGATTTGGGATTCATCTCCACAGTGCATGATTCTTTGATGGGAAAAGTTTTTTGTGTTTTCCAAGCTTTTTTTTACAGATAATTGTAGTCGCACACCCACCAGTCCAGCAGATTTTCACCCCAACATTTTATTCCTGTTACCGCTTACTAAAAGCTCTCGACTATTCCTCTCCGGCCTCAGAAGTAAGATGAAACATTTGGGGAAGAAGATGCAGCTCAGAAGTCCAGCACTGGAGGCCAAGATGGCAAATACCTGCACGGCTACAGTATACTTACCACTGGTGCTTAGGTAAGCTGGTATGAATGAGATCCAGACACAGCAGAAGACCAACATACTGAAAGTGATCAGTTTGGCCTCATTGTAGGTTCCCGGAAGGTTCTTTGCTAAAAAGGCAACAAAGAAACTTATCATGGCCAACAAACCCATAAACCCCAATGTCATGTAGAAGAATAACTTGTGGCCTTCATTACACTCAAATATTATCTTATGATTTTCTATCTGAGTGTTCAGTGAAGGGAAAGGAGGAGACTTGTAAAGCCAAACAGAGCAAATTATAATCTGTAACCCGGAGCAAAGTCCTACAACATGACGTGGGATTACAGGTCCTAACCATTTCCTCAGCGGACTGTTAAGTCTGGTGGCTTTAAATGCCAAGATCACCATGATGGTCTTCGCCAGGACTGAGGAGATGCTGATGGAGAAGACCATGCTGAAGAACGTTTGTCTCAGGAGGCAGGTGACATTTGATGGTTGGCCAATGAAGACCAAGCAGCAGAGGAAGCAAAGAATAAGAGAAACCAACAAGATGTAGCTGAGCTCCCGGTTGGTGGCTTTAATGACTGGTGTTTCCTGGTGTTTAGCAAATAATATTAAGATGCAGACTGTAAGAGATGAGAAGATGACAATCATGATAACCAACATAATTCCCAATGGTTCCTCATACGTAAGAAATTCTATCACTTTTGGGATGCATCTGTCTTTCTTCTCGCTCGACCACTGGTCTGGAGGACACTTTACACACTCACTGGCATCTGCAATAAAATAAGATTTGAGATGTAGGTAAAAATGGCTTCATAAAGCTAAAAGCTGTTTATGTGGTTGGTATCTGGTAGAGTGGCGTTATCTAAGGATAAACATAGTTAGGGGGAATAATGGATTTCACGGTAGAGACCTAACGGTGAATGAAAATGTATTTACAGACAATACATGATGGGAAACACAGTATCCCCATCATGTAGATCTACTACAAAAGAAAGAGACTAGTACCATCAACAAAAAAGGAAGAAAAGGATCCACATGGCCGTATGAATAAAATATGTAGCTATATTTCACGTGGTTAAAAAGGGGTGTCCATACAATTAAAAACCTGTGCCATTATGACGTGCGTTTGTAGCTGAAGCCCTTAGTCATAGAATGAATACGGCCATGTGCATCCTTTGCTTCCTTTTTTTGTCAATATCTCCAGTGGTCAACGGTATAGGATCTATGCTGTGTTAACAAGGAGCAATGTTACATTTACCACCCGGTGAGGCTTTTCCCAATTTTTCTTTTTAGGCTTCTTCTATATTTATTTTGACCAGTACCATCCTCTCCACTGACGAGGGGCAAGTGTGAGCAGGTTGCGGGATGCAGTGATGGGCAGGAGGCAGAGCAAAGCTTAACAATTTTTAATAAACAGGGGAATACTTCATGCAGGGAGGTTCACAGTTAATCGGGGGATTAAACAGTACAATTTGCAAAGGATATTCTGAATTAAAGAACAAAGAATCAGGTAAAGGCAGATCCGGTGAATATGGCTAGCCAGTAGCAAGTCAGTAGTCCCTCAGACTATGAAATCAATAGCGCCGGCACCGGCTGGTGCGGTGCCTTTTCCAATGGGGTCCTGTGGGCATCAATGCCCCATCTTCTGGCAGCTGCGGTCGGTCTCTGGTACCTTCCATTGAGCCCCTAGTCCATATGATGCAGTGGCTGACAAGGGTGTGGGCCACAGTCCTGTTCGAGCCCAATGTGGGTCTACAAATATAAACTGTCAAAGTCAGGCCACAAGTATCTGTCCCATACCCGGTCACTCTTATGTGACATGTGCACTGTACTCATGGACATGGAGCGTACGGCGCCTTGCTCTCTGGCAGTCACCGAGCACACACTGCACGTCTCCCTCTCTCTGGTCCCCGCCATTGGTGGCGGGTGGCGACGGACGCTATACTTCATGATGCTGGTGCTCCCAGGACTGCTGCAGTATGCACAGCTCCTCTCCTGGCAGCAGTCCCTCTGGAGACAGTGGGACCAGTCGCAGTTTCAGTATTCGATGGGGAGGGGGAGAGGAGCGCAACGCTCGCCTGACTGCGCGTTGCCCTGGGTTGGCGCCAAACTGCGCTGCTGCACGCGCTTTTTCTTTATATCCCCCCGCCCCCATCAGTCAGGAGGAAGGTCCGGCTTGCTGATGCTTACCCCAAACCATGCATAAGCAAGGAAAAAATGGATTAAAAAACACATGTGACATGCACAAATGTGAACAAGTCGGTCGGACAGTGTTCACACCACCCACTGACTGAAACACAAACAGAGAGCACAGAATGACTAATGTGCAAAAAATACCCTGCAGTAAAAAATATGACAGTAATCAGCAAGTGCTGGTAAAAAGATGACAACACATACAGGGTATTTAGTCGATAAGTTTTTTTGCAAAAAAGCGTATACCAAGCCACTCCACCTCGTCAAGGTAACCCTTATTGGAGCAGTCCCTATCTAATGTATTTAAAACCTGAACATATGAACAGTGTCTAAATGAGCAGGATTCAGACAGGCGCTTCCTAGTATTGGTGTAAGACAGCTCTTTATGTGCATGTCACACAAGAGAGGGGTGGGGTCTCTCAAACCATGCATAAGCAAGGAAAAAATGGATTAAAAACACATGACATGCACAAATGTGAACAAGTCGGTCGGACAGTGTTCACACCACCCACCCACACATTAGTCATTCTGTGTTTTCTTTTTGTGTTGATGCTTACCCCAGACAACAGGGGATCCAGTCTCGACAAATCTGGCCCCGGCAAGCAGGTACCCGCGGTGCGGTCGTCCCCCTTACACAAGAACCTCAAAACATTGGTGTTTTCAGTTTGCAGTAGTCTCTGTCTTTGCTGATGTGCATTTTTTCTCCCATTAACCATTGAGTGTAACTAATTTCCCATTCAGTTCTGGGTATTCTAAGTTAGAGCTACTCACCCCCACCCCGTCTGAGTGTAAAGATGCCAGATAAATGTTTTAGCTGTTGTCTAAATGCTTCTTCACCCAACAGCAATTTTTCCTCACTATTATAAATAAATGGAACTTTGGCATAGCTGAGCTTTCTTCTGTTTGACCGAAGAGGGTGAAGACAGCAGCTGCCAGACCGCAGGGCGGTGGCAAAAATGTTGGACCTATATTTTCAAATTGATCAACCTGTATTTACAGTATATCACAAAAATGAGTACACCCCTCACGTTTTTGTAAATACTTTATTATATCATTTCATTTCATGGTACAACACTGAATACCTGACACTTTGGTACAATGTACAGCAGTCGGTGTGCGGCTCGTATAACAGTGTAGATTTGATGCCCTTGGGCGCCATATTTTAAAAAAAAGACATCAACAAACTGGAGCAAGTTCAGAGAAGAGCGACCAGAATGGTGACCGGTCTGCAAACCCTGTCTTATGAGGAAAGGTTGCAGGATTTGGGAATGTTTAGTTTGCAAAAGAGAAGGCTGAGAGGAGACTTAATAGCTGTCTACAAATATCTCAAGGGCTGTCACATTGTAGAAGGATCAACTTTATTCTCATTTGCACAAGGAAAGACTAGAAGCAATGGGATGAAACTGAATGGGAGGAGACACAGATTAGATATTAGAAAAAACTTTGTGACAGAGTGATCAATGAGTGGAACAGGCTGCCACGAGAGGTGGTGAGTTCTCCTTCAATGGAAGTCTTCACACAGAGGCTGGACAGACATCTGAATGGGATGATTTAGCGAATCCTGCTTTGAGCAGGGGGTTGGACCAGATGGCCAAGGAGGTCCCTTCAAACTGTACCATTCTATTCTATTCTAAATAACTCAACACAGCCATTAATGTCTAAACCGCTAGCAACAAAAGTGAGTACACCCCTAAAGGAGCATGGTCAAATTGTGCCCAGTTAGCCTTTTTCTCTCCTGATGTCATGTGACTGATTAGTATTACAAGTTCTCAGGTGTAAATGGGAAGAAGGTGGTTAACTTTGGTCTTATCGCTCTCATACTGGTCACTGGAAGTTGAACATGGCTCCTCATGGCAAAGAACTGTCTGAGGATCTGTAAAACAAGAATTATTACACTACATAAAGATGGCCAAGGCTATAAAAAGATCGCCAATACCCTGAAACTGGGCTGCAGCACAGTGGCCAAGACCATACAGAGGTTTAACAAGACAGGCTTCCATCAGAACTGGTTTCACCATGGTTGACCAAAGAAGTTGGGTGCACATGCTCAGCGTCATATTCAGAGGTTGTCTGTTCCCAACAGACATATTTTGTGCTGCCAGCTTTGCTGCAGAGATTAGAGGTGTAAGGGGTCATCCTGTCAGTGCTCAGACCATACACCACATACTGCAATAAATTGGTCTGCATGGCTGACATCCAAGAAGGAAGCATCTTCTAAAGATGATGCACGAAAAGCTGCAAACACTGTGCTGAAGACACGCAGCCTGAGGATATGGAACCGCGTCCTGTGGTCTGATATAGACCAAGATAAACTTATTTGGTTTAGATGATGTCAAGCATGTGTGGAGGCAACCAGGTGAGGAGCACAAAGACAAGTGTTTCCTGCCTACAGTCAAGCATGGTGGTGAGAATATCATGGTTTGGGGTTGCATGAGTGTTGCCAGCTGTAAGCATCTACAGTTCATGGAGGGAACCATGATGCCAACATGTACTGTGACATATTGAAGCAGAGCATGGTCACCTCTTTTCAGAACCTGGGCCGCGGAGCAGTATTGTAACATGATAACAACCCCAAACACACCTCCATGACTACCACTGCCTTGCTAAAAAAACTGAGTGTAAAGGTGCTGGACTGGCCAAGCATGTCTCCAGACCTAAACACTATGGAGCATCTGTGAGTCCTCCTCAAACAGAATGTGGAGGAGCACAAGATCTCTAACATCTACCAGCTCTGAGATGTCGTCATGGAGGAGTGGAAGAGGATTTCAGTGGCCACATCTGAAGCTCTAGTGACCTCCGTGCCTAAGAGAGTTAAGGCAGTGCTTGAAAATAATGGTGACAACACAAAATATTGACACTTTAGGCATGATTTGGTCTTTTCCACTTAGTGGTGTACTCTCTTTTGTTGCCGGCAGTTTAGACATAATTGCTGTGTGTTGAGTTATTTAAAGAGCATCAAATTTACACTGTTATACAAACTGTACACTGACATTGTGTCAACGTGTCACATTCAGTCTTGCCTCATGAAAAGACGTAGCAAAATATTTACAAAAATTTGAAGGGTGTAAACACTTTTGTGATATACCGTACTTCTACATCACCTGCTGTGTAGATTTGGGAGGGGCAGAATAAGCATTAGATATACGGGCAGACTCACGAACATCAACCATGTATGGGGACCTGCAGCCAACCTTAACTTTTAAAGATGATGGGCAACAACCCTGAAATGTTGTTTGGAGTCTCAGGTTTATGGTAATATAGATTAGTTAGCTTACAAGAAGGTCATAAAAAAATTCTTTAATTGTTTCTGAATTTCTTCCATTGTTAATATAGGCATTCATAAATACAGTAATTGGGTGGAAGATCTTACCAGTGTTGTTGGCCACCTCACCCACAGAACATGGAAGGCAGTCGTAGCAACAGACAGGCTGTCCTTGTCTTGGGACCTTCCTGTGCCCAGGAAGACACTGGACACTGCAGACAGAACTGGGAACCTAGAAACATTGAACCCAAGGGGATGACAAGAAGGTACTATTGTAATTTTAAAAGTCCCAATTCTGTGGAATCTACACAAGAGTCTGTGGAGCTACAGATCAGATCTATGTAAGGGGTGTGCCAAGACTAAGTGGTGCCCCACTCTCCTTGCCCATGTTCATGTTATAATGTGGAATGTAGTGTATGTTTTGTAATGCTGTTGCTGTGTAGTGTAATGTATAAATATATCTGTTGTAGGGAAAGTGTACTACTTAAGTCAGCCCATTAGCCCACTAGAGGGGGCACAATAGGATTCTTATTCAGGAGGGGCCAAATGGGATAAGGTGGTGAGCTTCCAGGCTTTTAGTCAGTAGTGACTGGGAGCCCAGGCAGGACAGTTGAGCCCCGTAACGCTGTTCAAAGCAAAGGAGATCAGCTCGTCCAGGGCCTAGGAGTAACGTTTGCCAGTGAAGTCAAGGAATACAGGGCACCTTTGTCATGATGGTGGTCAGCTCTATAGGAAGACACCTGCGTGTCTGGGGTGAAACGGAGCGGGAACTCCTAAAGAGAGTCAGACTGGTCAGACAGAATGCTGCGGTACCAGGGACAATGATGCGACCCTGCGATATTCCTAAAGAAGAGAGGGACAGGAACAGAAAATGTCATGTCTTGTGAAGTATCTAGTGCTATACCTAAATGTGAACTGGACGAGCTGAAAAAGGAACTGAGTAAAATTGTTTGTTTTAAACTGGAATTTGACTCTGTCTCTTTTTATGTGGAACCTCAAGAGAGGGAACTCCAGCAGATCAGAGAGGATCCAGACAGACGGGAAAGCGGACAAAAAGGTACACTATCGCTGGGACATTGTGCGTGTGTGACGGAGGGCCAGGGTGCAATAACGTAGACACAATTGAAGGCCATGACTACAGCCCTGGGCCCCCTCACATCTACCCAAGAATCTGTGGAGCTACAGATCAGATCTACACAAGACTTTGAGGATCTAGAGATCAGATATCACATGAACAAAAAAAAAATCCTCCTAAACAATCAATATAATCCCTTCAAGCAACATAGAAACCAATAGGAGAAAATGAAGGAGCAAGATCAAGATCATATATAAAATACCATATTTATTAATAAAGATTAAAGCTACAAAATTGATAACAACACAGTAATTTGAATACTGAAGAGCAGGGTCAAATAGATACAATGAAACATAGAAGAGGAAAGAAGTGTGTGAAATGGACGCAATCAACCCTGAAATCCACAAAAAATACCAAAAATTTTTATTGTTTAGCATACAAAAGAAACAACACATGACAAGGACAGAATTAAAAACAATTAAAAAGGCCAAAACAAATTGGCCATAAATGACACTCCAAAAAAGAACAGGTTCTAAGGTAGGGACCTGAAAAATACCCATGGTTTATTAGGGTCTCTTTTTATGAATGTATCTACATTTCTATGTTATACAATGTTGTAGGTCTCTGCCCAGCACATTGGAGGGGGTATTTTTCAGGTTCCTACCTTAGAACCTGTTCTTTTTTGGAGTGTAATTTATGGCCAATTTGTTTTGGCCTTTTTAATTGTTTTTAATTCTGTCCTTGTCATGTGTTGTTTCTTTTGTATGCTAAACAATAACAATTTTTGGTATTTTTTGTGGATTTCAGGGTTGATCGCGTCCATTTCACACACTTCTTTCCTCTTCTATGTTCTAACAGGTGTGTGGATTGCAGTCCCCTGTAGATTATTTGTAGTGCCCTCAAGCTTCTTTGTACTTTTAAATAGATACAATGAAGCACACAGGTGCAACCCCCAGGACTAAAAAGTCATATATGAGAGTATGAGTTATAGTATACAGAGCGCATATATATCTTTAATAGCTCAATAAATATGGGAAAGGGAACAAAACAATGATCAACATTCAAATACGTCCCACTCAGTATTTTAATATAAATGCAAATAACATATAGCAAATGCTAAACTGAGCTCCACCAATACTACTCCACTACTACCAAATAGAGACACCAGAATTGTCCCTGACTCATATAACATTAGACACACCTCGATGCGCGTTTCACCGCCGCTTTGCAGTTTCGTCAGGAGGCCTCCTGACAAAACTGCAAAGCGGTGGTGAAACGCGCGTCGAGGTGTTCATCTCCAGGCAGCACCCCCTCTTGCATCATGACGGCAGGTAATGGCCTACATATTTCTTTAGCGTCTGATGTTATATGAGTCAGGGACAATCCTGGTGTTTCTATTTGATAGTAGTGGAGCTCAGTTTAGCATTTGCTATATGCCATTTGCATTTCTATTGATATACTGAGTGGGACGTATTTGAATGTTAATCATGGCTTGGTTCCCTTTCCCATATTTATTGAGCTATTATAGATATGTATGCGCTCTGTATACTATAACTCATACTCTCATATATGACTTTTTAGTCCTGGGAGTTGCACCTGTGTGCTTCATTGTATCTATTTGACCCTGCTCTTTGGTATTCTAATTACTGTGTTGTTATCAATTTTGTAGTTTTAATCTTTATTAATACATTTGGTATTTCATCAGATGTCACAGGAGTATGTGAGCTACAGATCAGATCTAGAACAAGAGTCTGAGGAGCTATAGATCAGATCTACACAAGAGTCTGAGGAGCTATAGATTAGATTTTGACAAGAGTCTGAAGATCTAGTGATCAGATCTACACAGGAGTCAGAGGAGCTACAGATCAGATCTACACAAGAGTCTGGGGAGCTGCACATCAGATCTACAGAAGAGTCTGTGGAGCTACAGATTAGATTTACACAAGAGTCTGTGGAGCTATAGATCAGATCTACAGAAGAGTCTGAGGAGCTATAGATCAGATCTACAGAAGAGTCTGAGGAGCTATAGATCAGGTCTACACAAGAGTCTGAGGAGCTATAGATCAGATCTACACAAGAGTCTGAGGAGCTATAGATCAGATCTACACAAGAGTCTGTGGAGCTATAGATCAGATCTACACAGGAGTCTGAGGAGCTATAGATCAGATCTACAGAAGAGTCTGAGGAGCTATAGATCAGGTCTACACAAGAGTCTGAGGATCTATAGATCAGATCTACACAAGAGTCTGTGGAGCTATAGATCAGATCTACAGAAGAGTCTGAGGAGCTATAGATCAGATCTACAGAAGAGTCTGAGGATCTATAGATCAGATCTACACAAGAGTCTGAGGAGCTATAGATCAGATCTACACAAGAGTCTGAGGAGCTACAGATCAGATCTACACAAGAGTCTGAGGATCTATAGATCAGATCTACACAAGAGTCTGTGGAGCTATAGATCAGATCTACAGAAGAGTCTGAGGAGCTATAGATCAGATCTACAGAAGAGTCTGAGGATCTAGAGATCAGATGTCACACGACTATGCGGAGCTACCGATCCGACCTTTCTCTGTCCTTTGCCTATACAATTTGTGAGTTCAACACCCACCTTAATCACAATGGAGGCAATGTTGTCCATTGTTTAGGAAAGATTAGGATCACACTTCGGTCATTTTAAACTTTGCTTTCTGTATTGTTATATTTTTCTTATGTAAAAGCTAAAAAAACAGATGCATATGTATATACTGTATAATAAAGTACAAGCATACGTCATGTATACAATGGAAATATAACAAGCATTACGTGCATTACAGACATATGCCGTATATACAGAGCTCATACCCATACATACAATACATACTGTATATACCTACAAACATACATGACAGGCAGACATACAGCACATATACTGTAGATACATTATTCACAAACATACAAACGGTATATTTATAAATTCATAAATGAAATGTTCATGTTTCTGCTGTCATTCAGTATTTTACTATGTGGATTTGGTGTTAGATCCTGGACTTTCCTGATTTCTAGAGCTGGGTGTGGAGGGGAGGTCGCCTCTCCATCAGGACAGAACCTGCACAATGATACTTCTTCTGTAAAGCATATTATTGTGTATAAGTCTCCTCGGTACTCACATGTGAAAACTGCTCATTCCACAAAATGGAGCTGATATTCAATGTGATTTTGTCTCCATCATTAGATTCTGGGCTGACTTTTCCCACTTTAACAAAATAAAATGTGTTCTGGAGAACCTGAACATTTATGATGTCGTAGGAAGCCGTGAGGTCACCATCAGCATTAAATGTTAACACCTCCTCTAATGAGATACGGAAACTTGATTTCTTGAGGCGATGAAGCACCTGTAGAAGTGGTACATGGTCAGTAATCCACCTGATGACCTTCAATCCTCACACTGGCCAATATGTAGTCATGGTCCATACTCTGAATCGACCATCACAGCTCCATGGTCGACATTTGGCCAGGGACTGGCTCGTCATACCATAACCGGAAAATGGGATGGAAACAATTAAAGTTTCAATCATTTGGGCCATATCTGCGGGAATTATCTACTACTGAATGAACAATATATGCAAATTCTATGAATCAAGATTCTAAAATATGTTTTGAATGTTGCTCATGAGCTAAGTGAACCTGTTATGATTAGTTCACCGAGGAGGATAGCCGGGGAATAAGCTAGGCAACCAGATAACCAGAAGGGTTGCGGATTGCAGACCCCTAAAACTAACAACACAACTAGCAGTAGCCGTGGAGCGTACCTACGATGCCCTAGACGCCTCGGCACAGCCACAGAATTAACCAAGCCTAAAGCTAGGAAGGGGAAAGCTAAACTGCCCTGGAGTAGAACCCCAAAGGAATAGATAGCCCCCAAACATATATTACCGGCGAGACAAGATGAGGCACAAAATACAGGCAGAAAATAAAGTAAGCAAATGATGGGGCCCAAACTGTCAAGATAGGACTGGACAGGAAAGATACTGTATGTAATCATGCAAAAAAAACCTAAGAAAAATCCAACACATCTAATATGCAAAAATACTGAGGCCACACGACCTCTCCCCCACTAGATCAGAATTCTGGTGTGAACTGGAAGCAAAACCAAAAAACATTGACATAACCGAGGATTAACAATACTGAGCAGACTGACTTGAGCTGTGGCATATGGAGTGGGGTCCATCACAGATCCCAAAAGGGAACAATGCTGAACCCACACCAGCAAAGCAGAAATCAGAGAAAGGCCAAAACTGAATCACATGCAAAAAGCTTCAGCAAACAAATAACTTATCTGAACGATGCAAGACCAAGCAGGCAAGCAGATTCTAAAAAATGCACAGGAGGAAAACAAATCACCAGCAACAACTGATGGAAGGCTGCTCACTTAAATCTTCCCAGTCTGTAACATCTAACCTCCAATCATCCTCTTCAGGTGATTCACCTCTGTCAACCCAACCAGCTCCATTACCCGCAGCAACCACCAGAGGGAGCCCAAACTCAGAAGTCAGATCACAAGTGTTCACAACATGAACCCATGGTTTCTTACTTTTAGAATTGACATAAATGGCTACAATGGCAACACAGTAAGAAGAACATCAAATAAGTTGTGCAAAGCTGAGACTGATGTGACCTAATTTCACTGAATACCATGAAGCAACAGTCTAAATGGAACAAGGTGACACGGAATGGTTCAGAGTAGTGCAAGGCGTCAGACAAGCTGGCATCCTGTCACCATTTTTCTACAATTTATATGCAGAAGCTATTGTCAGGAAAGCTGGACTTGCAAAAAAAGAAGAAGGAAACAAAATTGCTGGACGAATCAACAACTATCTTAAGTATGCAGATGATACAACATTGATAGCAACAAGCATGGCTGGAAAGAAGGATTTATTATGGAGTGTCAAGATGGAACTCATGAACATGGGACCCTACCCAACACAGAGAAGATGAAGGTATTGACTACTGTCAGTCTATGACAGGGAGACATTTGAGATGGACAGTGACATGTTTTATGAAACTGAGTTTAAAAAACCAAGGCTTTACAGAACTAAAACTAGCACACTATACCAAGCAAGCATAGGTCCAAGTGGAGGAAGAGGTGGTCTTGGTGGTATAGGTGAAAGAGTCAAACAAGTAATTCAACATTGCTTGGTTTTCTGGGGATTTTTTTAGCCTATTATTTATATATTTTTTTTGTTTTTTTTATTTTTGTTAAGGAACTGACTTAAAACAACCTACATTTTACAAATCTAAACTAGCTGTGTAGAACCACTAGGGATAAGTCCAAGCAAAAATGAAGAACGGCAATCAGATAGCTTGATATTACCAAGATAAAGGTGGAGAAGACCCTGGTGGACCTTTCTAGGCTTCCACAACATCAATCTTCCTCCAGATTGTTCATATATAGGGTTACATCGGCTGGAGATTGAGCCGAAGACAGTAAAACAAACCCAAGAAAACATTAGATAAACCATCACATACCTTCCATGGTTTTAAATTCCTAAATTCATCACAGATTCCATCATGGCAGCCAAGAAGTGAGTGCAATGCATGAGCGTAGGCATACACCGCTAAGTAGGCATGGTAGGTGTAACTCAGGTCATTGGTCTCAAACAACAATGGCATTTGTTCTCCAAGCTTCTCTTTCCCTGTGCAGTGTGCTGTGTCATTTGTATCAAGGAAATCTGAGGTTTGCAGGTCCCCATCCTCATCAGTCCACTTGCAGTTGAATGCTTTCTCCCAGAAAACTCTGATAAATGGGTACGAAGAATGATCAGCTGGACTCAGGCTGAGAAGAAAGCTCTCAAATCCAGGCATATCTCCAGTTTTTGGAATCAACCCAATGGTGCCATTCAAAACCTTCCAGGTATTTTTAGAATAAAGTCCTGGAGTTATTGCAAAGGAAACTGAAGCTATGAATATCTTCCCAGTCACACCCTCAGCAAACAGAGCATCTAGTAGAGCTTTCGCGTGGACCTCAGGACTGTGCAGAACAATCACATTGACCGTGCTTTTCTTAATTACTTGGACCACGCTGGAAATTTGTCTGGCTGAATAGCTCAGGTGGATTTTCTCCAGGAAGGCTATACAAGCTCCACTTCTCTCTATACTGGCTTGGATGACTTGTGCTCCTTGTAGCCCTACATCATTGTCCACCACCAACATTCCCACCCATGTCCAACCAAAATTACCAACCAGCTGAGAAAGAGCAATGTTCTGAAACGCGTTGCTAGGTACTGTGCGGAAGAATGATGGGAAGTCAATCTTATTACTAAGGCTGGACAGGCTGGCCCCATGGCTGATCTGGAAAAGACACATAATCTATTTCAGAATCCATGAAGTTTCCAATAATATGATATACAGTAACTGAAGTTTGCAGCTTTACATAATGAAAGCAGAAGAGCAGATCAATGCATCATGACATGTGAGATGTCTGTACAAATGTTTTACCTGGGGGTAATGGAGGACACCAAGGATTCGAGCAATTGGAAGAGATAAAGCTGAGAAAACATCCCCAATGATCCCAGCTTTAACAGACTGGAGGTAACAATCGTAATCTGGAATAGGGTTAACAGTTCCCGATACCAAGGACATGACTCCTCTGACTGCTCTCAGTTCAGACATACAAGTGTCTACGAGACTGAAGCCCAGCGTGACATTAGGCAGGAGGTTCGGAGATTGATTAACTTCATTTAGTGCAAATATGAGGCCAAGAACATCTCGGTAATAACGAATGTGAAAACTGTGAGAACCAGAATATAATGAGACATTTACAGGTTATTTTATAATTAGTTAATCATTAATCTGCAATATACAGAGGCTACAACAAACCTGAAGAAGACATTGTCAAGAAAGATCAATAAATGGTCAACGTGATCTGGAGCAGCATGGCTCAGTTTGACCTATGTGCTTTCTAGTCACCTGCAGGCTGGACAAATCCTTAAATGTATTGAGACAAAATATTGTCCCCTGTTCACATGAGACAATAAAACATTATTTGCACCAAATTTACCTAGACTGCAGCCCACCTTCTTGAGGTTTGTACAAAAAATCATTGGTGCGTGACAACCAGCTGGTGACACCCATCTTTGTAATAGATTTATACTGCTTTATTTTTTTCTGTTGACCTGTAGGACCAGACACTATTCTTGCTGTAACGTTAGAAGCATCAAAAGACGAAAGGATGAACCCGCCCTTACCTGGTGCAGAATACAGGTTTTGGCAGCTCCAGGAAAGTTGGTGGTTTGAAGTCAAAGGCAGAGTGAACAACGAAGGTTCCTCCGATTAGAATATCTCCAGTCTGGAGGAAGGAATCCATTGTCCATCCCTGAAGGCTGCAGCCAAGCTGGGACTGTTCTTCACCCAGTGAAAGCAGAAGAAGGAGTATTTGAAGAATTCTTCTCATGGAGACGGAATGGTTGTCTAAGATGTATGGAGAGTGTATGCCACGTCAAGCAACTGGAACTGAAGGAAAATTATGCAAACTTTGCTGATCCATCATGTTTATGCAATTTTTGATGTTAACTCATAACTCTATAGTCAATATGTTTAAGAAAAGCTGATAAATAGGAAAGGATAAAATGAGGAGAATATGTACAACTACAATGCATGATCGGCTCCGAACCACAATAGCAGTTGTCGAGCCACTGAGATGCCATTCGGAAAAGACCTTAACACATGACACAAACAGAATTATTTGGTAAACGGAATCACGCTCTCTCCAGCACGTGAAATCCGCTGCCTCGGAGTAACTCTCTGCCCTGTCCTGCAAACCACACGTCCAATCTCTTGCCACCTCCTGTCGCCTCCAACTCAAAAATATTTCCAGAATCCGTCCCTTCCTCAGTCCTCAATCTACTGAAACTCTTGCACATGCCCTCATCATCTCCCGCCTTGACTACTGTAACACTGTCCTCTCTGGCCTCCCTGCTAGCTCTCTTGCACCACTCCAGTCTGTCCTCAATTCTGCTGCCCGACTAATCCATCTCTCTCCTCGTTACTCCCCTGTCTCCCCCCTCTGCAAATCCCTCCATTGGCTCCCAATTCCCCAACAAATCCAGTTCAAACTACTTACACTGACCTACAAAGCCATCCACAACCTATCCCCTCCCTATATCTCTGAACTAATCTCCCAATATCTTCCCTCACGTAATCTTCGATCCTCCCAAGACCTCCTTCTCTCCTCCACACTTTTTCATTCCTCACACAACCGCCTCCAAGATTTCTCCCGAATATCCCCTATCCTCTGGAATGCCATGCCTCAACACGTCTGATTATCCACCACCCTCGCATCCTTCAAACGGAACCTGAAAACCCATCTTTTTAGGAAAGCTTACAGCCTGCAATGACCATTCTGCCGCTTCATCACCGCCCGAGCTGCCGCCTCACCACCACTAGAGCTGCTGCACCCCCGACCTTCTGTCTCTTCCCCACTATCCCATAGAATGTAAGTCCACAAGGACAGGGTCCTCTCCCCTTTGTACCAGTCTGTCATTGTAAATTTGTTTCCTGTTAACGATACAGTTAGGTCCATATATATTTGGACAGAGACAACATTTTTCTAGTTTTGGTTCTAGACTTTACCACAATGAATTTTAAAACAATTCAGATGCAGTTGAAGTTCAGGCTTTCAGCTTTCATTTGAGGGTATCCACATTAAAACTGGATGAAGGGTTTAGGAGTTTCAGCTCCTTAACATGAGCCACCCTGTTTTTAAAGGGACCAAAAGTAATTGGACAATTGACTCCAAGGCTATTTCATGCACAGGTGTGGGCAATCCCTTCGTTACGTCATTGTCATTTAAGCAGATAAAAGGCCTGGAGTTGATTTGAGGTGTGGTGCTTGCATTTGGAAGGTTTTGCTGTGAAGGAAACATGCGGTCAAAGGAGCTCTCCATGCAGGTGAAACAAGCCATCCTTAAGCTGCAAAAACAGAAAAAACCCATCCGAGAAATTGCTACAACAGGAGTGGCAAAATCTACAGTTTGGTACATCCTGAGAAAGAAAGAAAGAGCACTGGTGAACTCATCAATGCAACAGTGGTGGATGATCGCAGAATAATCTCCATGGTGAAGAGAAACTCCTTCACAACAGCCAACCAAGTGACCAACACTCTCCAGGAGGCAGGCGTATCAATATCCAAATCTACCATAAAGAGAAGACTGCATGAAAGTAAATGCAGAGGGTTCACTGCACGGTGCAAGCCACTCATAAGCATCAAGAATCAAAAGGCTAGACTGGACTTTGCTAAAAAAAATCTAAAAAAAGCCAGCACATGTCATGATCTCAGTGCGGGTTTGACTCGCACACGTGGGGTTAATGTCTGGAACCAGTGCTGATGACTGGCATTTCTGGGGTTAAAGGTTGTGATCCCGGTGCAGGCTTACCTGCACACCTGGGGCTATGATTGTGGCCTCTCCCTGGTTCTGGGGGAGGCTTCTTATAGCCTCAGGACGCTCCCATCCCTGTCAGTTATACTTTCGCCCTTGGCATTGTGTGGTGACCCCTGAGTGTGTTAGTGCTGTGTTCTGGTTGCTTGATTCTCTGTGTATGACTCGGTCTGTTCTCTGGATATCGCTTTGGATTCTGCCTGGTACCTTATATGTCTGTTTGGTTTTGATCTCTGCTTGGCCCTGATTATCCGCTCTGTCTCCTCCCTGGTACTGTACTGAGATCTTGTGTATGACCTTTGGCTTTGTCTGACCTCCCGTCTGTTTATCCCTCCTGTACCTCGCTGGTCTGTACCGTGCATGACTTCTGCTTTGCCATAATCTGAGTTCTCTGAACCCTGACACTATTAGTTGAAGCACGCTTTGTCACCTCTGCTGCCCTGCTCCCCAGGTAACTCTTAGCACTGCTTCTGTACTCAGGACACACGCACTGGCTCTATGAGGAAGTGTAGTGCGGTGTCTCTGACATTATAACTGACCATTTCATTTTTTTTTTTTTTTTCTGAAAGGAAAAAAAAAAAAAAAGTGTGTGTTATCCTCATGGATCCCATACAAGCCTTGGCTGATCAGGTCAAGCACCTGACCCAAATGTTCCATAAGCTCAATGTGGAACAACGCACGATGGCCCAGACCCAGCAACAGTTGGTGGTTACTGTGCAGGGGGCTGTCGATGCAGGGGCTTCTAGTTCTGGGGGTAGGAATGTGTCATTAGCGTCCCCCGAATCTCCGGTCAAATTGCCAGACCTTTTCTCAGGGGACAAAAAGGAGTTCAGGTCTTTCAGAGAAGGATGCAAGCTTTATTTTTCTCTAAGGCCCCGCTCCTCCGGGGATGAGTTCCAGAGGGTGGGGGTCATTATTTCCCTACTTCGGGGGGCTCCGCAAGCATGGGCTTTCTCTCTGTCTTCCTCTGCTCCTGAACGTATGTCAGTGAACGCATTCCTTGAGGCCCTCGGGCACATTTATGATGAGCCTGACCGAGTGCGATTGGCAGAGGACATGGTGATGAGTGTCTGTCAGGGGAAACACTCAGCTGAGTGGTTTTGTTCTGAGTTCCGCCGCTGGGCGGCAGAGGTCTCTTGGAGCGACGCCGCACTCTGAGGACTCTTTCGCAGAGGCTTGTCCGAGCGGCTGCAGGATGCCTTGGCGTTACATCCCCCACCTAACTCTCTCGAGGACGCCATGACCCAGGCCGTCCGGATGGACCGCAGGCTGCGGGCCAGAGGGGTGATGCAGGTGGATACTCCATTATTCCCCAGTGGAAAAGAGACTGCCCCTGAGCCCATGGATGTAGGCGCCCTCTCCCTGAAGGATACGGAGAGGAAACGCCGGAAGGACAAGCAGTTATGCTTTTACTGCGGTAAAACGGGACATTGGAAAAGGGAGTACCCGAATTGCCCGTCTTCAAACCCGGTCGGCGGGAAACGACTAGGTCTGGGTAGTCAACGGGGAGGCTGCTCAGACCCTCAGGTACCATTTTCTTCATTTTCTAAAGTATTACTGCCTGTGGAACTATTTGTGGATGGTAGTTCTTTTTCCTCTACAGCCTTCGTGGACTGCGGATCATCTATTAACCTCATTGACTCCCAATTGGTCACACACTGCAAGATAGGGACAGTTAGGCTCAAGGTTCCGATCAAGGTGATGGCCATTGACTCCTCTCCCCTCACTAAGGAGGGAATTCGCTTTATGTCTGATGTGTTTTCGCTCAGAGTGGGCGCTATTCATGTGGAAAACATAAGTTGTTTTGTGCTGGACAATCTACCTGCAGGGTTGGTGTTGGGCATGCCCTGGTTACAACGCCATAACCCAGTTATTCACTAGGAAAACGGGGGAGATTGTTCAATGGGGGTTTAATGATTTTGAGTTATGTGATAAATCCGCACTGCTGGTTGAACCAGTTAAATCTGTGTCTGTATCATCTGTCGAGCTGGAAGGTATTCCGGAATGCCTGAAGGACTTCGAAGATGTATTCTCCGAAAGCGAGGCCGAGACATTACCGCCACATAGACCCTTTGACTGCGCTATTGAGCTGGTCCCGGGGGCTATATTACCCAAAGCCCGTCTGTTTAATTTGTCTGGTCCCGAGCGCTTGGCTATGAAGGAGTACATTACTGAAAGTCTGCGCAAAGGACACATACGTCCTTCAGTCTCACCTGTGGCGGCAGGTTTCTTTTTTGTAAAGAAAAAAGATGGCGGGTTACGTCCCTGTCTCGACTTCCGGGAGCTTAATCAAATTACTGTACGGAATACGTACCCCCTTCCATTGATTCCAGATTTATGTAACCAACTATCAGGGGCAAAGTGGTTTTCTAAACTGGACCTTCGGGGGGCATATAATTTGATAAGGGTCCGGGAGGGGGATGAATGGAAAACCGCGTTCCTCACGACCGAGGGACTATTTGAAAATTTAGTCATGCCGTTTGGTCTTACCAACGCCCCTGCCATATTTCAGAATTTCATCAACGTGGTATTCTCGGATCTCATTGGTCGTTTTGTCGTTATCTACTTAGATGATATTTTGATATATTCCCCCGACAAGTATTCTCATTTGGAACATGTATGAACTGTGTTCCAAAGGCTTAGAGAAAATCATCTGTATGCCAAATTGGAGAAATGTGTATTCTGTGTACAAGAGTTGTCCTTTTTGGGGTTAATTGTATCCAGTGAGGGTTTTCGCATGGACCCCAAGAAGGTGCAGGCCATTGCGGATTGGGTGCAATCCCGAGATCTTAAGGGTCTTCAGCGCTTCTTGGGGTTCGCCAATTATTACCGCAAATTTATCCGGGGGTTTTCGCAAGTGGTCAAACCTCTCACGGATCTAACATGCAAAGATAAAAATTCCCTCTGCTTGCTGTCTTCTGCAACATATTCAAATGGTACAACTTCCCACCTCTGATTGCTGTCTCATCTGCTGCAATAGACTCTAATGGTAAAAATTCCCTCTGCTTGCTGTCTGCTGTGTCATCTGCTGCTTTACCATCTAGAAACATATTTTAATGTGTCTGCTAATTCTTTGTTATAAATCATTTGGTGCATTGTACTTAAAACTCACTGTTGCATTTCCATGACTGGGATCAGTGTAGATCTTATCTGGTGGAGGTGTTAAAATAGATGTTGCCAGGCTGAATGTCTTTGATCATCCCAAGAAAAAAACCCTGGTGTGCTGAGCCCAGCTGCCAAATTATCCTCAACCAGTTCCCACAATCCATCTCTTCTGACCCAGCAGTCTGGACTATAAATGTGAACCATTCTTAGGGGTGCACGCATGTGGGGGTGCACGCATCACAGAAGCAAAGCGTCACGAAGATAAGCATCGGGATACAGCAGTTATTACATGGCAGTGAGTCAGGGCTGGAGTCAGGTAACCCACACTCTGCTCTCCCTTTTATCCATGTGCTTTATTCCTATCCTCCTATGTTCTCTTGCAATCCACTTTCACCGACCAATCCCCCCTCCATCATGACTCGTATACATCGGCTCCTCTCTCTTTCCTTCTCCCATGTACAGCTCCCATGCACTTCTCACCTTCTTAAAAAGCCTCAGCCCATCTTGCCCAAATACACTGCACAAAAAATCTTCATACAATTCCATAAACTACTTGCTCTTTATCTTCCTGCTCCTACTGATTTCAGGGGACATCTCCCCCAACCCCGGTTCACCATCCCCCAACCTCAACCCCTACCCTACCTCACATCGAAACCTTAATAATCTTACTAATATCACTTGCACTCCTTCATCTCCTTCTTTCAATTGTGCCCTTTGGAATCCACGGTCTGTATGCAACAAGCTTCCTTTCCTACACAACTACTTTCTGAAAAACGCTCTGAATCTGTTGGCCCTCACGGAAACCTGGATTCAGGATTCTGACACTGTCTCTCCTGCTGCCATTTCCCATGGTGGCTTACAATTCTCCCATTCCCCGAGACCGACAAACAGACCTGGTGGTGGAGTCGGCATACTCCTGTCCCCACAATGCACTTTCCAGGTCATCCCCCCAGTTCCATCACTCTCATTCCCTTCTTTTGAAGTCCACACCATCAGGCTCTTTCGTCCCCTCTCCCTCAGAGTAGCGGTCATATACCGGCCCCCAGGCTCACCCACCCACTTCCTGGACCATTTCTCTGCCTGGCTGCCGCACTTCATGTCCTCAGAACTACCAACCCTTATCCTGGGAGACTTCAACATCCCCATTAACAGCCCCACTTCCACATCTGCATCCCAGCTTCTATCACTAACCACTTCTCTAGGCCTCTCTCAGTTCTCAACCTCTGAAACACACAAAGACGGTAACACCCTGGACCTGGTTTTCGCCCAGCTCTGCTCAATCTCCTACCTAGATAACTCACCGCTTCCCCTCTCTGACCACAACATTCTCTCCTTTACACTCACAAATCCTCGCTCACTCCAGCACCCTCCTACCTACCATTCAGTCAGAAATCTACAAGCCATTAACCCTCATACACTTTCAGACTCCCTACACTCATCATTGTCCCCAATCTCTTCTTTGTCCTGTCCTGATCTGCCTGTACATCACTTCAATGACACTCTTAGAAGCACCCTTGACCAAGTAGCTCCCCTCACCCTCAGAACCTCCAAACACAGAGTGAAACAGCCCTGGCTCACATCGCAAACCCGATTTCTCCAGTGATGCTCTAGGTGTGCTGAACGCTTATGGAGGAAAACACGCACACCAGAAGACTTCATACACTTTAAATTTATGTTAAGGACATATAACTCTGCCCTTCACCTCGCCAAACAGACCTACTTCACCACCCTGATCTCCTCACTATCCAACAACCCCAAGAAACTTTTTGACACCTTTCACTCCCTCCTCAGGCCAAAAGCACAAGCCCCTATCACAGACTTTTGCGCTGATGATCTGGCCTCCCACTTTATAGAGAAAATAGACAATATCCGTCAGGAAATCCGCTCCCAATCACCAAGTTCAGTGACTCCCATCCCTCCCTGCATTTCCCCTGGCTCACTCTCCACATTTGCTCCCATCACAGAAGAAGAAGTCTCCAGGCTCCTCTCCTCTTCTCGTCCGACTACATGCACAACCGACCCCATTCCCTCACATCTCCTCCAGTCTCTCTCCCCAGTCGTCACAACTCACCTAACTACAATCTTTAATCTCTCCCTCTCCTCTGGCATTTTCCCCTCCTCCTTCAAACACTCTATCATTACTCCATTACTAAAGAAACCCGCTCTCGACCCATCCTGCACAAACAACTACAGACCAGTCTCCAATCTCCCCTTCATCTCTAAACTCTTGGAGCGCCTGATATACTCACGCCCTATCCATTACCTCTCCACTCACTCCCTCCTAGACCCTTCACAGTCCGGTTTCCGCCCCCTACATTCGACAGAAACTGCACTCATCAAAGTGACCAATGACCTTCTGACAGCAAAACGTAATGGTGACCATTCTCTGCTCATTCTTCTCGACCTTTCTGCAGCTTTCGACACTGTTGACCATCCTCTCCTACTCTCTAGGCTCCAGTCACTAGGCATTAAGGACACTGCTCTTTTCTGGTTCTCCTCCTATCTTTCCGACCGCTCCTTCAGTGTTCTGTTTTCTGGCTCCACTTCATCTCCTCTTCCTCTCACTGTTGGGGTACTTCAGGGCTCAGTCCTTGGCCCCCTTCTCTTCTCTCTCTATACGGCCCCAATTGGACAGACCATCAGCAGATTTGGCTTTCAGTACCATCTTTATGCTGATGACACACAACTGTACACATCATCCCCTGACCTTACCTCTGCTGTACTACAGAACGCCACTGACTGTCTGTCTGCAGTCTCCAACATCATGTCTGCTCTCTATCTGAAACTCAACCTCTCCAAAACTGAACTTCTTCTGCTCCCACCATCTACTAACCTCCCTAAATCTGACATTTCCCTCTCTGTGGGTGGCACCATAATAACACCCCGACAGCAGGCGCGCTGTCTGGGTGTTATGTTCGACTCCGATCTCTCCTTCACCTCCCATATACAATCTCTTGCCCGCTCATGCCGCTTACACCTAAAGAACATCTCTAGAATCCGCCCTTTTCTCACCATGGAAACAACAAAAACTCTCACTGTTGCCCTGATCCACTCCCGCCTGGACTACTGTAATCCTCTATTAATTGGCCTCCCTCTCACTCGACTCTCCCCTCTCCAGTCTATCCTTAATGCAGCAGCCAGGGTTGTCCATCTGGCTAATCGTTACTCAGACGCGTCCGCTCTTCGCCAGTCGTTACACTGGCTGCCAATTCATTACAGGGTACAATTCAAAGTACTTGTTCTCACCCACAAAGCTCTCCACAGTGCTGCACCCCCTTACATCTCCTCCCTCATTTCTGTCTATCGGCCTAACCGACCGCTGCGCTCTGCAAATGACTTTCGACTAACCTCTGCCCTAATCCGTACCTCCCACTCCCGACTCCAAGACTTCTCCCGTGCTGCGCCAATCCTCTGGAATGCTCTACCCCAAGATATTAGGACCATCCACAATTTGCATAGTTTTAGGCGCTCGCTCAAAACACATTTGTTCAGAGTGGCCTATCACATTCAGTAATCAAAGTCATGTTATGTTTGTGTGTGTGTAGCCCATTCACTATCTCCATCTAACCCCCACCCCCTGAAGATGGCTGGACCGTCATTGTAAATACATCATTGTAAATACAAACCTGTGCTTTGTATCTCCCCCACCTCATTGTAGATTGTAAGCTCCACGAGCAGGGTCGTCTTATTTCGCTTTAATTATTGTATTGTTAACGTTGTTACTTATGACTGTTGTGTTTGAAACTGTTCAACTGTAAAGCGCTGCGGAATATGTTGGTGCTATATAAATAAAGATTATTATTATTATTAAAGGTGCGGATGTGAGAAATTGGTCCTCACTCACAAAAGAGGCCTTTGCAATGCTGAAAAAATGTTTTATGTCTGCTCCTGTGTTAGTGCAGCCAGATCCGTCCAAACCATTCGTCGTGGAAGTGGACGCCTCTGAGGTGGGGGTGGGGGCGGTGTTGTCCCAAGGGCCTGCCACTCTAACCAACCTCAGGCCATGTGCTTTCTTTTCCAAGAAGTTCTCTGCTGCGGAAAGAAATTACGACGTAGGCAATAGAGAGCTTCTTGCGGTCAAATTGGCGTTTGAAGAATGGAGGCACTTTTTGGAGGGGGCCAGTCACCCGGTTACGGTGATCATGGATCACAAAAATTTGTCGTACATTGAGTCTGCTAAAAGACTAACGCCCAGACAGGCCCGTTGGTCACTTTTTTTTTCCCGCTTTCAGTTTACGATTACATTTCTTCCAGGGTCTAAGAATGTCAAGGCTGACGCCTTATCACGCAGTTTTCAGCCGGTGTCGCCCCCTGAGCCACCGTCCTCCATTCTTCACCCTGGGGTTGTGATAGCAGAGGTCTCATCTGAATTGGAACGGGAGATTCTGGGGGCCCAGTCGCTGGCCTCGGCGGCCAAGCCGGAGGGGAAGTTGTTTGTCCCAGAGCAACTTCGCCTGAAACTCTTGCAGGAGTTCCATGAATCCAAGCTGAGTGCTCACCCTGGTATTTCAGCCACACGTCTGGCGGTGGCTAGGACCTTTTGGTGGCCTACCCTTGGTTCGGACATAAAAAAATTTGTTGCTGGTTGTGGGGTCTGCGCTCGTTCTAAAAGCTCTCATAGCCAGCTGGCAGGGGAGCTGATACCCTTGTCAGTGCCCGAAAGGCCATGGACTCACTTATCCATGGATTTTGTTACCAATCTCCCTCCATCTAAGGGTAATACAGTGGTATGGGTAGTGGTGGACAGGTTTTCTAAGCAGGCTCATTTCGTACCCCTGACCGCACTACCGTCAGCTGAGACGTTGTCCAGGTTGTTTGTGCAGCATGTGATCCGGTTGCATGGGGTACCCCTGAATGTGGTGTCTGATCGTGGTGTGCAGTTTGTGGCTAAGTTTTGGCGTGCTTTCTGCAAAAAATTAGGTATGTCCTTTTCGTCTGCATACCATCCTGAGAGCAATGGGCAGACGGAGCGCACTAACCAGTCCCTGGAACAGATCCTCAGGTGTCTAACCTCTGCTAGACAGAATGACTGGTGCGATGCACTGCCGTTGGCTGAATTTGCCTTCAATAGTCGGGTGAGTCAATCCACTGGTAGGTCCCCTTTCTTGATTAACTATGGGTTCAGTCCTCATTTTGGTGAGTTTTCTCGTCTGGATTCGGGGTGTCCTGGGGCTGAGGACTCTGTTCAGTGGTTAAAAGATACATGGGCAGAAGTCCAGCGGCGTATATCTAGGTCTCAAGGCAGGTATAAGTTTTTCGCGGACAGGAAACGAACACCTGGTCCCATGTTTCGGGTGGGAGAGAAAGTTTGGCTCTCCACGCGAAACATTAAGTTAAAGATTCCGTCAGCCAAGTTAGGACCCAAATTCATTGGCCCGTACAAGATTGTGGAAAAAATCAATCCCGTGGCGTATAGACTGTGCCTTCCACCCTCCTTCAAGATCCCTAACGTCTTCCACAAATCTCTACTGAAACCTTTTGAAGCAGTCCGGGGAGACTCCGAGTCTGCTGCTCCTCCGGTTTTGGTCGAGGGGCAGGTGGAGTACGAGGTTGGTCATATCGTAGATTCCAAGTTGGTACGGCGGTCGGTACAGTACCTGGTTCATTGGAAGGGGTATGGACCGGAGGACAGGTCCTGGGTACCGGCCCGGTTGATGCATGCTGATCGCCTGGTGCGGGCTTTCCATGCTAAGTACCCGGGCAAGCCTGGGGGTCCAGAGGCCCCCCGTTGAGAGGGGGTACTGTCATGATCTCAGTGCGGGTTTGACTCGCACACGTGGGGTTAATGTCTGGAACCAGTGCTGATGACTGGCATTTCTGGGGTTAAAGGTTGTGATCCCGGTGCAGGCTTACCTGCACACCTGGGGCTATGATTGTGGCCTCTCCCTGGTTCTGGGGGAGGCTTTTTATAGCCTCAGGACGCTCCCATCCCTGTCAGTTATACTCTTGCCCTTGGCATTGTGTGGTGACCCCTGAGTGTGTTAGTGCTGTGTTCTGGTTACTTGATTCTCTGTGTATGACTCGGTCTGTTCCCTGGATATCGCTTTGGATTCTGCCTGGTACCTCCTATGTCTGTTTGGTTTTGATCTCTGCTTGGCCCTGATTATCCGCTCTGTCTCCTCCCTGGTACTGTGCTGTGATCCTGTGTATGACCTTTGGCTTTGTCTGACCTCCCGTCTGTTTATCCCTCCTGTACCTCGCTGGTCTGTATTGTGCATGACTTCTGCTTTGCCATAATCTGAGTTCTCTGAACCCTGACACTATTAGTTGAAGCACGCCTGGTCACCTCTGCTGCCCTGCTCCCCAGGTAACTCTTAGCACTGCTTCTGTACTCAGGACACGCGCACTGGCTCTATGAGCAAGTGTAGTGCGGTGTCTCTGACAGCACAGTTCTGGAAGAACATTCTTTGGACAGATGAAACCAAGATCACCTCTTCCAGAATGATGGAAAGAGAAAAGTATGGCGAAGGCGTGGTCCAGCTCATGATCCAAAGCATCCCACAACATCTGTAAGACACAGCGGAGGCAGTGTGATGGCTTGGGCATGCATGGCTGCCAGTGGCACTGGGTCACTAGTGCTTATTGATGATGTGACACAGGACAGAAGCAGCCGAATGAATCCTGAGGTGTTCAGAGCCATACTGTGTGCTCAGATCCAGCCAAATGCAGCCAAACTGATGGGTCGTCGTTTCATACTACAGATGGACAATGACCCAAAACATAAAGCCAAAGCAACCCAGAAGTTTACTAAAGCAAAGAAGTGGAATGTTCTTGAATGGCCAAGTCAGTCACCGGATCTCAACCCAATGGAGCATTTCACTTGTTAAAGACTAAACTTCAGACAGGCCCACAAACAAACAGCAACTGAAAACCACCGCAGTGAAGGCCTGGCAGAGCATCAAAAAGGAGGAAACACAGCGTCTGGTGATGTCCATGAGTCCAAGACTTCAGGCAGTCATTGCCAACAAAGGGTTTTCAGCCAAGAAATGAACATTTTATTTTTCAATTATTTAATCTGTCCAATTACTTTTGGTCCTTTAAAAAACAGGGTGGCCCATGTTAAGGAGCTGACACTCCTAAACCCTTCATCCAATGTTAATGTGGACACCCTCAAATGAAAGCTGAAAGTCTGAACTTCAACTGCATCTGAAGTGTTTTGTTTAAAATTCATTGTGGTAGTGTCTAGAACCAAAACTAGAAAAATGTTGTCTCTGTCCAAATATATATGGACCTAACTGAATCTATAACTTTGTATGTAACCCCCCTTCTCATGTACAGCACCATGGAATTAATGGCGCTATATAAATAAATAATAATAATAACAATAATAATTTATATTTTTTTGTTCTAAAAAAGCATCCAAGCATTTTTCACAACCATCTATGGTTCCAATTGTGAGCAGCTCCTAAGGACGATCATTCCCCAGATTAATAGTTTCCATTGTACAGAAACTTTCCTCTCTTCCGACACAGGGTGTGCCCTCTTGACGTTTGTGTGGGTTTTATGCGAAACCACTTTTAACCACAACTTTTCTATGGGTCACTTCTGTACTTGTATAAGTCAATCATGTCACCTTCTATGTGTCATCTCAGGACAAGCTACATTTCATTGCTGTAGTCCTTCCTCATAACTAGGCTCCTCCATGGCCGTCATCAGTTCTGTGGCTTTTATTTGTAACTTCTCTGGGTCCGTCCTCTTTCCTATGAACTGGAGCCCAGGACTGAGCTGCATATTCCAGATGAGGTTGTACTAAAGCTTTGTACTGTGATCATGTTAGATCATTGTCTTGCAAGTTCATGACAGTATCCTGCTGGCTTTAGAAGCAGCTAATTGACTCCTTAACATTTTTCACTCTTTGTTTCATTGCAGCCATTTGGTAAATTCAAAAAAGTTCATTTTTTTCTCATTAATGTGCACTCTATCTTGACTGAAAAAAACAGAAATGTAGAAATTTATGCAAATTTATTAAAAAAGAAAAAACAAAATTTCACATGGTCATAAGTATTCAGACACTTTGCCCAGACACTAGTGTTGAGCATTCCGATACCGCAAGTATCGGGTATCGGCCGATACTTGCTGTATCGGAATTCCGATACCGACTTCCGATATTTTTTCAATATCGGAATTCGGCATCGGAATCGGAAGTTCAGTTGATTGACGGCCTGACGTCATCATGATGCGCGGTGTGTGCGCATCATGATGCGCCGTCATTTCGGGCCTTCCGGGGGTCTCTGCCGGCCTGCCGGGGGGCTGTGCCGGCCTGCCGGGGGGCTGTGTGGACTGCCCGGGGTCTGTACCGGACTGCCGGGGGGCTGTGCCGGCCTGCCGGTGGTCTGTGCACCCTGTGGGGGTCTGTACCGGCCTGCCGGGGGGCTGTGCCGGCCTGCCGGGGGGCTGTGCTGATGTCCGGGGGTCTGTGCAAGCATCGTCCGATGGGACTACAAGTCCCATCGGGCGATGCCTGCTACCATGACAGTGATTGACACATTAGCCAATGATGGGACAGTAGTAGTCCCATCATCCGGCTAATGTGTTAAATGTTAAAAAAAAAAAAAAAAAAAAATACTACATACATACTACATGCATGCTACATACATACTACATGCATGCTACATACATACTACATATATACTACATACATACTACATACATGCTACATACATACTGCATGCTACATACATACTACATACATGCTACATACATACTACATATATACTACATACATACTACATACATGCTACATACATACTGCATGCTACATACATACATACTACATACATACTACATGCATGCTACATACATACTACATATATACTACATACATGCTGCATGCTACATACATACTACATACATACTACATACATGCTACATGCATGCTACATACATACTACATATATACTACATGCATGCTACATACATACTACATGCTACATACATACTACATATATACTACATACATACTACATACATGCTACATACATACTACATACATGCTACATACATACTACATACATACTACATACATGCTACATGCATGCTACATACATACTACATATATACTACATGCATGCTACATACATACTACATGCTACATACATACTACATATATACTACATACATGCTACATACATACTGCATGCTACATACATGCTACATACATACTACATACATACTACATACATACTACATGCATGCTACATACATACTACATGCATGCTACATACATACTACATGCATGCTACATACATACTACATGCATGCTACATACATACTACATGCTACATACATACCACATATATACTACATACATACAATACATTCATACAATACATACATAGACATACAGTACATATAACATAGAGTAACATACTTACCAATACTTGTCACATTGTTCCCCGAAGCCATTGTCTATTCCGGGATAAATATTAACATAACAAACCACAAAAATACTCACCCACGATCCGAAGCAGTCCACGAGTGTGTCCCACGACGATCTTGGGTAGAGAACTGCAGCATCAGATGATGCTGCCGTTCTCTACGGGCTGCAGAAATCCAATGACGGAAGGTAGGTATCCTTCCGCACTGTATTCCTCCGCCACTTAAAAAAAAAAAGTCCCTAGTCTCACTTTATGCCATTGCTGTGTGGGAATTTCCCACACAGCAATGGCATAAAGTGAGACTAGGGACTTTTTTTTTTTAAGTGGCGGAGGAATACAGTGCGGAAGGATACCTACCTTCCGTCATTGGATTCCTGCAGCCCGTAGAGAACGGCAGCATCATCTGATGCTGCAGTTCTCTACCCAAGATCGTCGTGGGACACACTCGTGGACTGCTTCGGATCGTGGGTGAGTATTTTTGTGGTTTGTTATGTTAATATTTATCCCGGAAAAGACAACGGCTTCGGGGAACAATGTGACAAGTATTGGTAAGTATGTTACTCTATGTTATATGTACTGTATGTCTATGTATGTATTGTATGAATGTATTGTATGTATGTAGTATATATGTGGTATGCATGTAGCATGCATGTAGTATGTATGTAGCATGCATGTAGTATGTATGTAGCATGCATGTAGTATGTATGTAGTATGTATGTAGTATGTATGTAGTATGTATGTAGTATATATGTAGTATGTAGTATGAATGTAGTATATATGTAGTATGTATGTAGCATGTAGTATGTAGCATGCATGTAGTATATATGTAGTATGTATGTAGCATGTAGTATGTAGCATGCATGTAGTATATATGTAGTATGTATGTAGCATGTAGTATATATGTAGTATGTATGTAGTATATATGTGGTATGTATGTAGCATGTAGTATGTATGTAGCATGCATGTAGTATATATGTAGTATGTAGCATGTAGTATGTATGTAGCATGCATGTAGTATGTAGCATGTAGTATGTATGTAGCATGCATGTAGTATATATGTAGTATGTATGTAGTATGTATGTAGCATGCATGTAGTATATATGTAGTATGTATGTAGCATGTAGTATGTATGTAGCATGCATGTAGTATATATGTAGTATGTATGTAGTATGTATGTAGCATGCATGTAGTATATATGTAGTATGTAGCATGTAGTATGTATGTAGCATGCATGTAGTATGTAGCATGTAGTATGTATGTAGCATGCATGTAGTATATATGTAGTATGTATGTAGCATGTATGTAGTATGTAGTATGAATGTAGCATGTATGTAGTATGCATGTTGTATGTATGTAGCATGTAATTTTTTTTTTTTTTTACATTTAACACATTAGCCGGATGATGGGACTACTACTGTCCCATCATTGGCTAATGTGTCAATCACTGTCATGGTAGCAGGCATCGCCCGATGGGACTTGTAGTCCCATCGGACGATGCCTGCACAGACCCCCGGAGCCTGCACAGCCCCCCGGCAGGCCGGCACAGCCCCCCGGAGCCTGCACAGCCCCCCGGCAGGCCGGCACAGCCCCCCGGCAGGCCGGCACAGCCCCCCGGAGCCTGCACAGACCACCGGCAGGCCGGCACAGACCACCGGAGCCTGCACAGACCCCCTGGCAGGCCGGCACAGCCCCCCGAAAGGCCCGTACAGACCCCAGAGAGGCTGTACAAGGGCAGGAAAGGGTTTTTCTTATTCCAATACCGGAAGTCCCATAGACTTGAATGGGACTTCCGGTATCGGAATCGGCGATACCGATACTTTTTTTAAAGATCGGCCGATACCATCCGATACGATACTTTGAAGTATCGGACGGTATCGCTCAACTCTACCAGACACTCATACAGCTCTGGCAAAAATTAAGAGACCACGACATCAAATCCCTGCCATGGCAGCCTATTCTCCAGACCTGAACCCCACTGAAAACCTCTGGAATGTAATCAGGAGGAAGATGGAGTGTCACAAGCCATCACACAAAGAAGAACTGCTGACATATGTGTACCAGGAGCGGCATAAGGTCACCCAGAAGCCGTGTGAGAGACTGGAGGAAAGCAGCCAAGACGCAGGAAAGCTGGGATTAACAATCATGGTTATTCCACAGAATACTGATCTCTGAACTCTTCCTGAGGTAAAACATTAGGATTGTTGTTTCTACATGATTATGAACTTGTTTTCTTAGCATTATTTGAGGTCTGAAAGCACTGGGTTTTTTGTTATTTGGCCATTTCTCCTTTTCAGAAAAAAAATACAAAATTTATTGCTTGGAAATTCGGAGACATGTTGTCAGGAGTTTATAGAATAAAAGAGCAATTTACATTTTACTCAAAAATATAAAGTGAAAAATCAGACAAACTGAACATTTGAAAGTGGTCTCTTAATTTTTGCCAGAGCCGTATTTAAGTCAGATGCTGTCCATTTCCTTGTGATCCTCCTTGAGACGGCTCTACTCCTTCATTGGAGTCCAGCTGTGTGTAATTACACTGATAGGACTTGATCTGTAAAGGCGCACACCTGTCTATATAAGACCTCACAGATCACAGTGCATGTCAGACCAAATGAGAATCATGAGGTCAAAGGACCTGGCCAAGGAGCTCAGAGACAGAATTGTGGCAAGGCACAGATCTGGCCAAGGTTACAAAAGAATTCCTGCAGCACTCAAGGTTCCTAAGAGCACAGTGACCTCCATAATCCCCAAATAGAAGAAGTTTGGGACCACCAGAAGTCTTCCTAGACCTGGCCGTCCAGCCAAACTGAGCAATCGTGGGAGAAGAGCCTTGGTGAGAGGTAAAGAAGAACCCCAAGTTCACTGTGGCTGAGCTCCACAGATGCAGGGAGATGGGAGAAAGTTCCACAAAGTCACCTATCCCTGCAGCCCTCCACTAGTCAGGTGTTTATGGCAGAGTGACCCAACAGAAGCCTCTTCTCTGTGCCAGACATACGAAAACCTGCAGAGAGTTTTCTAAAAAACACATGAAGGACTCCTAGACTATGAGAAATAAGATTCTCTGGTCTGATGAGACGAAGATAGAACTTTTTGGTGATAATTCAACACTGAATGTGTGTAGAAAACCAAGCACTGCTCATCACCTGCCCAATACAATCCCAACAGTGAAACATGGTGGTGGCAGCATCATGCTATGGGGGTGTTTTTCAGCTGCAGGGACAGGACAACTGGTTGCAATTGAAGGAAACATGAATGCGGCCAAGTACAGAAATATCCTGGATGAAAACCTCTTCCAGAGTGCTCTGGACCTTGGACTTGGCCGAAGGTTCACCTTCCAACAAGACAATGACCCTAGGCACACAGCTAAAATAACAAAGGAGTGGTGTCAGAACAACTCTGTGACCATTCCTGACCGGCCCAGCCAGAGCCCTGACCCAAACCCAACTGAGCATCTCTGGAGAGACCTGAAAATGGCTGTCCACCAACTTTCACCATCCAACCTGATGGAACTGTAGAGGATCTGCAAGGTAAGAATGGCAGAGGATCCCCAAATCCAGGGGTGAAAAACTTGTTGCATCATTCCCAAGAAGACTCATGGCTGTACCAGCTCAAAAGGTGCTTCTACTCAATATTGAGCAAAGGGGCTGAATACTTAGTGTTCACTAATGAGAAAAAATGAACTTTTATGAATTTACCAAATGGCTACAATGAAACAAAAAGTGAAAAATTTAAAGGGCTCTGAATACTTTCCACACCCACTGTATAATATCTGCAGATTACTCTTGTAACGTGCTGCTGCAGTGCAGTACAGCGCAACCTTCACCAGGGGGTGCTGGTGAGGGAAGAGAGGTTACACACACACACACAGTGCAGTAGCACAGAGCAACAGCACAGATGTCACAGGTAACAAAAGAGTGGTCAGACTAGCCGAAGTCAGCAACTGTCAGGAGCAGAAGTACAAAGGGAGACAGCAAGTGCGTAGTCAGGGACGAGCGAGAAGTCAGGACCTACCAGGAACGTGGTGTCAGAAACGTAAGACGGAAGCCGTTGTCAGGGTACAAGCCAGAGGGTCAAAAGCCAGTCGGAAAGCGTGGTATCAGAAATGGAAAAGCCAGAAGCAGAGTCCAGAGATCAAGCAGAGTCATACACAGGTCCAGGTAATCAAGGGCAGAAGGAACACTAATGGAATACAGGTCAGAGGCACTAGCTTGGAAACTTGCAGTATAGCTGACGCTGTCCTGCAGGCTGCAGATAACTGAAATAGCCCAGCCAGCTCCAGAATGAGGCAGAGGGGATTAACCCCTGCATGACCAGTCCAAAGAGAAAACAGCAGAAAACAAACACTGGACTGGATCATGACAATTCTACTCTAAAAGTGACTCTCCAAGTTTTACTCTCCTTAGAACATATGGTGTTGCATATTATTACTGACCATGTGCTTAGCTTTATACCCCCTGAAGGAGGCAGCAGTGAAACGTGCACTGGGGCTGACACCATTGCAGTGATACAGGCACATTCTGGTGCGAGTTCGTTTTTCACTTTATATAATCATGTTTAGCACTTAGCCTCATGTTCATGTTATATGGCACCGGACACTTTGTCTTCCTCTGATAGGCTGTGGATCATTACTACAGTCATGCATTTGGTGTCTTATACACTGATCCACATATTTCTACACAAGTGATGTGCGATCCATGTGGCACTGACACACTGTGTTTCCACTCTTCTGCAGTCTTTGCAGGAAAGGAGGAGAAAGTCCTCTCAAGCAATCCTGGCTGAGCGATTCTTCCATCAAAATTTCCTCCACCCATCCAGCGGCAGGACAGACAGTGTGTGCAAGGTGTGACAGTGGAGCAGTGGATACTGGCAGATCTATAAGAATCAATGTTTTTGGAGGGTTTTGAATTTCAGAAGATTTGCTCTTCTCTGCTGTCTCTGCTCGCCTAACAGTTTACATCCATCCCCTTCAGACATGGCTGAGAAGCTAGCCACCCCAGAAAGTCCCATCTACAGTCAGAAGGTTCTCCAGGACAGTACAGACTTGGGTTCTGGACACGAGACCATTATATCCACATATAGACATGGGTACCTGGTTCATGGGCTCGTGGCATATGGTATAATCCTCATTGATCCATCTCACCGGTCACTCGAGGACATGATCACCAGATTACAGACCTGAAGCCTCGGATTGATATCATCAATGATCATATAGAGAGCAACCTATGGGTCAGTCCAGGTCCAGCAGATGAAGAGAAAAGGTAAAAAGTTCAGCTGCTGCAAAACATTTCTTTAGAAAAACGAGTGAAAAGATATTATTTAAAAACATCAAAAATTTGAATGCTCTATAAACAAGAAAACCCATAGCATAAGGCCGACGCGTTTCGAGAGCTGCCACGCTCTTAATCATAAACAATTTTTTGTTTGCATTAGGTGGAATTTTTGCCCTTTCTCTTCATGTCTACTTACCTGAGACTGGAGTCAGGAATTGTCCGTGCCCCTTGTGGGTCGTCGCCTGCACTCGGGAGCTGATGAGGACTCTGTTTTATCTTTGACCTGTCCGGCACATATCTGCTTTATGACGCAACGTCCATCACACACAATAACAGCATCCAGACGTTATGTCGAGGGCGTCCTCGTCGGTCCACAACTTCCTACACATTGCTTATAGTTTTATATGCTCTTACTTCAGATTTCCTAGATGGGGTCACAGTCTGTGGATTCTGCAGATGGGATCTGGTTCTAGCGACCGGTCCACAGATTGAAAAATCACGGAGTATCACAGCCCTGACATGAGATTCTGCGGACACCGCAATGATTTGTGGGTGTATATATATTTATAGATCTCCAGTGGTCAGTATATTCCTATGACCTGAGGATGGATCTGTGTATATGATACATGTGATGTGTATAGGGTGTATACACGTGGCAGTGAATCTAGTGATATATATGATATGAGGTTGTATATATCCTGTATATGGACTGATATATGTCTGATATAGAGCGGTATATATCATTGAGATGGGAATATGTATATATCTGAGGTTGTATATAACATGGGGTCAGAGTATACTGTATATATATATATCTATATATGTGTGTGTGTTTCTGTCCTGAGGATCAGGATATAGAGAATATAGAGGTTGTATATACTGTCTGTAGGTGACGTGGGGGTGGATATATATGTATATAGTAGGGAGGTGAACCTGTCAATATTTATAGCTATGATCATCTGACTCTTAGGACACAGATTCGCTATAATTATAGATTTGCTCCTGTGAAGATCTCCAGGGTTCCGGCACCTCGGCGTCAGCAGAAGCTAATGATAATGAAGGGTTTGCTGATTATGGGGTCAGATAATGATGGCTTCTCAGGGTGTAATCTGGAGACTGTGATGGGACCTGCTCACTGCGGGATACTTGGATCTGGGGAATAGCAAAGGACACTGACAATATCCAATCTTCTGTATGACCAGCACAGTGTACCATATAAAGGAAGCCCTCCATGATAGAGGCCTGTACGTAAATGGAGGTGAAAGGAAAAAATGTCTTCTTACTGGGGCTTGTGAAGATCGTCATACTTGACTTTGTTATCGCTTTTTTGCATCATGGATAGAGAATGATTGATGTTTGACCAAGAGTCGGCAGCACAAGGACATCTGGGCAAACGTTGGCCACACACTTCGGATAGTGGAAGGGCACGATCATAGCAATGACACACTCATCCATATTTTACTCCTTACTCACGTTTAAAGTGTTTGAAAATGGCCATACATGCTCAACGACATGGGTGAAGTAAGAGCGAACGTTCTGAAAAAAAGCTTTCAAGAAAGGTCTTTATGAGTGACAGATATTTGTCCAACAATCAAATTAAAATCTCAATATGTCTGTCTTCAGTCCAGACGTCTATGATCAGTCCTCTAAAGTGATCGAGAGGTCAAAATGAAAGCTAGTTAAGGCAGTCTACTTGCATCAATGTTTGACTAATGCTTGTCTGCCTGTTTCGTGCATCGGCACCAGATCTAGCAAACAGCTATGTAGAGCAGGTCTCTAGATGGTCACATTGTGAGTAACCTCGCATAGAAGAGTGTGGCGCCTCTGAGGGTTTAGTCGCTACAGAGGAACTGCACCTCCTCCTGAGGTGTGGTGCCCCACCATCCAGGTAAGGTGGGGACACCTGACCACACTCCAACACCTGCATCCCACACACCATAGTAGTGTAGCAAAGCACCCTTTGGTGGCTCCCTGCTTGGAACACGAAGAGTGCTGGGAGGTGGGTGGAGCTTAGTCTGCACCAAAAGAGCGGGAAGAGTTTAGGATTTAGTCAGTCTGACAGGGTCAGAAGGAGAGAAAAGATCCCCGGAGTGGGATGGACGAGGGAAGTGCTGCAGCAGACCTCAGTGACCTGGGTCTGCTGGCACAGGGAAGAGACATTGATGGAAAGCCTGACTCTTTATAAGAAAGATAGATTTGAATGGAACGTAAGGAGAAGAGGAGGACTGAGGATTAGGGTTAGAGCAGAACCCTTCCCAAGTTCACAGCGCAAGGCCGGGGTCCGGTCCCAGGGGTTGTATGGATACTAATGGTCCTGCAGCAGACACCGGAGGAATAGAAGTTGTCACCACTTTATCCCCACACAAGACTTGGCGTCACAACAGCAACATAAGAGAGAGCCAGGAATTAGTAGCAAGGAGTCTCCGAAGCAGGCTACAGCTGTCTGCCATACAAGTAGAGTTCATAGGAACATCTGACAGGAGGAACTCCAGTGTCACTCAGTACTGAGAGTACTTCACTATAGGTGCAAAAAGGAGACGTTCAGAAAAGGCATATATTTTGGCGGAGTGTGGGAAAGGAGTACTTCATCTTGCCTGGAGGTTGGCTGAGCTCCTGACCCAGAGGACACGGCACGGATGCAGGCACCTGTACCATCACAGACTGTGAGTAAAGCTTTGGAACTACATGCCCTGGTGTCCTCCGCTTATACCTGTGCCCACACTCCGCACTGCTACATCTCTGTGCCTGGCACTGCACCATCTACGTCTCCTTTCTATCTCCTCACCTACACTGCCCTGGGAATACTGCCCTACCTGTGGAGGGCCACAACATCATTGCTGCACTACACCATCTGTCCCAGAGGATCTGTTCACAGCGTCGGCTTAACACCTCTCTTGTCGAACACCACAGGTGGTGTCACAAATCATTTCTACACCAAATTTCAACCATTGCCCACACGTGCAATGAACATTTCCGCTATCTACAATGGGCGCCCAGGGCCACGGACCGGGTCACAGCTGCCGTGACAAATCCCCCTCTTGGAGATCCGCGGGCCCGGTACCGAGTAACCCCCACCAGCTCTGGGAGGGCAACCCAACAGCACATCTGGATGTTTATCTGTCAGTATCAGAGGCGTAGCTAGGGGTTCAGCTCAGGGGGGGGGGCGAAAAATCTGAGTGGGCGCATAGCCAGGAACCCTGATTACAACTAAGGTGGTGAACCCAGTGGCAGTAGCTCTGGGTGGGCCCCCTCAGAGCCTGGGGCGATCTCACCCTCTGCCTCCCTGGTAGCTACGCTACTTGTCAGTATCATCCAATCTCCAGCTTGAAGGGCTTTATATAATAGTGTGGTGGTCTGCTTCAAGATAGAATTCTGAATGGTGGTAAGGTGGGCACAGCTGGATGTAAATGTACTGCCTCGATGTGACAGTTTTAGCTGTCTTTATATAGGAAACAGCAGGAACGTGGGATGCAGTAACAGACTGGAGGCAGAGCAAGGGTTAAAGGGGGTTTAATAATACAGTGGATACTCCACGCAGGGAGAAGTGGGTGAAAGGGCCTACTTCAGCAGGGATATTATAACTAAATAGGTTTAGGCAAATAAGGCAAGAAGTTCAGAAGTTTTAAACTTATCAAACCAGCGACTTCGGCAGTTGGAATCCTGGGTGCAAATGTTGGAGCCACAGCCATGGCGTGTATGGGGTCCGGCGTGGTCCTGGAGAAGATGGCGTCCTGGATCCTGGCGACGGCGGTGATTTCTCGTGGTCCTGGTGACGGTCTTAGGTACGGAAGATGAGGGAGCAGAGACGATAAAGTCTCTATCCTGGGCAGTGTTTATCACTGCACAGCAACTATGTGCGGACTTATCACGGCACAGTTTAAAACAGGTCACCCGGCTTTCCTGCTGGTACGGGCGCGTAAATACTTTCCTCCCACGGGCCTTATGACTCACTGTCAGATGTGTCGAAGGTGTCAGTGGTAGCAGCGGAGTTGGTGATGTTAGCGGTAGCAGCGAAGTCGGTGGACACGAGGCAAGTGTCTGTCGACTGTCTCTGGTAGTGACGCTGCGGCCCTTCATGCTTGGGCCTACTCCGACACGATGCTTTGAGGTCAGAGCCCTCGCACCATCCACCTGTGTGCTGCACATTCCCTCCAAGTCTGACCTGTTTCCCGCACGCAGTGGCCTTTTTAGCTTAGCCGCGCCCCCTATCAACGGGTGCAAAAGTTGGTCCGAGGCCTTAACCTTTCCCCTGTGCAACAGAGGTGACAGCCCCAACAGTTCCGGATCCGTCACGGAAAAGGTACGCCTACCTTGCTTCTTCCCCTTACAATTATGCCAGCAATGGGAGAACTGTGTATCACTACTGCGGGTGGAGGGAGGCAAGAGCTGGATGCCGTCACTCGTGGGGCTCTGGATGTGGCCCATGGCCCTCTCTTAGACTTTTATGTATATTACTGAAAATGTTGACTTGCTTTCACTATCTGCTATAAAGAGCCGCGGCTCCTTGCTCCGCTGGCTACAAGTGACTTATAACAATGTTCTCTCTTTATATTGAGCTGCGCAGTGAAATCCTGGTGCTTGTGTTTTTGGACTCGGCACATACAGTTTGTTTTTGTGTGTAAGACCTGATGTCGCTGCACCCTCTGTAGTTTATACTGAGCATACACTGGTTTCCAACAAGATATTAGACTAAATAGGAGCAGGTCGTTGTTGTCTTATTTATAGTCACTCAATGTGGACGTACTTGTGCCGCGTAGTTGCACAACAGCAGAACGTTTCCAAAACTAAACAGTCTATGGATTCTCCACCTCTCCTGGTGCGCTTCAGCTCACATAATTACTTTAGCACCATTGGATTTGCAACCCACGTTCAGCTCACAGATTCTGTCAGAGTGGCTTCTACAAAGCCCCTTTGTGGACACCAATCTTCTTTGCCAAGTTCTGTCTTAGAGGCAATATGTTGTCTATAACCTGGTGCAGCAGACAGTTCAGGATGTTTCTACAATTAAGGCCTCTTTCACACATCAGTTTTTCGCCATCAGGCGCGATCCGGCTATTTTTACGAAAACCGGACCCGGCGAAATGCAATGTCGGATCCGGTTCCCGTTGCTTGATGTCAAGCAGTGTTTCCCGAACTCCAGTCTTCGTGGTACCCACAGGTCATGTTTTCAGGATTTCCTTTTGAGCAACACTATGGGAATCCTGAACACATGACCCATTGGGAACCACTAGGACTGGAGTTTGTGAAACACTGATGTTGTATACTAATCACTTTGTCCTTTCTCATTTCAGGGGAGAGAATTGTGAAGCGGTGGCGGTCTGTGAAGGATCGTTTCAAGAACCAGAATGGTGACCGGTGTGCAAACCCTGTCTTATGAGGAAAGGTTGCAGGATTTGGGAATGTTTAGTTTGCAAAAGAGAAGACTGAGAGGAGACTTAATAGCTGTCTACAAATATCTAAAGGGCTGTCACATTGTAGAAGGATCAACTTTATTCTCATTTGCACAAGGAAAGACTAGAAGCAATGGGATGAAACTGAATGGGAGGAGACACAGATTAGATATTAGAAAAAACTTTTTGACAGTTAGAGTGATCAATGAGTGGAACAGGCTGCCACGAGAGGTGGTGAGTTCTCCTTCAATGGAAGTCTTCAAACAGAGGCTGGACAGACATCTGACTGGGATGATTTAGCGAATCCTGCTTTGAGCAGGGGGTTGGACCAGATGGCCCAGGAGGTCCCTTCCAACTCTACGATTCTATGATTCTATAAGAAGGAGTTCAATAAAGAGATGCGAGCCCCAAGTGGATCTGGAGGACGCAGGAGCAAGTACTAGTACGCACGAGCCCTGTAGTTCCTCCGAGCCACAATGGTCACGAGAAGGTAAATATTACACACCCCATGTCCAAAAGTAATGTTTACATGTCTAATTTTTTTTTCAGCCAGGGCCAATGGCATGTTAGTATATTAATTGTGTTTTTTTCTCTTTATTCCACAGCACGGTGACCAGCACTCGGGAGCCTGCAAGGTTGGACCCTTCTGAAGCGATCCCTGAGGAGACCGGCACCGAGGGACACTTCATCCA
The DNA here is from genome assembly GCF_039654945.1 of Dendrobates tinctorius. NCBI lineage: Eukaryota > Metazoa > Chordata > Amphibia > Anura > Dendrobatidae > Dendrobates > Dendrobates tinctorius. The sequence goes on along the minus strand of NW_027361918.1, from coordinate 7,210,985 downwards.
CCCCGGTACATCTGCACCTTCCCAGCCTTCCCACACATTCGACCCATCTGTCCCATCCACCAGCACAGGAGCATCGTGGCTGCCTACATTACATGAAGCTGCTGGTGAGGAGATCGCTTTCCCTTTACCCCACCCTTCTGCCCCTGCCACCTCTAGTACACCTGTGGGTACTGGGCGGCAGCGGCAGAGGGGTCAGGAAAAGACTTATGCGCCAGAGTTCTTGCATCTGAATGCATCTTTCCAGAACTGTCTAAAAGTCTTGTCAGAGCAAATCTCCGCAGGCTTTCAGCAGCTGAACGCCAGCATTCTGGAGGTGAAGACACTTCTGCAAACCATGCATTCAGAAGCAAGATCTTCTCCAAACCACACCTTTTTCAGGTCTGTTGTGGAGCGCATGGAAACGCTCTCTCCTAGCCAGCAGATGCATGTAATGCATTCGTGCCACGGTGCTCTACAGCAGGTTACCTCCCAACCTCCTCCTCCCACCACTGTAGTTCCTCCACCTGCACCCCCTCCAGCCACTGTCCATGCTCCCCCTCCTATTCAATACCAGCCACCTCCTCAGTACCAGCCACCTCCTCAGTACCAGCCACCTCCCCAGTACCAGCAAAATCCCCAGTACCAGCAAACTCCCCACTTCCAGCAACCTGCCCCATACCAAACTACTTCCCAGTACCAAACTCATTCCCCCTACCACTTCGCAACCATATCATCTGCTACTCCATTCCCTGCCCAACCCTCCTCTCCACCACCCACCACCTGTTCTGCCACCCACATGTCCACCCATTCTCTTGCTTTTTCCACCCTTTCACCTCTAACTGTTCCTTCCCCACCACGATCCCAGTCCTCTCTCCACACTCCCAGTGTCGAAGTGTCCCGCAGCCCCTCCAGCAGTATTTCCACCCCACACTACACTCATTTATAAATGTGTGTATTTAAATAAAAAAGAGAAACATTTTTAACAATTAAACAGTTTATTAAAAAAATTTTTTTTTCAATAAAAGTTAAAGTATTGGTTTACACTGGTTGTCTGTCTTTTATTTCTGCGGCGAACTATGGTATAAAAAAAGGTTAAGTACAGGGTATACAAAAGGTAAAAAGGTATACAAAACCTGGTACATAACTGTGGGTAAAAGGTTAATAAATTTTACCTTTTTGCCACAGTTGTGTTCCTGGTTGTGTTTTAGACAAAGTCTTTCACCTTTTACCAATAGTTGTGTATCTTGTTGAGGATTTCCTAACAATGTACACAACTTTTGGTAAAAGGTGAAAGACTTTGCCTAAAACACAACCAGGTACACACCTGTGGCCTAAAGGTAAAAATAGTTAAACCACGACAAGATAGACGACAAGATAGCCAACTTTGGTTGGCAAAGGTATATACTGTTGGTACAGAAGGTACACAAGTTTGGTTTGGGCACAAATCTTTCACACTCTGTCATCCTGCCAGTGTACTCTGCCTTGAGGTGACATAAAGTATTGGGCAAAATTGTCCCTCATTACTGAAACCGTCACAGAACTTCTAGTGGTAATGTCATGGTAATCTTGCAAGGTGGTTTCTTCAGAGGTGTCCTCAATGGAAATGGGTTCCTTGGAGATAACAAAATTGTGGAGTACCACGCAAGCTTTGATCACCTCGTCCACAGTTTCTGTCTTGAGGTTGATCGCAGTCAATAGGACCCGCCATTTGGCTGTCAGAATACCAAAGGTACATTCAACCATTCTTCTTGCTCTTGTTAGCCGGTAATTAAAAATGCGTTTTGTTCTTGACAATCCTCTGCTACCGTACGGTTTCAAAAGGTGTTCTGACAGCTGGAAGGCTTCATCCCCTACACAGACAAATGGCATAGGTGGACCAGATGTTTGCGGCAGCGGTCTAGGGGGTGGGAACTGGAAGGTGTTTCCATACAGTTTACGCCCCATGGCAGACAGTTTGAAAACTTGAGAGTCATTGGAGCGGCCATAGGCCCCAATATCAACAGCAATAAATTTGTATTCCGCGTCAGCGATGGCCATGAGGACAATGGAGAAATATTTCTTGTAATTGAAATATTCCGATCCCGATCCGGCTGGCTTTACAATGCAGATGTGTTTCCCGTCCACAGCGCCCAAGCAGTTGGGAAACTGACATATCTGTAGAAACTTTTCAGCAATTTCTATCCACCTCTCAGTTGTGGGCTCTGGTAAAAACTCTTCAGCTAAGGAGTCCCACAGTGCACGGCATGTGTACTTCACAATTCCAGATATGGTGGAAATCCCGAGTCTGTACTGGAAATGCAGTGACGAAAGGGATTCTCCAGTTGCAAGAAATCTGTGGGGAATTAAAAAACAATCAATTAGTTTTAAATCACAGCATTACATACCAAAACTCAGCTATAACACTTGGAGATACAAACTACCACCAACAAGATTGCAGTGAAAGTGTGCTCTGATGCGATCACATCCAATAAATGTGGCTTACCTTAAAGTCACCATCAGACGCTCTGCGGGTGAAACAGAGAAGCGGCAATAGGTGTCCGCTTTTCTTATGAGGTGTGCAATGCGCTCCACCAAGTAATCAAAATTCTCCATTTTCATCCGAACATATCCAAAAAATGTATCCGGGTTTCGTCGAAGGTCCATGCAGAGGGTAGAATAGACACCACGCGTCATTCTCTTGGCTGTGATGGGGTGGATCCACAAACGGCGTCGCTGATGCCTGATGCGCTGCTGTCTCGCTCTCTCCTTCTCCAGAACAATCACCCTCAAACGATTCGCCTCCGCTGTAAAATCCACCACATTCTTCAAAATATTTGCAATCACAACATCCATCTTCGCCAGTAACTTGCTCTTCTCTCCAACCTGCACTTTCTCCTCTACAACCTGTCAAAGAAGGGCTGTAGGAACATGCTATATATAGATTTCAGCAGCCAATCATGTTTCAAATCCCCCAAGGGGCATTTTTAAAAACTGGATCCGGCGTAATCCGGCAGAAAACGGATGGAAAAACGGATGAAACTGATGAGACAGATCCGGTTTATGGTCTGACCACCAAGACGGATCCGGCAGAAAACCGGATCCGTCACATCCGGTTTTACATAACATTTGCCGGATCCGGCGCGATGCCGGATCGCACCTGACGGAGAAAAACTGATGTGTGAAAGTAGCCTAACACAGTACCAAACCATTTTTTTTAAGTTTCTCATGGTGCTAGCAGTGAGCTCTTTGAGGTCACCACAGTTCATGGGGCTGCTAATAATGAGCTGCCCGTGGGAACAGTACCTTCAGTGACTGGTGGTAACCTCAATGACATCACAGCAGGTTACTGAAACTGCACTCTGATGCTCAGCTCGGTGTCTTCTGGATATCAGACTGAATGGTCTCATCATGCCATCCCTCAGCCTTGACATCCAGATGAAGCAGAGATGGATTATGGCGTGAGACAAATGAATTATCGTCGGACAGGTGAGGAATATTAATGTTTTTTTATTTTTAATTTATATTGTAATAAATGGGAAAAAGAAGCTAGGGGAACATTTATTTCAAATAAAGGATTTTACTTTTGCTGTCTGTTTATTTCCAAACTTACACCTGCACCAGGGCCAGTGGAAAGAGCCAAGGCTAAGCGCCAGATTTGGAGCATCCTATTGACGTGCCATTTCTTGGGTGGCTAAGGGCTGATGTTCGTAACCTGAGGGGGCAATATCCCTGGCCCCTTTCCATGCCATTAATATCAACCCACAGTTTCCTGGGTATTTCAAAACTTACAATGGGGTTAGTAATGGGGGCGTCTTATAAACGTCTTTCCATTTCTAACCCCTGGGCTTGAATTCAGCAGACATTACAAAGCTGACATCAACCACAACTCTATTACCCCACTTGCCAGCACAACAGGGCAAGTGGGAAAAGCGAGGCTAAGTGCCAGAATTGGCGCTTCTTATGGGGTGGCTGAGAGCTGATGTTTTAGTCTGAGAGGGGGACAATATCCATGGCTCCTTTCCAGGCTATTAATATCAGCCTGCAGCTGTCTGTTTAGCCTTTGCTGGGTTTTTTTATGAGGAACCCCACGTCAATTTTTGGGGGTCTCCCCTGTAATAACCAGTAAAGGCTAAACAAAGAGCTGTGTGCTGATGTTAATAGCCTGGGAACATTTATGGTTATTGACCCTTTTCCCAAAATATTAACATCAGGCCCCAGCAGTCGACTTTGCTTCCGCTGGTTCAAAAAATTACGAGGGAGCAAACACCAATTTTTTATATTTATTTTATACATGATATACACAGCAGGTGCTGAATACAACTCCCATAATTGTCGCCTGGTCGCTCTGATCTCAGACAGACTAGGCGACAAAGATGAGAGCTGCCTTCAGCACCCAGGAACAGCTAACTATACTAACTATACTGCTTTTCCCAGGAACCAGTAATAATCTTTATTTTTATAGTGCGCTAACATATTCCACAGCGCTTTACAGTTTTCACACATTATCATCGCTGTCCCCAATGGGGCTCACAATCTAAATTCCCTATCTGTATGTCTTTGGAATGTGTGAGGAAACCAGAGTACTTGGAGGAAACCCACGCAAACACGGAGAGAATATTCAAACTCCTTGCAGATGTTGTCCTTGGTGGGATTTGAACACCAGACTCCAGTGCTGCAGTGCTAGCCACTGAGCCACGATGCTGCCCAGTACATGTGAAACGGGCACACGGACATCACATAGATGCCACATGGATTAAACACATGGACAGTAAAAAGATACACAGATGTAACACGAATGACACATACAGATTGCACATGGACAAGGACCACAAATCTCACCAGTATTGTTTTTTCCAGTATCGGAATTGCCAGTACGTGTGAAGGAGGCCTTAGAAACAGTTTTTGTGTTTTCTGAGATTTTTACAGTTAGTTGTAGCCCCAGCAGATTTTCACCCCAACACTTTATTCCTGTTACCGCTTACTAAAAGCTCTCGACTATTCCTCTCCGGCCTCAGAAGTAAGATGTAACATTTGGGGAGGAAGATGCAGCTCAGAAGTCCAGCGCTAGAGGCCAAGATGGCAAATACCTGCACTGCTACAGTATACTTACCACTGGTGCTTAGGTAAGCTGGTATGAATGAGATCCAGACACAGCAGAAGACCAACATACTGAAAGTGATCAGTTTGGCCTCATTGTAGGTTCCCGGAAGGTTCTTTGCTAGAAAGGCTACAAAGAAACTTATCATGGCCAACAAACCCATAAACCCCAATGTCATGTAGAAGAATAACTTTTGTCCTTCATTGCATTCAAATATTATTTTGTGGTTTTCTATCTGAGTGTTCAGTGAAGGGAAAGGAGGAGACTTGTAAAGCCAAACAGAGCAAATTACAATCTGTAACCCGGAGCAAAGTCCTACAACATGACGTGGGATTATGGGTCCTAACCATTTCCTCAGCGGACTGTTAAGTCTGGTGGCTTTAAATGCGAAGATCACCATGATGGTTTTCGCCAGGACTGAAGAGATGCTGATGCAGAAGACCACGCTAAAGAATGTTTGTCTCAGGAGACAGGTGACCTTGGTTGGTTGACCTATTAAGACCAAGCAGCAGAGGAAGCAGAGAATGAGTGACACCAACAAGATGTAGCTGAGCTCACGGTTGGTGGCTTTGATGATTGGGGTTTCCTGGTGTTTGGCAAACAATATTAAGATGCCGACAGTAAGAGCTGAGAAGATGACGATCATCATGACCAACATAATTCCCAATGGTTCTTCATACGTAAGAAATTCTATCACTTTTGGGATGCACCTGTCTTTCTCTTCATTTGACCACTGATCAGGAGGACATTTAAGACACTCACTGGCATCTGAAATATAAGAAGATGTCTTCTGAGATGTAGGTAAAATGTTGTGGTATTTACCTGATAGAGTGGGTATATCTATGGGAAAAATAGTTCAGCAGCTGACTAGCTTTCATTGAAGAGACTCAGAAGAAGGTGAAAACTTTATTTATTGGCACAGAATTTTTCAATCAAAATTAGTTCGACACCCCCCAGCTGAGTCTACAGATGGACATACATAGGCATTTCTGATTTGGCTAATATGAGCATGTTTACATACAGGAGAACATATAACAATGTCCATGTTTAATTGAGTGGAAGATCTTACCGCTGTTGTTGGCCACCTCACCCACAGAACAGGGGAGGCAGTCGTAGCAGCAGACAGGCTTTCCTTGTTGTGGAACCTTTCTGTACCCGGGAAGACACTGGACACTGCAGACAGAACTGGGTATCTACAAGAAGTAAAGCCAAGAAGACTATTGGATCACAGAACCATGGACAGATCATGCTTATTCTTAGTATATTTAGGCATTTTTGTAACTTAATTTATGGGCTCTACAGACAATAATTTTGGAGTTACAGATCAGGTATGCACAAAAGTCTATAGCGCTATAGATCAGCTGTACACAAGAGGCAATGGAGCTACAGATCAGATCTGCACAAAAGTCTATAGAGCTACAGATCAGATTTACCGTAGTGTAGTACTCGCAGGTATGAGGGATGCAGTGACGAGGCGTGAGATGGGTTGAACTTTAAGGTGTAACTTTTATATATACAGTGGGGAAAAAAAGTATTTAGTCAGTCAGCAATAGTGCAAGTTCCACCACTTAAAAAGATGAGAGGCGTCTGTAATTTACATCATAGGTAGACCTCAACTATGGGAGACAAACTGAGAAAAAAAAATCCAGAAAATCACATTGTCTGTTTTTTTTTCATTTTATTTGCATATTATGGTGGAAAATAAGTATTTGGTCAGAAACAAGCAAACAAGATTTCTGGCTCTCACAGACCTGTAACTTCTTCTTTAAGAGTCTCCTCTTTCCTCCACTCATTACCTGTAGTAATGGCACCTGTTTAAACTTGTTATCAGTATAAAAAGACACCTGTGCACACCCTCAAACAGTCTGACTCCAAACTCCACTATGGTGAAGACCAAAGAGCTGTCAAAGTACACCAGAAAAAAAAACTGTAGCCCTGCACCAGGCTGGGAACACTGAATCTGCAATAGCCAACCAGCTTGGAGTGAAGAAATCAACTGTGGGAGCAATAATTAGAAAATGGAAGACATACAAGACCACTGATAATCTCCCTCGATCTGGTGCTCCACGCAAAATCCCACCCCGTGGGGTCAGAATGATCACAAGAACGGTGAGCAAAAATCCCAGAACCACGCGGGGGGACCTAGTGAATGAACTGCAGAGAGCTGGGACCAATGTAACAAGGCCTACCATAAGTAACACACTACGCCACCATGGACTCAGATCCTGCAGTGCCAGACGTGTCCCACTGCTTAAGCCTGTACATGTCCGGGCCCGTCTGAAGTTTGCTAGAGAGCATTTGGATGATCCAGAGGAGTTTTGGGAGAATGTCCTATGGTCTGATGAAACCAAACTGGAACTGTTTGGTAGAAACACAACTTGTCGTGTTTGGAGGAAAAAGAATACTGAGTTGCATCCATCAAACACCATACCTACTGTAAAGCATGGTGATGGAAACATCATGCTTTGGGGCTGTTTCTCTGCAAAGGGGCCAGGACAACTGATCCGGGTACATGAAAGAATGAATGGGGCCATGTATCGTGAGATTTTGAGTGCAAACCTCCTTCCATCAGCAAGGGCATTGAAGATGAAACGTGGCTGGGTCTTTCAACATGACAATGATCCAAAGCACACCGCCAGGGCAATGAAGGAGTGGCTTCGTAAGAAGCATTTCAAGGTCCAGGAGTGGCCTAGCCAGTCTCCAGATCTCAACCCTATAGAAAACCTTTGGAGGGAGTTGAAAGTCCGTGTTGCCAAGCGAAAAGCCAAAAACATCACTGCTCTAGAGGAGATCTGCATGGAGGAATGGGCCAACATACCAACAACAGTGTGTGGCAACCTTGTGAAGACTTACAGAAAACGTTTGACCTCTGTCATTGCCAACAAAGGATATATCACAAAGTATTGAGATGAAATTTTGTTTCTGACCAAATACTTATTTTCCACCATAATATGCAAGTAAAATGAAAAAAAAACAGACAATGTGATTTTCTGGATTTTTTTTTCTCAGTTTGTCTCCCATAGTTGAGGTCTACCTATGATGTAAATTACAGACGCCTCTCATCTTTTTCAGTGGTGGAACTTGCACTATTGCTGACTGACTAAATACTTTTTTTCCCCACTGTATATATAGATGCCTATAGGGGCTATCTTGAGCAACCAAGACAAGCTAACAATAATTGTCCTTGCCGGGATCAAGACAAGAATACACTAGAAAAGTGAACACGACTAACCCGGCAAAGACCGGTCACTATAGGGCTGCGGAATGGCCGACTACGGGTCCTTAGCTACAACATGTCACTTATCCTCTCTGACATCCGGCAGGGTGCTGTTCGATGATGCTTCAGCGTTTCAGCCGCTGGGCCCAGCCGGCAAGGATCGTCCAGCCGACGAGGATCTGGTGAAGACTTCGGGCGTTCCTACACTCTGGTGAAGTGGAGGCACAGCAGTCCTCTGGTGGGTTCCCCTGCGAGGTGCCTCCTGGAAGGGATGATGCGGCGATGCCTGGGGACCGATCTGCGCGGGCCGCGGGTGGCAGTGGGTAGGCCGCGGGCGGCAGTGGGTAGGCCGCTGCCACGGGCTGGAGTGAGACGGCGGCGACCGTGGATGGCAGCGGACAGACCGCAGCCTCGGGCTGGAGTCTGGCGGTAGCAGCCGTGAGTTGGAGCATGGACGGGCGGGCGGTGTTCCTCTGCTGAGTAACGCAGTGCTTCCTCCCTTCTGTCGATGGTGAGTCCCTCTTACGTCCCTGCAGTCGCAGCTGTCCTCTCAGGGCTTTGGCTCCCCCTGAAACTCTCTGGCTCCCTCTCACGTCCTTGCTGCTTCTCTGCTGCTCTGTCTTCTGCTGGCGTCCTCTGCCTCTTTTATATTAGCTCCTCCCCCAACATTTCTAGAAGTCTCTGCGGTCCGCCCCTAATTATGTCCCCCGGAAACAGTCTCCCTAGGAACCATGGTGACAGCCCCCTTGGTTCCAGCCCGGACACACGGCAGGGACTCCTCCTCCCACACTAGTCTATGGAGATACAGATCAGATCTATACAAGAGTCTGATGACAAAGCTACAGATCAGATCTATACAAGAGTCTGAGGAGCTACAGATTAGATCTACACAAGAGTCTGAGGAGCTGTAGATCAGATCTACACAAGAGTCTGAGGAGCTATAGATCAGATCTACACAAGAGTCTGAGGATCTACAGATCAGCTCTAGGCAGGAGTCTGTGGAGCTACAGATCAGATCTACACAATAGTCTGAGGAGCTACATATCAGATCTACACAAGAATTTGAGGAGCTACAGATCCGATCTACACAAGAGTCTGAGGAGCTACAGATCAGATCTACACAAGAGTCTGAGGAGCTACAGATCAGATCTACACAAGAGTCTGAGGAGCTACAGATCAGATCTACAGAAGAGTCTGAGAAGCTACAGATCAGATCTGCACAAGAGTCTGAGGAGCTACAGATCAGATCTACACAAGAGTCTGAGGACAGAGCTACAGATCAGATCCACACAAGTGTCTGAGAATGGAACTGTAGGTGGTATACCGGGACCATGTGATGCTCTACTCCCTTTCCTCACATATTGCCTTGTATATAAGGATACTATTTATCTGAATGTATATTGTATTTTAGGGATAATGTAGTAATCTTATTAGGCCATTGTATTGGGCACACTATAGTTCAGTAGCAAGAGCCCTGTAGATAGTTGTCATAGGAGGAGCTAACCAAGTGTAAGACAGAGGGTTTTCCTGTTCCTAGCCAGTAGAGCCCTGGAGCCCATCTAGGGCGGACAACTCCGTAACATTTGAAGCAAGTTACCCAGCTGTCCGCGACCCAGTTGGCCAGAAGTGCAGTCATAGCAGCAGTGGTGACAGCAGTGGTGGAACAGAAGCTATAGCAGAGGTCACAACAGTACGGGGACAAAGGTCGCTATAAAATGTGGCAGCTCATTGCATGGGCAGATGCCCTCATGTCCGGGGTGAAGCGGACGAGGGAACTCCAGAGCGTAGTTCGTCTGAACAGGGAGGACGCTGCAGGAACGGATGAGATGGTATGACCCTGGCACGTACTGAAGGACGTAGGAAAGAATACATGGAAAGTGAAGAATGTGGACTGCATGGAACCCTATGCTGATGTTGTATCCAATAAGGATGTGCTTGTGCTACGAAAAGAAAGAAGTAAAGTTCAACATTTTAAGTTGCAACTGGACTGTGTCTCTGTGCGCAATCATATTGAAGGGGTCTTGGGCAACTCAGAGGAGACCTTGAAGGTTCAGAGAGCAGAAAGGCAAGTACACTGACACAAGGACATTGTTTGTATGTGACGGGAGACCAAGGGTGCACAAGAGTCATTAGTCTCAGCCACAGCTACGGCCCTGGCACTCCCTCACAGAGCTACAGATCAAATCTACACAAGAGTCTGAGAAGCTAAAAACAGATCTACACAAGAATCTGAAGAACTACAGCTCAGATCTACACAGGAGTCTGAAGACGGAGCTATAGATCAGATCTACACCATAATCTGAGGAGCTACAGAACAGATCAACACAAGAGTCTGAGGAGCTACAGATCAGATCTACACAAGAGTCTGAGGAGCTATAGATCAGATCTACACAAGAGTCTGTGGAGATACAGATGAAATCTACACCAGAGTCTGAAGACGAAACTACAGATCAGATTTAGATAAGAGTCTGTGGAGCTACAGATCAGATCTACAAAAGAGTCTGTGGAGCTGCAGATCAGATCTACACAAGAGTCTGAGGAGCTACAGATCAGATCTACACAAGTCTGTGGAGCTAAAGATCAGATCTACGCAAGAGTCTGAGGAGCTAAAGATCAGATCTACGCAAGAGTCTGAGGAGCTAAGGATCAGATCTACACAAGAGTCTGAGGACAGAGCTACAGATCAGATCTACACAAGAGTCTGTGGAGCTAAAGATCAGATCCACGCAAGAGTCTGAGCAGCTAAAGATCAGATCTACACAAGAGTCTGAGGACGGAGCTACAGATCAAATCTACACAGGAGCCTGAGTAGCTGCAGATCAGATCTACACAAGAGTCTGAGGAGCTACAGATCAGATCTACACAAGAGTCTGTGGATCTATAGATCAGATCTACACAGGAGCCTGAGGAGCTGCAGATCAGATCTACACAAGAGTCTGAGGAGCTACAGATCAGATCTACACAAGAGTCTGTGGAGATACAGATGAAATCTACACCAGAGTCTGAAGACAAAACTACAGATCAGATTTAGATAAGAGTCTGTGGAGCTACAGATCAGATCTACAAAAGAGTCTGTGGAGCTGCAGATCAGATCTACACAAGAGTCTGAGGAGCTACAGATCAGATCTACACAAGTCTGTGGAGCTAAAGATCAGATCTACGCAAGAGTCTGAGGAGCTAAAGATCAGATCTACGCAAGAGTCTGAGGAGCTAAGGATCAGATCTACACAAGAGTCTGAGGACAGAGCTACAGATCAGATCTACACAAGAGTCTGAGGAGCTATAGATCAGATCTACACAAGAGTCTGTGGAGATACAGATGAAATCTACACCAGAGTCTGAAGACGAAACTACAGATCAGATTTAGATAAGAGTCTGTGGAGCTACAGATCAGATCTACAAAAGAGTCTGTGGAGCTGCAGATCAGATCTACACAAGAGTCTGAGGAGCTATAGATCAGATCTACACAAGTCTGTGGAGCTAAAGATCAGATCTACGCAAGAGTCTGAGGAGCTAAAGATCAGATCTACGCAAGAGTCTGAGGAGCTAAGGATCAGATCTACACAAGAGTCTGAGGACAGAGCTACAGATCAGATCTACACAAGAGTCTGTGGAGCTAAAGATCAGATCCACGCAAGAGTCTGAGCAGCTAAAGATCAGATCTACACAAGAGTCTGAGGACGGAGCTACAGATCAAATCTACACAGGAGCCTGAGTAGCTGCAGATCAGATCTACACAAGAGTCTGAGGAGCTACAGATCAGATCTACACAAGAGTCTGTGGATCTATAGATCAGATCTACACAGGAGCCTGAGGAGCTGCAGATCAGATCTACACAAGAGTCTGAGGAGCTACAGATCAGATCTACACAAGAGTCTGTGGATCTATAGATCAGATCTACACAGGAGCCTGAGGAGCTGCAGATCAGATCTACACAAGAGTCTGAGGAGCTACAGATCAGATCTACACAGGAGCCTGAGGAGCTGCAGATCAGATCTACACAAGAGTCTGAGGAGCTACAGATCAGATCTACACAGGAGCCTGAGGAGCTGCAGATCAGATCTACACAAGAGTCTGAGGAGCTATAGATCAGATCTACTACACAAGAGTGTGTGGAGCTACAGCTCAGATCTGCAGATAGGAGTGTGTGAACTCAACATTCCTCTTCCTCTCTGAAGAGACAATTTGCATAATTAACTCAACATTCAGCACATTCACAATAGAGGCTGTGATTTCTATTATTTAGGACCGGTGATGATCATACGCGACCCTCATCATGTCCATCTCTTTCTATGTTGTTCACTAATCTTTATTTTAAAGTTAAAAATGAAACAGAGTTAAACTAGTAAAAATAAATGCCCTGGATAGGCTCGGTTCACATTAGCGTTTGAGTCCGCAGTGTATCATCCGCATGCACAAACGCATGCAAAAAATGCATGCAAATCGCATGTTTACGCAGTGTTTTTATCTGCATCATCTTACTCATGACGAAAAAAACCGCTGTGCATGCATGAGTTTGTATACGTTTTTGTATGCGTTTGCGTTGTTTATGCTCATGAGTTCGATATGACACCAGACACCAAATGGGCGTGTCTCATGGGATTTCTGTGAAAAATTCCTCCTCCAACCCACAACTGAACTCTGGCTGGAAAATGCTGCAAAATTCCAGGATCCCAGAATTTCAATTACAAAAAATACTTTTATACTGTTCTCATGGTGATTGCAGATGCTGACTGTCGATTTATTGCCGTGGATGTTGGGTCATTTGGACGAGGAAATGACTCACAAACTTTCAAAAACTCTGACATGGGCCAACATTTGTATGGGAATAATTTCAATTTTCCACAGCCACAACCTCTTCTGAACACTGAAGGACCGCCAATGCCGTTTGTTGTGGTTGGGGATGAGGCGTTTCAAATGTGTGCCAACCTCATAAAACAGTACTCAAGTCGGGACTTGAATCACACCAAAAGGATTTACAACTACCGACTGACAAGGGCGCGAAGAACTGTGGAGTGTGCCTTTGGATTACTGGTATCTAAATGGTGCATTTTGGGAACAGCCATCAATCTAAAAATTGAGACAGTTGATGAGGTTGTGAAAGTGTGTGTTGTTCTGCACAATTACATCCTGGCAAAAGAGCAACCCCACTTAGAACTTGAGGAACCTGTTAATACCACATAGAATTACCAAGATCACCCTCTGAGGACAACAGTTGAAGTTGCCCAAATGAGGGATAAATTTGCTGCCTACTTTGTTTCGGATATTGGACGTGTGGCATGGCAAGACGAAATGGTTTAAGCCGCTAAGTTAAATATACCTGTAATGTTATGTACCTGTAATGTTATGTACCTGTAGTGCTTGCTGTCTTTAATACTAACACCTTGACTGTAACTTTAATAATAAACACCTTTAATGTAACACCCATTAATACTTCATTCAACAATACACACTTGTTTAAATAAAGAGATAAAGAAACAGGTATTGTGAACCAAAAGAATTTTAATTAACAAACATAACAACAAGAAGAAATTTGACAAACAAAAAAAAGAAAAAAAAGGCTTCACTTTTGGGATCTGTGAGAGGGAGTTACATTGTGGACCTGGGGGGTGTTGGGCTGTGAAGGTAGGCTAGGAGTGGTTGGGGAAGTTGTTACAGGGGAAGCAGCAGTCAATTGGAGGATTGGATCAGAAACATTGGCAGAGGACACATTGGGGGAAGAGTAATAATAATACAAAAAACTTGGCACTCAACTAGAATATCTTTTCAAGCACAGGAGTGGCTATAATGAATATATGTTGTAGGTCCTTATACTGCAGTGGTGGTCAGGGGTTAAAGTATGCCCTAAAGGACACGATATCTGATGCTTACACCACAGCCTTGAACCAGGCTGAACAAATATTGAGCATATACAGGAGCCTGAGTCTCATGCATTTATCTTCCTTCCCGAACCAAGCAGTGAGACCGATGAAGGTCTATGTGAGACCGAAACGTTTTTGCAGACTGCTATAATAAAAACTCTTGAAAAGATATTCAAGTTGAGTGCCAAGTTTTTTGTATTATTGCACATTGGTTTGGGTGACCAACTTGAGCACCTCGCGGTAGTGCCACGCTTTACTCCACATTAGGGGAAGAGGACACATTAGGAGTGGAAGTGAAAACAACTTCCTGGACATGTTAAGTCTGAAGAATGCATGGATTTCGAACGCATGCGTACGCATGTCCTTGCGTACCAATGCGTTCCCATAGACAGTAATGCGTTTTTTGACGCACTCATCCTCATGCGCATGCCTGTGCATATTTGCCGGATTTTTGACGCCTCGAAAAATGCAACATGTTGCGTTCGCCACGCCGCACACCGCTAAACAACACAAACATACGCATCTGCATGTCCCTGCATACACCATGTTAAAGATACAGTGCCTTGCAAAAGTATACGGCTCTCTGGAACTTTTCAACCTTTTCCCACATATCATGCTTCAAACATAAAGATACCAAATGAAAGTTTAGAGGGACGGCCGGGTCTCGGTAGATCTGCAGTGGTATGATACTCCTTCCATTTCAATATAATCGCTTGCACAGTGCTCCTTGGGATGTTTAAAGTTTTGAAAATCATTTTGTATCCAAATCCGGCTTTAAACTTCTCCACAACAGTATCACGGACCTGCCTGTTGTGTTCCTTGGTCTTCATGATGATCTCTGTGCATCAAACAGAACCCTGAGACTATCACAGAGCAGGTGCATTTATACGGAGACTTGATTACACACAGGTGGATTATATTTATCATCATTAGTCATTTAGGACAACATTGGATCATTCAGAGATCCACAATGAACTTCTGGAGTGAGTTTGCTGCACTGAAAGTAAAGGGGCTGAATAATATTGCACGCCCCACTTTTCAGTTTTTGTATTTCCAAAAAAATTTAAAATTGCCAATAAATTTCATTCAACTTCACAATTGTGTCCCACTTGTTGTTGATTCTTCACCAAACATTTACATTTGGTATGTTTATGTTTGAAACATGATATGTGGGAAAAGGTTGAAAAGTTCCAGGGGCCGAATACTTTCGTAAGGCACTGTATGTACGCATGACGCATGTGGATCTATGCGGATCAAACGCTGTGCACAGATACGCAAATGTGAACCCAGCCATAGAGATGTAATGAAATAGATTAAAAACACACACACATCCATTAACTAAAAATCATACAATGCACACATTACACACAATCTTACACCTACAATCCATAAATACATTCATAGTGTGTATGTGGTGAAGATTAATAAAACCTTCATGTTCCTGCTGACTGTATGTAAATAACTGCATTTCTTTTAACAGGATTTGATGCTAGAGCCTAGAATTCCCTGATTTCTCGAGCAGAAAGAGAAGGCCACCACTGCATCAGGACAACATTCGGCTGTCAGTCAGGTGCAACTTACAAGGAGCTGTATTTCTGGAAGATTAGTGTGAGTCATTGGGGAGCCGCTCTCCGTAGGTGACGGCTGTGGACTGCAGTTCATATTTACCTGCCACCTTGTGGCCATCGATCAAGGAGATGCTAATCCCTCTGCCCCATGTTGATACTTCTTCTGTAAAGCGTTTTATTGTGTATAAGTCGGGGTCTTCTCTGTACTCACATGTGAAAACTGCTCATTCCACAAAATGGAGCTGATATTCAATGTGATTTGGTCTCCACCTTTTGATTCTGTGTCGATTTTTCCCACTTTCACCAGATTAAAGCTGTTCTGGAGAACCTGAACATTAATGATGTCATAGGAAGCTGTGAGGTCACCATCAGCATTAAATGTTAACATCTCCCCTGACCCGGTAGAGAAACTTGATTTCTTGAGGTGATGAAGCACCTGTAGAAGTGGTACATGGTCAGTAAATATTAAAGAATTCTCCATGAGACCTTCAGTTTGCGAACTGGCCACCATTTTAAATTTGGTTCATACTCCCAAGCTCCATGATCACCATTTAGCCAAGATCTGGCTCTTCAATCAGTTACCAGTCAGGTGGCTGGAAACAATTCAGGTCTCAATCACTTGGACCATGTTCTAGGAAATTGGGGTTTTCACAATTGACTATGAGGGAGTCCCCATCCATAAAGTTTGTCTAGAATGCGGTTCCAAAATTTAGTGAACCCATGGTTTCTGATTTGCAGAGTTGAGTAATGTATCTGTACCATAGTTGACATAAATGAAAATAAGTAGGTAGAAATCCTCCAACTTATTGTTCGCACTGAGGGAACAATGGCTGCACAATAAGATGGTAAGCTGTTCTAAGCTAAGACAATTGTCTGAAGTCACATAATCTCACTGAACACTTTATATAAATCATCACATACCTTCCAAGGTTTAACAACATTAAATTTCTTGCAGATTCCATCATAGCAGCCAAGAAGTGAGTGCAATGCATGAGAATAGGCATACACCGCTAAGTAGGCATGGTAGGTGTAACTCAGGTCATTGGTCTCAAATAACAATGGCATTTGTTCTCCAAGCTCCTCTTTCCCTGTGCAGTGTGCTGTGTCATTTGTATCAAGGACATTTGAGGTTTGCAGGTCCCCGTCCTCATCAGTCCACTTGCAGTTGAATGCTTTCTCCCAAAAAACTCTGATAAATGGGTACGAAGAATGGTCAGATGGACTCAGGTTGAGAAGAAAGCTCTCAAATCCAGGCATATCTCCTGTTTTTGGAATCAACCCAATGGTGCCATTCAAAACCTTCCAGGTATTTTTAGAATAAAGTCCTGGAGTTATTGCAAAGGAAGCGGAAGTTATGAATATCTTCCCAGTCACACCCTCAGCAAACAGAGCATCTAGTAGAGCTTTTGTATGGACCTCAGGACTGTGCAGAACAATCACATTGACTGTGCTTTTCTTAATTACCTGGACGATGCTGGAAATCTGTCTGGCTGAATAGCTCAGGTGGATTTTCTCCAGGAAGGCTATACAAACTCCACTCCTCTCCATACCGGCTTGGATGACTTGACCTCCTTGTAGCCCTACATCATTGTCTACCACCAACATTCCCACCCATGTCCAGCCGAATTGGCCAACCAGCTGAGAAAGAGCAATGTTCTGAAATGCGTTGCTGGGTACTGTGCGAAAGAATGATGGGAAGTCAATCTTATTACTAAGGCTGGACAGGGTGGCCCCATGGCTGATCTGGAAAAGACACATAATCCATTTCAGAATCCATGAAATTTCCAATAATATAATTTAAGTGGAATTTTTAGCTTTGTATTATGAGCGCAAACATCAGAAAAACAATTGTCATAGTAGGTGAGGTGACTCTACAAATGCATTACCTGGGGGTAATGGAGGACACCAAAGATGCGAGCTATTGGAAGAGATAAAGCAGATAAAAGATCCCCCACAATCCCAGCTGTAACAGACTGGAGGTAGCAATCGTAATCTGGAATAGAGTTAGCAGTTCCGGATAACAAGGACATGACTCCTCTGATTGCTCTCAGTTCAGACATACAAGTGTCTACCAGACTGAAGCCCAACGTGACATTAGGCAGGAGGTTTGGAGTTTGATTAACTTCACTTATTGCGAACATGAGGCCAAGAACATCTCGGTAATAACGAATGTGAAACCTGTGAGAAATAGAAGGTAATGGAAACTTTATAGTTTACTTTATAATTAGTCACTTGTTATTCTGTAATATACGGAAGCTACAAGAAACATGAAGAAGACATTATCAAAAGATCAATAAATGGTCAACATGATCACATCTAAGCTCACTTAGGCCTTTTTTTGCTGTCTAGTGACCTGTGGACTTGACAAAAGCTGAAATGTATTGAGCCAAACATTGTCACCTGTTCACATGGGCCATTAAAACATTATTAGCACCAAATTTGCTCAGAAGGTTTCCCACCTTCTTTAGGTTTGTACATAAAGAGGATGTTGGGTGACAACTAGCCGGTTGACACTGATCTTCATATTAGACATATGATGCTTTATTTTTTCTGTTGACCTGGAGGATAACGCTTTATTTCTGCTGTAATGTTAGAAGCATCAAAAGAGGAGAGGATGAACCCACCCTTACCTATTCAGGTCTCGACATCTCCTGGAAAGTTGGTGACATCGAATTTCACTTAGTTCTAGGTGCTTTATAGGGATTTGCAGGCTTCACAGAGGCCCTGTTGTATTGAGCCAAAATGCTGCTACCTGCTCACATGGACCATTATAAAATTTAATGCGCCCTGAATTTTCTAGAGTACAGTCCATCTTTTTTAGATTTGTACATAAAGTGGCGGTCAGGTGACAACCAGCTGGAACCCATCTGTTTATTGGACTTGTGCTGCTCCATTTTTTTTTTGTTGTTCTTTGGTATCAGACTGAAGTCCTACTGGAACTAAATGAGCATGAAAAGGAGTAAGGATGACCCAACACTTACTTAGTGCATGATACTGATTTTGGCATCTCCTGGAAAGTTGGTGGTTGGAAGTAAAAGTCAGAGTGAACAACAAAGGTTCCTCCAATTAGAATATCTCCAGTCTGGAGGAAGGAATCCATTGTCCATCCCTGAAGGTTGCAGCCAAACTGGGACTGCTCTTCACTTAGTGAAGACAGAAGAAGGAGCACCTGAAGAATTCTCCTCATGAAGGTGGAATGGTCGTCTTAGATGAACCAATGGTAGAAACCAAGCCTGGAATCAGATGAGACAATAACAGAAGCAAAATAATAACAAAGTTCTCTGAACTCTCATGTTTAGGCTGCTTATTTTTAACCTCCAAAACCCTTCTCCCTCTTTAGTGTTTATCAAGTGATGAGGAATCTCAGACTGAATCTTTAGCTGGGCAAGAGGAATTGCTGGTAAAAAAAAATAAAATCTTTAATGGTTCTCATTAATTTCAATGGGTTTCTTAGATGTATGAAATATTTAATTTGAGAGCAAAGTGTCCTATAGTAGATTGATAATACCTACTCCCATATTGTGGATGACCATAAGGGAGCTTAGCTGAAAGTGGACCTTTGGCCACAGTTTGAAAAACTTTTTTTGCCACGTTCCCGGTAACTAATCTGATGGCCATATGTGGAGTTGGGTGGGAATTTTCCTCTTTCCCTTTTATGGGACAATTCACATCAGTCTCATGGAGTTTTGAGTTCCTCTGGAACAACATGTTAGACGTAGGTTGGACTAGAAGGATTTGTGTCTTTTTACAACCTTAAAACTATGAAAAATTTTCTTCATGGCTGTGGTTATGCCTATATGCCTCCGATCCTCACAAGATCTCCTTCTCTACTCCCCTCTTATCTCCTCTTCCCACAATCGCATACAAGATTTCTCTCGCGCATCACCCCTACTCTGGAACTCTCTACCACAACATATCAGACTCTCACCTACCATCGAAACCTTCAAAAAGAGCCTGAAGACCCACCTCTTCCGACAAGCCTATAACCTGCAGTAACCACCGATCGACCAAACCGCTGCACGACCAGCTCTACCCTCGCCTACTGTATTCTCACCCATCCCTTGTAGATTGTGAGCCTTCGCGGGCAGGGTCCTCTCTCCTCCTGTACCAGTTATGACTTGTATTGTTTAACATTATTGTACTTGTTTTTATGTATACTCCTCCTTACATGTAAAGCGCCATGGAATAAATGGCGTTATAACAATAAATAATAATAATAATAATAATAATAATAATAAAAATATGCCATCCATTACATCCATTACATTAATTACATTTAATGTGATTGAATATTTTGGATTTCCCAGAACTCACAATTTATTTGCCCTTCATTTCAACATCTATGGGGATTTTTCTTATTCTTAGTGCAATGACGGAACAACAATGTTGACTGTATCTAATAATAATAATAATCTTATATAGTGCCGACATATTCTGCAGCACTTTACAATTCAACAGATCATATACATCAGTCATAAGTTACAACGTTAAAGATAATACAATAATTAATGCAAAGACAATGATGACTCTTCTCGTAAAAGCTGACAATCTACAATGAGGTGGAGGAGACAGGGGCTTATTTACAATGATGGTCCAGCCATCTTGAGGAAATGAGGGATAGATAAAGTTTGCATGAGCTGGTCACCAGCCTATATTTGTGGTGCTTTTTGTGTGGTGCAGTCTAATGGAGAGTTACGTTCAGATAAATAGTGAATGGGTTATATATAAAAGGACTTCGATTAGGGAACGTGAGAGGCCATCCTTAGCAGATGTGTTTTAAGGGAACGCCCAAAACTGTATAAGTTGTGTGGTCCTGAATTCTTGGGTTAGAGCATTCCAGCGTATTGGCGCAAATTGGGAGAATTTTTGGAGCCGGGAGTGGGAAGAAAGGATTAGTGCGGCTGTTAGTTGAAAGTCACTTGCGGACCATAACTATCGAGTAGACTGATAAACAGAGATGAGGGAGGAGATGTAGGGTGGTGTCACAGTGTGGAGAGGATGGGTAGGGTGATAGATAAAAATAAGGGAGAATATGTAGGAGGTCCACAATATTGAGAGCTTTGTGGGTGAGAACAAGCAGTATAAATTGGATCCTATAGTGAATGGGCAGCCAATGTAATGACTGGCGAAAGGCAGAGGCGTCAGAGTAATGATTAGCCAAATAGACAACCCTGGCTGCTGCATTAAGGATGTACTGGAAAGGGGAAAGTCAAGTGAGAGGGAGGCCAATTAATAGAGCATTACAGTTGGCCAGGTGAGAGTGGATCAGGACAACAGTGGACTATCTGCTGATAGTCCATCCAATTGGGGCCGTATAGAAAGAGAAGAGAAGAAGGCCAAGCGTTGAGCCCTGAGGAACCCCAACAGTGAAAGGAAGAGTAGAAGAAGTGGAGCCAGTGAATGATACACTGAAGGAATGGTCAAAAAGATAGGAAGAGAACAAGGAGAGAGCAGTGTCATTAATGCTTATTAATTGGAGAATACAGAGAAGGTGATGGTGGTCAACAGTGTCGAAAGCTGCAGAGAGGTTGAGAAGAATGAGCAAAGAGTGGTCACCATTACGTTTTGCTGTCAGAAGCTCATTGGTCACTTAGATGAGTGCAGTCTCTGTAGTATGTAAGGGGCGGAAGCTGGACTGTGATGGATCTAGGAGAGAGTGAGTGGTGAGGTAAGACAGGAGTAGACAAGGTGCTCAAAGAGTTTAGAGATGAAGGGAAGATTGGAGACTGGTCTGCAATTGTTTATGCAGGATGGGTCGAGAGCAGGTTTCTTTAATAATGGAGTAACGATAGAGTGTTGGAAGGTGAAGTGGAAATTGCCCAAGGAGAGGGAGAGATGAAAGATTGTAGATAGGTGAGTAGTGACGACTGGAGAGAGAGACTGAATGAGATGTGAGGGAATGGGGTCAGTAGTGCATGTGGTAGGATGAGAAGAAGAGAGAAGCCTGGAGACTTCTTCTGTGATAAGACCAAATGTGGAAAGTGAGCCAGGGGAGATGCAGGGGGGATGGGAGTCACAGAACTTGGTGCCTGGGAGCTGATTTCCCGGCTAATATTTTCTATTTTCTCAGTATAGTGTCAGGCAAGGTCATCAGAACAGATTTCTGTGATAGGGGTCTGTGCTTTAGGACTAAGTAAGGTTTTGTCCTGAGGAAGAAGTCCTGCATGACCTCAAAACGCGTTGACTATATAACCTGTTTGGAAATAAAGCTTTGAAGAATATTGTCTGCCATTCATCCTTGTCAGTAGCGCAGATTTGGACACATACACCCGGTTTCACCATTATCCTCGGTCTTTGGACCCGTGTCCTGCAGCAGCTGATCCATACTTTTTACTTTTTGCTTAGGTGCAACAAAACAAGGTAAGTGTACCTCTCCCCTGTGTACCCCATGTTTTTAACCAGTTAAGATACTATTTGTGTTTAATTTCTCTCCAGATTTTCTACTTCTAAGCCTGCTGGAAGCATTATCAGCAATGCAACTGACCACCTGTTCGCACTGCTTTGGCTTCAGTAGTGGTGTACCGTGCGTCCGTGCAAAGTGGGACAGGAAGCTATGTGTCGAGGATGGGCGGGTTTCTTGTGCTCCAGTAACAGGTAAAGTCGCACCTGCCCTCGTTCTCGGCATCTGTGTTCACCATCATCAGCACTTCCACTTCCCCGTCTCTTAATGCACTCCTTACGCATGTTGTAATTGTTAGGTCTTTTGAAACCAAGTTTATTTTTAATAAAAGAAAAAAATTGGTCACCTGCAACAATCAAAACGGTTTTGGGAATTTCCTCAACCCTAATGTAACAGAAAGAATTCAAAAGTGTCTGGATGATAATTTAAGTCAATCCAGAAACATGTTTCAGTGCTGTTTCTCAGTTTTAGAGATCACAGAAATGTTCACAGACCCACGTAACTCTGTATGTCTGAGAAGTGGAGGCCTACAATATTGTTAAAAGATTTTGTCCACTTTTAGAGATCACAGAAATTTACTCCACACTACGGAATAGTGTATGGCTGAGAGATGTAGCCCAGGAAAATGTTTCAATGATTTTTGGGTGTGTTATATAACACAAAAAAGGACCTTAAAGCACATAATACCTGAGGGATTAAAATATATTCAATTTTTTGAGCCCCCACAAAAAAAACTGTAGCTATATACAGTATTTGCCCATGGACTGCACAGGCCTAATCTCTGTCTACAGACTGGATTCTGTCACTGTCCCTGCTCCTGCTCTCTCTCCCTCCCAAGGCTAAATGCAGATTATACATGATACATACGATTATCCCCTAGTTGGGCTGTTAGTATGATGGCTCAGCTTCAGCACCGGTATCCACACTACAGACCCCTGATTCATTATACTAAGCACACACACCTAGACAAGCACTCTCTCCCTCCAATAAGAAGTGTCACAGAGCTGTGCAATGGTGTCAGTGCGCTGAGCCCGGTCGGTGCCTGTCCTTTTATAATCCCTGATGATGCCACACAGCCAGCCAATCACAGTAATGCCACAACCAAGATGGCTACACCATTACAGTGATGCGCAAGCAATCCCCGCATGCTTATTGGCTGTGTAACAGGCACCAAAGATGCGGGGCGGAGATTCAAGTTTGAAATTGACCATCACCAATTGCTCACCAAGTAGAGAGCACATCTGATCACCATGATACTCGAGTGATAACCGAGCACTGATGAGGAACCGAGGTCTCAACTGCAGACAGCTGTGTGATAAGGATTGTGCATTCATGCAGATATGAGATGAGGATTAATGGCACCTGATATATAACTTCTTCACGGCCTTGTCTGAGCACAACCTCACTGTACAGTGACTGCGTTATAAGGATTGGACCTATAAGCTGGATGTGGCTGTGTATTCCCACTACCGGTAAATGTTTGCAGCCGCCCCTTGGTCCTCCCTGTTTTCTGAACTATTTGGAGAGCAGCACATTACACCACACCACCAGGAAGCAGAGGGTAATTAAGTACACCCTGGCATAAGAAATGTTTTTTCTTTTTTTGTGATGGCTAAGTGGAGCAGTAATTTTCATACACCACATATACAGTATATGTACAATAACAGAATCGGATTGCATTTACCCGCTCTGGTTCCTTTCCCTTTGTCTCGGTTCTCTGCATTTTGGTTGTAGTGGCAACATCATGACTAAAGTGTACATTACCCCTGAAGTCAACCATTTAGCTCCGTGCCTTGTGCTGACTACATCATCAGTGCTGCTGTACTCAGTGATTGGCTGCAGCGTTCATGTGTACTGTGGCCATGACCTTTTCAGTGCGAGAGACTGGAGCGGCGCGGAGAGCCAGCAATGGACCTGGGAAGGGTGAGAACTGTCTGTGTTTTTGGTTTTATATATATATACAGTGGGGAAAAAAAGTATTTAGTCAGTCAGCAATAGTGCAAGTTCCACCACTTAAAAAGATGAGAGGCGTCTGTAATTTACATCATAGGTAGACCTCAACTATGGGAGACAAACTGAGAAAACAAAATCCAGAAAATCACATTGTCTGTTTTTTTTTCATTGTATTTGCATATTATGGTGGAAAATAAGTATTTGGTCAGAAACAAGCAATCAAGATTTCTGGCTCTCACAGACCTGTAACTTCTTCTTTAAGAGTCTCCTCTTTCCTCCACTCATTACCTGTAGTAATGGCACCTGTTTAAACTTGTTATCAGTATAAAAAGACACCTGTGCACACCCTCAAACAGTCTGACTCCAAACTCCACTATGGTGAAGACCAAAGAGCTGTCAAAGGACACCAGAAACAAAATTGTAGCCCTGCACCAGGCTGGGAAGACTGAATCTGCAATAGCCAACCAGCTTGGAGTGAAGAAATCAACTGTGGGAGCAATAATTAGAAAATGGAAGACATACAAGACCACTGATAATCTCCCTCGATCTGGTGCTCCACGCAAAATCCCACCCCGTGGGGTCAGAATGATCACAAGAACAGTGAGCAAAAATCCCAGAACCACGCGGGGGGACCTAGTGAATGAACTGCAGAGAGCTGGGACCAATGTAACAAGGCCTACCATAAGTAACACACTACGCCACTGACAGGGAATTCTGTATGTCCTTTTAATATCAATGTATTTCTGGGGTCTTACATGCATACTCTGTATATGAAAATGCTGTCTCATGATAATGGTTACCTATAACCTTATTCTTCATAAGAAATTGTACGTGATGGATAAACTGTTTACTGCACCCAGTTGGACATTGAAACTACACGTCCACATGTTAGGTAGATACTGGGGCCATGAATACTTAGTAAGACAGGTTAATGAGGCTAATGGAGCTATAACTGTCATGAGGATAGATTAATGAGAATAATATTGGGGTCTTGTGTAATTTACCCAAGACCTATTAAAGCTTTCAGCACGTCTACACAAATACTAATAATTAACAGCCGAGTACAATCTGATTGGTTAACGAATATGAATATGATTGGTTGGAACCATTTATGCTTACTGTTGAATGATCAATTGTCCAATGAAATGTGATGATGTAATGTTACCGCCTACTCAAATGAGCATATAAGCTACCTAATTAAATCAGGAAAGGGGGAACATCCTGCAGATACATACCCTGTCTCTGTGTGTGTTTGTTCTCCGCTACTCGAGTAGGCCTCAGACCAAAATCTGGCAACCTTCCAGCATATCGATCTCCCATTGAGAGATAAAGATCAAATCACAAACTCATCAGTGGCGTCCCTGGGTGGGCTGGTTACAACAGAAGACCCCAGTATCCTGAAATCCGGCACCCGCAGACTGAAGGCCTAGAGGACACACAGATCAAAATCACCGGTGAAGGTAAGAGCCATTGATTCTTACAAATTCTGTGTCTCCCCTCTGCTACATGCTCTGAACCGGCTTTTGGGGTACAGTATAGTCTGTCTTCTTAAATACCAGCGCTAAGAACCGTAGAATATCCTTGTGATACATAATACGTATGCTGGAGGGAGAAACCTAAAAGCTGCTACGTATGATTGCGCAAGAATGATTGAACCAACCTTGAGGGTACTAGGAATTCTTTACTGTGTTTTTGCCCCTTGGGAGCGTCTCTCCATGGTAACTGGCTTGCCAGGATTCATGTGAGGACACGTCTCTGGCGGCATACGCATAAAGAAGGCTGCGTACGTCCTCTTGGAGAGTGCTAGAGGTACTATTACGGTGTTAAAACGCCGGTTACAGACAGGATAGGTCTATCCACCTTCTATTCTGTCTAATACGCACAAACTGTCCTCTAATGGTGCTAAAGAACTTTGAGGTAGTAGGGATTACATTAGCCTGCATACTAATGATAGCTTTAGTCTTCTGGTTGATAAATAAGATCTCTGAGTATACAAGGCTCAGCAGGTTTAGTTGAGGGAAAAGATTTTTACTGGGCTAATAAGAAAATTTGGGTCATATTAGTCTGCCTATAGTTAATTGGATTTGCTCTCTGGTATATATAGGTTTATTATAACTGTAGAGAAGTGCCATCTCATACTGAGTACGTAGAGATTTAGTGTTAGGTGACCAGGTGGGTCACGAGGTCTGGCCGGACCACTAAATAGTTAACCTTCTTATCAAGGTTCCCATGGGTTTGGTGCCTATCAACTGATCAGTTTCAGTTTAGGACACGCAAGTTCAAACAGTGAGCGGGGACCTCTTATAACAACGGCACGCAGTCTATGTATCGAATTCGCGTAGTGCAGTCGGCATAGATATTGCTAAGCAGGAGTGATAATGAAGTAGACTTGTTGAGAGGTGGGCACACAGTAATAGCGTATATTAAGAGAATAAGTGAATAGCAACCAGAGAAAGAGGCAGATAGAGAGATATGGTCTAGGTGCGGCCTGTACATTGAGTTAGCGAAGTGCAGTCAGTACGGGTCCGCAAGCCATAGGCATTTTACATTTTAGGACAAGCCAGGAGAATTTTTCGCCCCAATACAGTCAAGTATCAACCAGAAAACATAGATAGGATTTTTAGCAGGAGCACCAGGAGGTGATAAGCTTAAGGAGTTAACAGTTTACTGAATCTGTGTGAAGGAATGTGAATGACCTTTGAGACTCTCTGCTGATAAGTGGAAGTGCATGATTTCATGTGTGAAATTCTGTAGTATTGCTTGCCGCGTGTGTGTGTGTGTGCCAGATATTCCATGAGAAAATGTCGTGCCCTAATTGCACATTTGGATTAATGTTGATTATATCTCCTGAAGGTTGGAGAATTGTCAGGGTTATACCAGGAGGGTATATCCAACAGCTCACTGGTTTTGGATTTCTGTCAGCCAGATTTCCAGAGTATAAAGTGTTTAGGCTCAATGTGCATGGTATTCCTGCAACTCCCTGGGTCGACGGAATTTCATTAAGTGACATAGAAAATTATAATCTTGTCAGATGTCCATTAAATAATGGGCAACCAGAGACGTACCTGGTTGAAGCGCAGCTTGCAGCTTTGCTCACTGGATTCACATTATAGCATAATACGTATTTGTAGAAGGTATACAGCTAGTTTTTCATAATGTCAAGTTTTTTTTAGAATGCATGTTGATAAGAAGAAAAAGGAGAGGCAGATGGTTCAAGGTACAACGTTGCCTTTGACTTGAAGCAGTGTTAGATATCCATGGAAGGCAATTGTCAGGTAGTAAAGATAAGGAATGCTTTTAGTATGTGTTAGAAAGAAAAAAAAGAGGAACTCCCGTTATATGTGTAATGGAAATCCACCACTCTGCCCCCTATTCGGTATTAATATGGTGATTTCCAAAGGGGGGGAGAAGAGAGGAGAGTCAGCTATTTTTAAATATTTTTAATCCATAAAGGTATCTCTCATTAATCTGGATTTTGAGTTTTTCTTTCCGGAAGGTCCAAGAACCTGGTTGTATGGCGATCACACAGCATGAGATAGTAGAAAGCAGAACCACTCCTCCCTCATAACTCTACAGGGGAGGTGGAGTTGACGGCACTCATTGAGGCGTTTAGGGGGCTTTAAGGTAAGCAAGACACCACATATACAAGTCATTGTTTTCAGGTGAACCCACAACTGCAGCCCCATATGGGGAGGAAAGGTCTTTTCTTACATCAACAGGCCCTGGAAGAGGTTGCCATAATGGAAGTGAGGGTACATATGAGAAGGAACCCGTGGAGCACGAAGCAAACAAAGTGGCTGGGAATCAGCCAGAAGACCAAGGTACTGGGAGACCCCTGAGGCGCCTCCACTGGTCATGGTGAGCATTAAAGATAACCAGTTAGACTTAAGTATCTTACAGGCTCTGACTCGGTCACCAACCGGGGAAGAGACTGAAGTCTGGTCGGAAGCTGGAGCTCAGAACCGTGGATGGTGGGACAGTGGGTATGTTTGCCAAAATCCTTGCACCATGTGATGGCTCATGACTCAACGCACGTGAGTGAAGACAAAAACTATGTGCTCTGAAGAAAGATGCTGGGTCCACCTGTTTAGCTTTACATTAACATAGATTATATGCGCACAACACAGATAGACTAGAAAGATGCCATAGACATACACGTGCGCCTGGGCCCTCCTATCCGTTTCAATGACTGCAGAATGACTTCATACAGGCTGCCCAAGGTAAGATGTATGAAGTATGTGCTCGTGTGTGTTGATCTCTTTTCAGGGGACTGGAAGCCTTCCTGACGTCAGAAGCTACCACAACTGAGGTACTCTTTTGTCCACATAGATGTTGTGACTATTTGACAACCCCTGCAGCAGGTCCGGAGTCCAAAAGGGACTCCCATTTGTGTATAAATAAGTTTTTGATTCTATTTTAGTTAATCCAGACATTGGTTGCTGACCAAAAGACACGAAGACCACTGGAGCCACTGGTTGATGGTCCCCGCTAAGCCACATCCGTAGAGTTAAACGGAAGACCGGTCTACACAAGCTACTATGAGGTCCTGGAGTGGAAGAATATGGGTCCTGTCCCTGATGATGTTGGCAGCTTTACTGCAAGAAGGACAAATGGACGAGACACTTCAGAACAGCACATCAGTAACCTTGTGGTTTGACACCAAGGCAGCAACAGCTACATTTAGGGTGGACTTGTGTCAGATAGTGAAGTGTCAATGGAATCTTAAATTTGGGAAGAAGAGTAGCAATCCCAATTATATATATCTAACAGGAGTTGAAGGGGCGGTGGTATATATCTGTGTAACTAGACCTGGAAATGAGAACTGTAATTCTTGGTCAGATGCAGCTTGGAACACGGGAACTTCATGGGGGTATAAGCCAGAGGAAGCCATGACTCGTGTTAGTTCATCAGGAAAGCCTCTCCTCAAGAGGATGAATATTGCTGTACCCATTCCAAAATGGGGTTGTGATCCAGAGGTTTTGGACTGGAGATTCTCTTGCAATCCTCTCCTTATAACACTGGATGAACCCTCTCTTGGAGATGAAGGTCTCTATGTATTGGGACTGTATACCCCAGGTAGACAGGTTCAGCAGGGAACATTTTGGTTAAAAGCTGTTCCTGCACAGGACAAGGAACAAGAGGAGGACAAACCCCAAAGGTCAGGAGAAATGTTGGATGTTGATGGAATTGGAGAATTAGGCTATGAGGAGAAGTTAGCCGTAGAAACAGGCTACACAGAGAGGAATGAATGGTTGCTATGGATGAAGTATACTACAGAGCAAAATAACAAAACTGATTGTATTGCATGTGCAACCGCTAGGCCCCATTTAGGGACTATTCCCCTCAGATATTCAGAACAGGATCAAGTAGACTTACAGTGTATTCTAGCTTTGTATAATGCCACATATGACCCTAGTGATAATGTTCTGTGTCAATCTCTATCAGTCCGGTATCCAATAGCAAAAATTGATCAGGTACCACCTAGAGTTTATGCATATCCAGGTGACTACACTTGCTTCCTGAGAACAGGACCAGGAAGATGGGTAGGAAATCTAACTTCAGAGTTTTGTCACAACACCATCCCAATAAATACAGATACAGGAGGGTTTAAAGCCAGTTGGTTTCAAAACCAAACTACAGCAAGGAGTGACATATGGTGGTTATGTGGAGATATGAAATTGAGGCCTAGGTTGCCACCAGGTTGGGTTGGCAGCTGTGCTCTAGTTCAAGTGCTCATGCCATTTAAAATAATTTCATCAGAAGAGATTAAAGGAGGTGGAATGAATGTTGAAACCCTACACAGAAATAGGAGGTCAGTACCTGCTGGGTCCTTTGATCCTAGAGTTTATATAGACAATATAGGGGTACCCAGAGGGGTACCGGATGAGTACAAGGCCAGGAACCAGATAGCAGCAGGTTTTGAATCAATCTTCTTTTGGTGGGTGACAATTAATAAAAATGTGGATTGGATAAATTATATTTATTATAATCAGCAAAGGTTTATAAATTACACAAGGGATGCAGTAAAAGGGATAGCTGAACAATTAGGCCCAACTTCTTTAATGACACATCAGAATAGGATGGCTTTGGATATGTTGCTAGCGGAAAAAGGGGGCGTGTGCAAGATGTTTGGAATGTTTTGCTGTACCTTCATCCCCAATAATACAAGTCCAGATGGGAGTATCACCAAGGCGTTGGAGGGTCTTACATCCCTGTCCGAAGAATTGGCAGAAAATTCGGGTATCAACAATCCCTTCATGGACTGGTTGGAATCCTGGTTCGGTAGATGGAGTCATCTTGTGTCCAGCCTCCTCATCTCTCTGGCAGTAGTAGCAGCAGTACTTGTGACCTGTGGATGCTGCTGCATACCATGATTCAGAGGACTACTTCAAAGATTGATTGATGCGTCTATTACTAAAACTATGTATATTACAATGAAACCTTACAATAATGATTATGAGCAAATGGTTTGAGGTTGAGAATTAGATATGATCTCCCTTTCCCTATGGGGAATTCGGCAGAAGAAGGGTTAGGAAGTCCGACACTGGCGTTAGGCCTTTGAATGTACCTATATGTGAATGGTAGAGTCATATCTGTTCTCAAAAGGGGGGACTGACAGGGAATTCTGTATGTCCTTTTAATATCAATGTATTTCTGGGGTCTTACATGCATACTCTGGATATGAAAATGCTGTCTCATGATAATGGTTACCTATAACCTTATTCTTCATAAGAAATTGTACGTGATGGATAAACTGTTTACTGCACCCAGTTGGACATTGAAACTACACGTCCACATGTTAGGTAGATACTGGGGCCATGAATACTTAGTAAGACAGGTTAATGAGGCTAATGGAGCTATAACTGTCATGAGGATAGATTAATGAGAATAATATTGGGGTCTTGTGTAATTTACCCAAGACCTATTAAAGCTTTCAGCACGTCTACACAAATACTAATAATTAACAGCCGAGTACAATCTGATTGGTTAACGAATATGAATATGATTGGTTGGAACCATTTATGCTTACTGTTGAATGATCAATTGTCCAATGAAATGTGATGATGTAATGTTACCGCCTACTCAAATGAGCATATAAGCTACCTAATTAAATCAGGAAGGGGGGAACATCCTGCAGATACATACCCTGTCTCTGTGTGTGTTTGTTCTCCGCTACTCGAGTAGGCCTCAGACCAAAATCTGGCAACCTTCCAGCATATCGATCTCCCATTGAGAGATAAAGATCAAATCACAAACTCATCACCACCATGGACTCAGATCCTGCAGTGCCAGACGTGTCCCACTGCTTAAGCCTGTACTTGTCCGGGCCCGTCTGAAGTTTGCTAGAGAGCATTTGGATGATCCAGAGGAGTTTTGGGAGAATGTCCTATGGTCTGATGAAACCAAACTGGAACTGTTTGGTAGAAACACAACTTGTCGTGTTTGGAGGAAAAAGAATACTGAGTTGCATCCATCAAACACCATACCTACTGTAAAGCATGGTGGTGGAAACATCATGCTTTGGGGCTGTTTCTCTGCAAAGGGGCCAGGACGACTGATCCGGGTACATGAAAGAATGAATGGGGCCATGTATCGTGAGATTTTGAGTGCAAACCTCCTTCCATCAGCAAGGGCATTGAAGATGAAACGTGGCTGGGTCTTTCAACATGACAATGATCCAAAGCACACCGCCAGGGCAACGAAGGAGTGGCTTCGTAAGAAGCATTTCAAGGTCCTGGAGTGGCCTAGCCAGTCTCCAGATCTCAACCCTATAGAAAACCTTTGGAGGGAGTTGAAAGTCCGTGTTGCCAAGCGAAAAGCCAAAAACATCACTGCTCTAGAGGAGATCTGCATGGAGGAATGGGCCAACATACCAACAACAGTGTGTGCAACCTTGTGAAGACTTACAGAAAACGTTTGACCTCTGTCATTGCCAACAAAGGATATATCACAAAGTATTGAGATGAAATTTTGTTTCTGACCAAATACTTATTTTCCACCATAATATGCAAATAAAATGAAAAAAAAACAGACAATGTGATTTTCTGGATTTTTTTTTCTCAGTTTGTCTCCCATAGTTGAGGTCTACCTATGATGTAAATTACAGACGCCTCTCATCTTTTTAAGTGGTGGAACTTGCACTATTGCTGACTGACTAAATACTTTTTTTCCCCACTGTATATATATATATATATAAGCATCTATTTTCCAGTTTTGTTTTAAGTGTAAGAAAATTATGTGTGTCACTAGGTCTGGGTGTTCAGAGAGCGTTGTAAAATGGACAAGAAGGTTGGGTTCATGATGAAGGCCCAGTTAGTAAATGGTGGGCCTTAGGTAGGAGACCTTCCATCTGAAAAAATATGGCTGCGGCATGGACATCTGGGATTAAAGTTCCTGATTAATGACTATCTTTTAGGTTGTAGAAGGTTGTTATTTGATCATCCCCAATCACAGGTGTCCTGAAGTAGGTCTCTATTAAATGGAAGAGAATGGTCTATTCTACACTAGAGGTCAACATCTAACCCTTCTCAATGGGTCAGAATCTAGCAGAACCGGAGAGGCCTATCTAGAGTCTAGAGACAGCTGTCTCGGTGATGTTGCTCGAGGTGAGTGGAGACGTCATTTCTGGATGGACATGAGGGCATAATGTGATATAATAGTCCTCAGGGTCACTATAAGCAGATTACAGATCTGAAGCCACCAGCGATCATTTAGAGAGGAGGATATGGAGAGGAGGTCAAGAACATACCTGCTTTATGGCGCAGTGTCCGTCACATAAAGAAGATCATCCAGATATCATATTGAAGGCGTCCTCATCAGGGGGATTCTTAGAGGTTCAAATGGTTTTACTTAAAATTTCATTGATGGGTTCAGAAACTTGGGATTCATCAGAGAGACTCTGGTTACAGTGACCTGTCCACAGGCTGCTATATCTAGAAAACATCTGATAATACTACAAATGGAACGTCACAGCCTCTGACCTGATGTTTCTGCAGACATGTGGATGACATGGGGGTGTATATATGTATACAGTGGTGAGTATATGGCTATGATGGAGGGATGAAAGGAGATGAATATATGTATACAATTGAGACTATATGTCTATAGTATGCATATCAATCTGTGTCCTTGTTTTGTATATAGTGAATATATATAGGAGTGAGTCTTTGGATGATATACTGTCTGCATATGACATGAAGGTGGGAATATGACTATAATGGGTTGGTTTACTGTACCGGTCATTATTTATAGCTGTGATGATAACAATTAGTTCTGGATTCTCATGTGGGATATTCTGACTCTTAGGACACAGATTCGCTATAATTATAGATTTGCTCCTGTGAAGATCTCCAGGGTTTCGGCACCTCGGCGTCAGCAGAAGTTAATGATAATGAAGGGTTTGCTGATTATAGGGTCAGATTATGATGGCTTCTCGGGGTGTAATCTGAAGACTGTGATGGGATCTGCTCACTGATAATATCCAATCTTATATTTGTCCGTTGTGCTAGGCCATATTAAAGCCCACCGATGTCCAATAAGAAAGAGGGCAGTAGACAAATTGTAGTGGACGTAATTATATTTCTGAAAAGGAAGAAACAACTTTTTAATAGTGCAACTTGATAAAGATCGTCACGCTTAAAGATCTTATTATGGCTAATGATTACCATGTGTGTTTGAGCAAGAGTGGACAGAACAAAGACTTCTGGGCTAACGTTGGCCACATTCGATAGAAGAAGGTTGATAGTTATTTACCTGGTCCTTACTGGCCTTTATTTATTTTAAAAATGGTCATACATGTTCAATGCCATCGGTGAAGGAAATATGAACTTTACGAGAACACGCTTTGAAAAAAAAGATCTTCATGAGTGACAGATCTTTGTCCAACTATCAGATTAAAATATCCCATCTTGGCTGCCTTTATTTCAGAAGACAGAGGTTTGTTATCATTCTGCTAAGGCGTCTCTCACACATCCGTCAGGCACAATCCGTCCAATATGGGAAAAGATGGATCCGGTGTAGTCAGGGGAAAAACTGATGCAACGGATCCGTTTCTTAGCCGGATCCGTTTTGAACTTGAGAACCCGAGAAATGCAGTGTGGAGAGAGAGAGAGACTCTGGGCATGTTCAGAGGAGAAAAACTGAATGTGGCGGCCAGATCAGGCAAAAGACTGATCCGGTGGCCGGATTTGTCCATTGACTTGCATTATACCCAAGATCCGGGAGCGCCGCATCCGCGGCTGTCCGGTTTTTCCGTCGGACAAAAAAAACATTACAAGATGCGTTGCGTCCGGCCGCCGGAAACCAAATTGTAGACGCATCCGGAAAAAAGCGGACGAAACGCAATCACATGTGGCGCGATCCAGCGCATGTGCTAGTCAATGAGAAAAAAACGCATCCGGCGGAAAAAAAAGGATTCGTTTTTTAAAAAACACGCCGGATCGCGCCTGATGGCAAAAAACGGATGTGAAAGTAGCCTAAAGTGATGGACTGATCAAATAAATGTTTGCTATGCTATCCATTTACAACTTTGGATTACTGTATATAGGCACCCAACGAGATATTATTGGGTTCATACCTGTCCAAGAATGATTAGGCCAATTATGGGCAAAGAAAGTTTAACTTCCATTAGGACTAAGGGGTCAAAAACAACTCGAGTAAGGCAAAAGCAATGGAGCCGATACTATTCTAAACTAGAATTACTGGTAATTGGTGATCTTGCCAAGAATATGTAAGGCAATAATGATTGGACTAAGATTGTTCTGAATGTACGAACCAAGGATTATTGGAAAAAAGAGTCAAGAAAGGTTATCTGTGCCAGGAAACACTAAGAAAAGATTAAGCAAGTAAAGTACTGATCAAATTTGGTGTCAAGAATACATAAGGATTTATGAAAAGCGAATACATTCGACACTATTCGTTACTCGCATGAATAGTATGGTATTCGGGCTATTCGTTACTCGGCGAGTAATTAGGCATTCGCCTCGGTATATTGACCCGCCGAGCATGTTTGGCGCTTTATTTTCAGCCAATGAACATGTTGAGCTGGCTTGCCAATCACAGTAATGTCGGCGCCATCTTTGGAGTGGCATTACTGTGATTAGCTGGCCTTCCATCATCATAGAGACTATTTAAAGGCTGCCGGCGCCATCTTGCACACGTTGCAGCACGAAACGGCATAGGGAGAGCGTAGTGTGAGCGCAGGGAGAGTGAAAGGTGCGTAGGGACATTGATAGAAAATTATAGTGAGCGTTATTTATTCCAAAAAGCTCTCCTAAGAGATGAAGATTGTGATGAGATTACTTGTTTGTTAGGAAGGGATTTAAGTAGGGAGAGATTTAATAGGAGGGAGGGTGTAAGGCAGACACCTGGGTGTTCTCTTCATTGCAAACACATGCTGCAGCTCTCTGCTAGTTTCCACTTAAAATACCTAATATTTGTCTTGCAGTTGTGAGACTGGCGCAATCTGGGTAGAGATAATCGTACGTGGCTGTGGAGACACGGGGGGCATCCAGGTCAGCTAGCTGGAACCACATGGATCAGGGATCGTCCCACCTAATGCCCGCTCTCCCTATAACGTGGGTGTAATGCTACTCAGACAACACAGGGTGAAGGTAAAAGAGTGTGGCAATGTTTATTGAACCACAAAACAGGCAGATAACAAATAGAACAGTCCCAGCACAGTACCCAAGATGGTGCACATTATAGAGTCTCACACTTCCGTTGACCCACCGGGTTAATGGCAGATGTTACATCAGAGCTCCCAGGGTCGGCTACCCCACCTGTGGTACACACACAGAGAGGTGGTAATGACAAGCGTAGGAAGATGTCAGTCCATTGAATCCATACAAGGTCCAAATCCAGTTGACACGAGAGTCACAACCTGACTTATCCAAACATCTCCATGGAGCCAGATGACGAGTGGGTCCCAATCCTGGCTTTCTCCAAATGTATCCATGGTCCAGCAATGGTCAGTGGAGCAGATCTGTATTCTTTCAACCGGAGCCAAAAACCCCTAGGTTGTTCCCTGTAGAATGATAGATCAGTGATGGTGCCATGATATCGGCTGCTGTCCTGTCTCTGGTCCTTTGTATGTATGTGTCTTGGCAGAATCTCTGGCTGTCTCTCTATCTCAGTCTCTCTATCTCTGAGTCTCTTTATACCCAAGGCATGTCACCTATTTTTAGATTTAACAAGTGCCTTTCAGTCCAGCATCAAGATAAGGGAAGCAATGGTGATGAGATCAAGTAGCATTACTTGATTATTTACTCTATTTGCACTGTTTTTCCTCTCTGCTTTAGGAGTCAACAAACTGGCTCCATAATACAATGCATAATTGGTAGTGATGAATGAGCACTAAAATGCTCGGGTGCTCGTTGCTTGGGTCGAGCACATTGGAATGCTCGGGTGCTCGACCCGAGCAACGAGCCCAATGTAAGTCTAAGGGAAACACGAGCATTTTTGCCGCTGCCCCCCCAGGGGTATTTTTAGGGTCTAAAAACATCAGAAATTGATGCGAACAGTGCTCAAATGACACAGGAATATCATGGCGAAGACCCCTGGAAGCATTTCTGACTCCCAGGTCACAGCTGTGAACAATGTTGTCAGAGTCTTACGCCACATTTACAGGCGCACAACAAAACATTCAAAAACGAAACCAAAATGGATTTTCCTGGGAAATATGTTAAGGAACATCCTTTCCAGGGTAATGATTTGTATGTAAGGCAAAATAAATAACACAAAACAAAAATGTTCCTCCCCCACTTGGGCTATGTTCACACATAGCGTTTTTGATGCATTTTTCAACTTTAGCATTGCTTTCAACCAAGAGAAATGCATTCGCTGTGAAATGACAATTGAACATTTTACAACCCTATCTGGCCATGTGGTGTGTGACACATCAT
The DNA here is from genome assembly GCF_039654945.1 of Dendrobates tinctorius. NCBI lineage: Eukaryota > Metazoa > Chordata > Amphibia > Anura > Dendrobatidae > Dendrobates > Dendrobates tinctorius. The sequence goes on along the minus strand of NW_027361918.1, from coordinate 7,174,028 downwards.
CAGACACATCCTGCTTCATTTTTGAAAGAGGGACTCTGAAAGTCACAAAGCCTATTTTTATAGGGCCAGCAGTCAGCCCTCAGTATTCCTAGAGAGCCATCAGCCGGCTATGCTTTGTTGTTCCCATTATTAAACAGTGGGTCCCTTATACTATTATTGCATATGCAGTGAGTGGCAGGGCTGCCCAAAATTTGGACGCACCCCAACAACCCATTGAACAGATGTCCTGGATGGCCACATGAAAACAAAGTTCCCATTATTCATTTGGTACTCCCATACTGTTAGCCTATGCACTGAATGTAAAGCCTGCTGTGCCCCAAAGTTACGTGCACCCCAGTAAGCCTTTGAACCAATTTCCTGAATGGCCACATGAAAACAAAGTTTCCATTATTAATTTGGTACTCCTGTGAGCAGGTTGCGGGATGCAGTGACAGACAGAAGGCAGAGCAAGTGTTAATAACTTTACTTTAACAGGGGAATACTCCATGCAATGGAGGTAAATGGTTAACAAGGGGGTAAACAGTTCAAAGAGTTAATAGTATGCAGCGTAAAAGAACAGTAGAAAGGGTATTAACAGTTCTTGTTGGGTCAACTTATCCTGTCAGACGTTTCTCAGGACGGGATGAATCACAGAGCTGGTGATGATGCCAACAGTGGCTGGCGCGGCACTTGTCCAAGGGGGTCCTGAAGGTAACGAGGATCTGTTTTCTTGCGGCAGTGGTTGGTCTCCGGTACCTTCCGCTGAGCCTCTAGTCCATATACAGATGTGGCCAGGGGAGTGCAGGCCTCCACACTGTCTGAGCCCACCGTGGTCCGTCAGATATACACTGGGGAATCGGGGTGTAGATGGCGGTCCTGCACCCGGTCTCTCTTAGGCAGCATGCGCACGGCACTCACGGGCCCAGAGTATGGGGTATCAGTGTACTGAGATCAAATTGCACAATAACTTTTGGGGTCCTGTTACCCATGGGAAAATATAAATCAGTGGTGAAAAGATCATTTTGTGGAAAAAATATGTTTTTTTAATTTTACGGCTCTACGTTATAAACTTCTGTGAAGCCCTTGGGGGTTCAAAGTTCTCACCACACATCTAGATAAGCTCCTTGGGGGGTCTAGTTTCCAAAATGGGGTCTCTTGTGGGGGGTTTCCACTGTTTAGGCACATCAGGGGTTCTCCAAATGCAACATGACACCCGCAGACCATTCCATTAAAGTCTGCATTCCAAAACGTCACCACTTCCATTCTAAGCCCCGAAGTGTGCCCAAACAGTAGTTTTATCCCACATATCAGGTGTCAGCGTACACATGACAAATTTTACAACAACTTTTGTGATCCAATTTCTCCTGTTACCCTTGGGAAAATAAAAAAAATTGGGGACTAAAAGATCATGTTTGTGGAAAAAATATGATGTTTTTTATTTTCACGGCCGGGCGTTATAAACTTTAGTGAAACACCAAAGTGCTCAAAGTGCTCACCACACATCTAGATAAGTTCCTTGGGGGGTCTAGTTTCCAAAATGGGATGACTT